>NC_134581.1:2302916-2613333 GCF_037038515.1 Microtus pennsylvanicus | reverse complement strand
GGATCTCTGTGAGTTTGAGGCCAGCCTGAACTGGCCATAGCTACACAGAGAAACCCTGTCTCAAAAAACCAAAACAGCAAAAACAACCACAAACAAACAAAAATCCTAACTGCACAGTGAGCTGATCAATAGACTGCCTCCCATGGTCAGCTTCTGTCACTTGTCTTCCCACTGGACCATGAAGCAGGGCTGGGGATGCAGCTCTGGATAAACAGCGCATGCTGAGGCAGTCAGAAAATCCTGGGTTCGATCCCCAAGGCCACCTGTAAGGAGTGTTCTGCGAGGTGAACTCCGCGGATGAGGTTCAGGGCAGCACACATGATGTTGAGCACAAGGGAGAGAACGCCCAGCGCCGTCACCGGCTCCATCCGGAGATTCAGGGCTTCACAATGGAAAGAGAGGAGCGTTCGGTGAGAACTGTATCTCTGCGACACGAGGGGACGGGATACCAACCAGCCAACTAGACCTCTGCTAACAGACCCACGATGCTAAGCACAGAACCACAAGCACGCATCTAAAAAGCAACAGAAGTTAGCGGGGCAAGTCAGAAATGAACGCCAGAACGGATCTCAGAAATGGAGGTGAACTTCTTCCAGGAAAAAAAAAAGTTCTTTTTCATGTCAGACGCAAATCTGTAAGCACTCAGTTGCCTTTTTATTTTAAGCAGGAGTGGCTTGCCCCCAGAGGGGTGTCCAGAGACACCTGTAATTGTCATCAGGACAGGCAAATGCCAGTGGCACTGCTAAGCATCCTGCAGGACATGGGATACCTCAACACAGAGTCACCCAAAACAGCACGCCCACAGGCCAGGCTGAGATGCTGGGGCAGGAGTGTCCAGACTCGAGAAGCACTTCCTCCACCACCTTTTCCAGTTTGTAAACTGTTCCACTCTATTCCCAATAAGGACGATGTTCAGTGTCAGGTGGGCATCCAGACAAATCCACAGCAGATGTCTCAGTAATTCTAAGATACCCAGGAAGAGGAGGTGTTCCATCTAGAACTGTAGCAGGATGATAACGGGAACACGGACTTGCTCTCTCCTGATGCTCATCATTCAAATGGATTCTGGTTCACAGCTGCTACCCAGTCCCTTCTCCTGCTGTGCTCCTTCCTAAGTATCCTTTCTGGTCCTGACAGTTCCCCCGCAAGTAACGCACAACACATGCCCTGGAAGCCACAGTCCAGCTAAGACCAGCGTTAGTGTGTTAGTTCCCACCAGAACAGAAATGCTACCTGTGAGGACTCTAGCCTTGGGACAATTAGGTGAGGCAGGAAAAGGTCCTGACAGGTGGGTAACTTGGTGCTTTAGGGATTTGCTCCTCTTTTCTAAGTGCTTAAAAAAAAACAAAACATACATTACAAAGGGGTTGCTGTGGTCACTCGTGGCAAGGGGAGAGCTTGGGCTTGATTACCCGGCCTCCTCCTTCAAGTTCTCCCAATACTAAACAGGAGCAGCCTGCTGATTGGCAGGCGAGCCAACCTGGGAATCTATTGGTTTAAACACACTCAGCCCAAACCAAATATACTTAATATGCCACTTAAACTTCAAGCCAAGAGCTCAGTATGGAAATTTTTAAAATTAGATTGTTATAATGCAGACAGCTCTTCCAGGAGACACACCATGGCATGTGTGCAGAGGTCAGAGGACAAAGGTCAGGGGACAAAGAAGGGAGTCTCCTCCTACCATGTGGTCTTCAGACATGACACTCAGGTGCCTGGGGTGGAGGCAAGCCTTTACCCCAGAGCCACCCATTGGCCCCCACTGAAGAATTTTTAGATGGCACATAGATACTGTCCCTACACCCCTTCTCCAACAAGAGGGTTGTGGTTTCCCAACACAGGCTTCCAGTGCCTTAGTAATGTGGTAAACCAGAGAGTCCCACGAGGGGCTTCCAGCACAGTAATTCTCACAGCATGAAAACCTGTGAGCTTCACCATGATGCACAGCCTGCCAAGATGGCCTGGACCCTCGGGAATGTCATCAGACTGCTTCCTTGACACAGGCCACTCTCACAACAGTTTATAACATGTGGAAAAAGGGTTCGTCTATATTCAAGTATATCCCAAGATATTGAACATGCTACCACCAAACCAGACCATTTTCGAGAGGGGGTTATTCTACCTGACATGCGTCCTTTCGCACCAGAGAACAGCAGGCACTTACCAGACTCAGTGTGCACTGGGGTGTGGCCGTTCAGCATGCCATTGGCCACGTCTGTGCCCTCCAGGGACAGAAGTGCTGGAGGCTGGAGCTCAAGCTCCTCCTGAATCTTTTCGAAGCCACTCTTCATCTGGGAGGAGCTCATGTGGTTAAAATGCCACTTTGTTTTCTGAATGACACTGTCTGCGGAGAGAGAGAGGCCCAAGGTGAGCATCATCAGGATGGGAGCTCCAAGACAGCACGCGGGGAGCGAAGCACCCGTTGCTAAGCAACTGGCAAGTCAGCCAGATTCCAAACTGAGTCAGTTATGGGAGGTCAGGTGAGTGCTGCGCATTAACACTAATCTGATCCATTTCTTCAAAGCATATAATTAAGTGTGGCTGCAGAAATCACCAACCTCAGCTACCCGAGGGGGGCAGGAGGCACTAGACTGAACTGGGAGTTGGGGATGGGAATCCCTGACAGTCTCATGTCAAGAGCTTTCTGAAGATAAACATGGCTCTACAGTACAAGCTGGGAGGCCACGTTGGGAGGTGTGCGGGTTGTGTTGGCCTACTCAGCACAAGCTGGAGCCATCTGGGAAGAGGAACTTTCTAGATGAGAAACCGCCTGCATGAGATTGGCCTATAATGGCAAACCTGTGATGGGGGAGGGCAGGAGCCCGCTGCGGGCAGTGCGACCCCGATGGCAAACCTGTGATGGGGGAGGGCAGGAGCCCGCTGCAGGCAGTGTGACCCTGATGGCAAATCTGTGATGGGGGAGGGCAGGAGCCCGCTGCAGGCAGTGCGACCCCTGGGAAGGTGGGCCTGGGATGTACAAAAATGCAGACTCAACATGTTGGCCATGGGTAAGACGCAAGCCTGTAAGCCGCATCTCTCCATGGCCTCTGCTTCAGTTCCTACTCCAGGTCCCCTCCTTGAGTTCCTGCCCTGACTTTCCTTCATGAGATATGTATATAAGACATATATGTGTGTGTATGTGTGTGTGCGTAATACATATGCATATATATATCATGAAGTATATATGTATATATGTACATATATATGTATACACATATACACACCCTGTAAGCCAAACAACCCTTTTCTTCTCAAGGTGCTTTGGGTTGGTCATAGTGTTTATCACAGCAATAGAAAACAAACTAGGAAAGAAATACTGGTTTTGAATCTTTCAATCATATTACTATTAACCCATTTCAACAAATGACATGGCTTTATCAGTTTTGTTTTGCCACAGCTGAGGTCTGCCTGGTGTGACTACCAGACTGTGTTCTGTAGACTTGGGAACCACACAGGCCCCTCTGGCTGAGCCTGGAACAAACATGTCTTCTGCCAAAGCAGGCCTTGTCAACCTGCTGAAGGAAGGACCAAATTGTCTCATTTCCAAACTGTCACAGCCGAATGTTTTGAAAAAAAAAATATTGCTGGAATGTGACATCTGGTGGAGGAGTTAGAAACATTTCCTCCACTTCCGGACTTACCATGGAGGAAAATTCCCCAGGTAGCTCGGCCCAGAACTGGTGTCAACAGAACTGTCTCCAAGTGTAAGACAGTAAACACTTGAGGCTGCTGGGCACATCCTGTCTCAGAAAAAGCATCCGTAAACAGATATCTACGGATATCTACTATCCATAGATAACAGCTCTGATTCATATAGCATAGCTCTGAACTCTATAGAGTATGGTTTGCTTCGGAAGCCTATGGAGAATGTTCCTCCATCTCCCCACAGGCTCTGAAGACACAGAAAGATACCGTGGTAAGCTTCAAGACCACTTTAATTCCTATGAAATCAGAGCATATGGTAGAACCTCCTGTGGTTTTCCTGGGGCCAAACCTAGACTTCAGTTTCTATAAACATAACATCATATGAGAAAGAAAAGGACAAAGACAGTTACAAACCGAACTCAAGAAAAGCGTAGGGCCGGGAGGCCAGGCCAATGCATGTGGCGTCATAGGAAGCTATGAAGTCCCACCACAGAGTCTCCAGGAAGCAGAAGGCCATGGCTGCTGGGCACTGGCGTGAGCAGATGGCCATGCAGGCCACGTCCCCCGAGGATGAGAAACTGAAAGAGAAGGTGACAGCTGAGCTGCCAGGAGACAGAATAAACCCCCACCTCATCTTGGGTTAATGTTTACTTTGCTCTTCTTTAAAGATAAGATCTCTCTGTCACTCAGGCTGGCTTCAAACTATGTAGCCGAGGCTGGGTCAAATTATGTAGCCAAGGTTAGCCTTTAACTGATGAGCTTCCCGCCTCAGCCTCCTGAATACTAGGATTACAGGTACAGACTCGGTACACACATATACATTCAGGCAAAACAGTCATACGCATAAAATTAAACAAACAAATCTAAATTTTAGAAAAATTTATTTTTTTATTTTTTATTTTCTTAGAAAAATTTAAGAAAAGACTAAGGCTGACAAGATGGGTCAGCAAATAATGGTGCATACTGCTGAGACTGATGACTGAGAAAAATCCCCAGAATCCACATTTAAAATCTGGATGTGGAGGCATGCATCTGTAACCCGAGCACTCCAAGGACAAAATGGGAACTGGTGACAGAATTGCTTAGAAGCTTGCAGGCCAGCTAGCCTAGAACAAGGGAGGCCTGACCTTAACAAGGTGGGGATGGACCTCCCTATGAATGCTATGGCATCTGAATAACCACATTTCTGTGTACACATATGTGTGCACACATGCATATATACAACAGAATAAGTCAAATTTAAAAAAGAAATGATTGCCAGGCGGTGGAGGTGCACACATGTAATCCCAGCACTCGGGAGGCAGAGGCTGGCAATCTCTAGTTTGAAGCCAGTCTGGTCCACAGAATAAGTTCTAGGACAGCCAGGGATCCACATAAATAAACAGTCTTGAGAGATTAAAAAAAAGAAGAAGAAAAACGTCTAAGCTGCCTCCATGACAATGAGGGTGGATATTTAATGCAAACTATGAAGAAGCAGGTGAGTTGGGTTGACTGACCTAATGTGCACAGGTATTGGGGTCAAGCCCGGCACGGTAAAAACAAGCAAAACGAGAAAAATCAAGAGCAGAACATTTTATAGTCCTGTTTTTTAGGAGTTGCCAAGGCAGCCTGGATTTAATTATGAGGTCGTGGACTTCTTCAGGAAAAGGGAGTCCTGTCTGATGCACAGCTTCCTGAGCCATGCAGACGGCGCAGGGAAGAGGCAGTGCAGGGAGGGGGCAGCGGAGGCAGCAGCTCCAGGAGTCCACTCCTCAAGGGGGCAGCTCAGGTCTCCAGCCACCATCCTCTCTGCCTGATACTACCCTTCCACCTGCCCTCGGGCCAGGTTGGCACTTGCCTTCTGCTTTTATGATTCTGAGGCCAAACAGACCTAAAAGGATGCCAACGTCTCTGGCCAGTTTTAAGTATCATGAAAGGGGAAGAAAGGGGACTTGGCAAGCAAAGACCTAGCTGATAAAACTGCAGGCAGGCGTACAGTCTGTAACAAGCTACTTGACTATTTCCAAGCCTGCCTTGCTCCTCAACACAAGAAAGGACAGAACGCACGAGCGACAAACCTGGGGCCCAACTGGCTGCTTTCAAATCCTGGCTCCACCGCTCACTAGCTGAAGCTTCCTTAAGTCGCTTGACCTCAATTCCTCCTTGGCAAAGCACGTGACCTGTCTGGCCTGCCTGACCCTGCCAAGTGTCTCATAAGCCCCTGAAACCGCAGGAACGTCGTGAGGATACAAAGCATCCACAGCCTCTGCCGTCGTCATCGTCACTGGTACCCACCGTGGGCTTTCCCTATTATACTAACTCCGTATCTGTTTCTCTTCTTCCCTCATGAGACTTTAAGTTCCTTGAAAGGAGAGGCCCACCCTCACTCACTTTCATTCCCCTGTTCCCGTCATGGAACAGCCACAGGAAAATCCGTGCTGGGATGAGGCTTGGTTGGCAGAGTGCTTGCACACCCCAACGGGTCAAGGCCATCCTCCGCTGCCCTCTAAGGACAGGGCTTGGGGAACTCTTGTGTCTGGGCTCCTCCACTTTTCCCTCCCCGGCATTTTAACGTAGCTTCTAGTCTTCTTCCTTCTGTTGTAACTAAGTAAAAAATAGGATGACTAAAAGGGTGCCCCCTGGGGAGAAGCTGGGTCTCCCCACATCCAAGGATGCTCTACGGACAGCAGATGATCAACAGCACTGAATGGCGGTGCTGAGGATGGACATCCACTCCTTCCCTGACTCTGTTGCAAGCATACACCACCTGACTGCTGAGACCATACCTTTAACCTTTAACCTTCAACCCACACTGCTTTGTTACCTCAGCCTGTGGGTAAAATGACCCCGATTTTGCTGACGTCCTGGAGAAGCGAATGTGTTCACTTACTAGATATGGAAGTCACGGCTTTCTGCAGAACCTCGGCCAGGATACTGAGCCAGCCTCTGGGCTAAGGCCTTGAGCTGCCTCCTGCATTCCAGAAACTCCTGGGCGTAGTAGAAGTCAGTGGAGGCTGAGAGGGGCAGCCCATCCCTCACCCGTACTATGCTTGCAAAAACGATCATGGGCATGGTCCGCCAGAGAAGTCATGAGGACACCTGAGGGAAGAAAGGTTGCCTGTCAGTGAGGCAGGAGATGGTGCCAGGGACCCCAACACTGGAATAGCAAATTATTTCCCCTGTGCCACTCCTGGCTCTTGCCACTTCGCTTTCTTCCCTCCTCCTCCTCTTTATTGAAGCCGCCCCTTCCCAGAACTAAGCCTACTGGGATGAAGCACACTAGGATGGAGGAAAAGGCGGGGCCAGCAAGACTCAGGGGCAACAGCAGCAACAGCAGGAAGTAGGCTGCAGAGTTCAAGGTCCTAAAGGGACAGGAAGTGCCTGTCCCAAGCGGCACTTGTCAGGCCACCCAGGGAAGGAGGTCCTAAGCAGTTCAACTGCCACACAAGAAATGGGGGGACGTGGGGGCGTCTGGGCACGGCAGCAGCAGTGCCAGGGAGGGGCAGAAGCAGCTGGGAGCTGAGAGCACAGCCTCCGGAATTTCTGCTGTATGACACAAAGTGAACTGCATCATGGGAAGATATTAAATATTTGGTCATGCTATGTGAACACATTGAGAAACAAAAGGAAAGAGATCTGGGCCTTGTGGTGCCTTTGGCAAATGAGGAAAAGGTACCTCTGAGGCTGGAAGGAAACCGGTGTTAGCACAGCCACACGGCCAGCAGGGGTTGGTCTACTGGCTGACCCCCCTGGACATCTGCATGGGACCCGGTCAGCACACCTGTGTATGATTCAGCCCTGAAACCAGGACTGACTAATGAGGTAGCCAAAACAGCTTCCACTGCTTTCTGTGCTACATGTCCCTCTCTGTCCCCTACCTGTTGGGCCCTCCGTATAGCGGGCATTAGGGGGTACACCAGCAGTACTCTTCCAGGGAGACAGCCTGACTTTAACACCACTATGGCTTCTATTCACCTGTGCCCTTCGCAGGGCCAGGTAATCTCTCTCTCTCGCCCTCTCCCCACCCCTCTCTCTCTCTCTCTCTCTCTCTCTCTCTCTCTCTCTCTCTCTCTCGCCCACATAGATAGATAGAGAGACAGACAGACAGACAGACAGACCAAGGGAGATCTCTTAACCCCATTAGATCCCCAAACCTTCCAGGCTTACCGGGCTGGACAGACTTTTCTCATTCCCTGGTTTAGCATGTCCCCTAGGGTAGGTTGTTAAAAACAAAAGCTGTGCCTCAAATTTCCTGCAACCACCAGGGGGCACTGTAGGCTTTGTAGCCTTACAAGGTGAATGCTGATCCAGGGAAGAGCACTGGGTGAGCATGGAGGTCAACACTGAGTGCAGGAGGTCAACAGTACTACCTAACACGCTTTTGCTTTTGCAAGACCGACTTCTAAAAACATTCTGGCAAAGTCCTAGCTGAGACAGAGGAAGAACAAAAGATCAGTTTGAGAGCAGAACAGGCCTGGGGTTCAAAACACTAACTCCAAACAAGGGCCTCGTATGGTCTGTATGGCCTTATCTGACGTGAAGAAAAGAATAAAATGAAAAAGGACAATAAATAAAAAATATGCCAGAAGAGTTAAGACAAGCCCAAGCACCCCAAGGTAAAACATCTACCAGCTGGGCAGTGGTGGCACACACCTTTAATCCCAGTACTCGGGAGGCAGAGGCAGGCCGTTATCTGTGAGTTCCAGAGCAGCCAGAGCTATAGAGAAAATGTCTTGAAAAATGAGAAAAATACAAAAAAACAAAAACTACAATATGTGAGTCGCCTGTTAAGGCTGCAAGGAGGAAACAGGTGTCATTTCCAGGGGACAGTAATCCTGAGAACCAGTTTGGCCGCTCCCAGAAAGACCCAGAAGACCTCACCGTCACTGGAAGACTTTTACTGACCAAACCTGCTTCTCCTCCATAAAAGTTCCAACTGACTTCAGCTCTGTCCAGTTCTGTGAGAGCTGCCAGAAACTGAACCTTTAAATCCTTCAAAATATCTGGCGTTGAACAGAGGTGGCGTTAGGAATATGTCACCTTTGTCTGTGTGTCTGAGGGGAGGGGCTGAGGGGCTTAACACCCAGATGAGGAAGAATTTAAAGAATTTAAAAAATGGAGACAGCGCTTTCAACACTGCTTCCCACCTTGGGGTGGGAAGACGTAGCTCAGCGGTAGAACATTCATCTCATAAGCATAAAGACCCTGGCAGCACGGCAAAGAACTAAATGCTTCAGAAGACGGAAAGAGTCCTGTAATACAGGGAGGGCTGACCTCTGCGGCCATTCACGCTTGTGAACTTGGGGCCATGAGCTATCACGAGGCAGTCTATACCCGAATAAGAGGGCATGCCGGGAATTGTCCCTGCACTCTGGGGGCTGAAGGAGGAGCCTGAGTTCAAATCCCGCTTAGGCTACAAAGTGAGACCCTGTCTCCCAAACTCAGAATAGAAAAGGCGAGATCAAGGGGAGATGTGGCTGGACTGAAGTGCAGGGTAGGACTTTCCCAGGCCCTACTAAGTGCAAATAAAACCCTGGGCCTCAGCTGTACGACAGTCATAAAGAGGTTAAAAAGGAGGTAAGGAAGCCAAAGGCAGGGTCATGGGACCCTCATCTCAGACCTGGTGGCGGAGGAACCAGCAACTCAGAGCAGCCCCTGAGGAGAGAGCACAGGTAACACAATCCCATCACCACTACAACAAAACCTGCTTCCTTAACTTAATCAGAATCAGGAAAGCCAGGAGAGCCTTGCACTAAAAGCTAGTCTGGAGGCCGGAGAGATGTCTTGTGGTTAGAGCACTGGCTGCTCCAACAGAGGACCCAGGTTCAAACCCAGAGCCACAGCAAAGTTTCTACACTTAACTTGAAATAATAAAAGACTTTTATCAGGCGACTGTGACCATTTCTTTCTCTCTCCTCTCTCTCTAAATACATACACACACACACACACGCACACACACATTGGTAAATGCCTGTTCATAGCTCAACTAGAGGGAAAAAGCCATAAAAACACAGAAATAGTATAGATTAAAAATCATACAGGCATGGTAGCTTACACTTTTAATTTCATCACTCAGGGACAAGAGTATCTCTGTGAGTTCAAGGCCATCCTGGTTTACAAAGCAAGTTTCAAGATATCCATGGATAGATATACAGTTGAACACTACCTTAAAAAATTAAAATTAAAAATAAATTTTAAAAAGCACAGGCAGGCCGGTGGTGGTGGCGCACACCGTTAACCCCAGTACTCAGGAGGCAGAGGCAAACGGATCTCTGTGAGCTCAAGGCCAACCTGGTCTACAAGAGTGAGTTCCAGGATAGGATCCAAAGCTACTGAGAAACCCAGTCTTGAAAAACAACAACAACAACAAAAAGTCCAGGCAGAAGGAAGAACAGAATAAAATAGGAACCAATGTAATTAAGTTAAAAAAAGAAATGACAAATTACTACAATGCCACTCTTAGAACTTAACCCAGAGGAGGAGAAGGACTATACAGCACTAGGTAAAGCTTTGTTCGCCCTGACCGAGAACTAGAACTGAAGACGGCCTGCAGACGGTAACGGCTAAACACGCCACAGGGCACTCACTCCACAACACACCGTTAGATAACCGGGTGTGGTGGTGGCGCACGCCTTTAATCCCAACACTCAGGAGGTAGAGGCAGGTGGGTCTGAGTTCCAGGACAGCCAGGGCTACACAAAGAAAACTGCTGGCAACTGTCAAGCATCGGGTTCTCCCTGCTCTACCCACAGACTCGGCCTACACAGGAAGCCATCTTCACTGTCACTTCCTCTCCGGTTTACTCTTTACCGTCCCCCAAATCCTCCTAACATGCTGGCACAGGGGGTGCAAAATACAAACTGGCAAAACAAGCCAAGTTTAGCACACAAACACTTAGTCAAGCCTAAGCACCCACCATAGGCACACTTCTGAGGGAGGCATGCTAAGGGAACCGTGAACCCGTGATGGATTCACGCTCAGCCACAGGATCTGAGACCTGATTACTTAACGTGGGATCCTCAAGGCTCCACGTTGCTTGGGGATGGGGTAAGAGGGACAAAGAGGTCAACTAAGTCATCTTTAAGGGAACTGAAAATATGTTTGTTTTGGGTTTTGGAGACAGGGTTTCTCTGTGTAACCCTGGCTGTCGTGGAACTCGGTCTGTAGACCAGGCTGGCCTCGAACTCACAGAGATCCACCTGCCTCTGCCTCCAGAATGCTGGGATTAAAGGTGTACACCACCACCACTCAGCTTGATCTGAATTTCTTTACGGGACCTCAAGGTGTCCTCTCTGTTGTCCGTGAAACATTAAGTAGCATTTACATTAAGTGGTACAACCGTCTTCCTGAGGAAGCTGCGGTGCAACGGAACCTGCTTATCAGAGTCAGACCACTTAAAGTCATCTCCACTTCATTTCCCTAAAGCGTTCTTCACCTGGAGGAACTTTCTGCAGACTTCCACAGACAGGCATTCGCCCTGCCCATTGGGTCTGTTCTGCATGCTGCTTTTGTTTTCCTGATCTTATCACCGATTACACCAACCGAGTTGGGCTTGGGAGTCACACACCTGTGACCCCAGAACTTGGAAGCTGGAGGCAGAAGGATCTCAAGATCAAGGCCAAACTCGGGTTACGGGGAACCCTGTCTCACAAAGCCACAAACTAGACCAACTCCTTTCATCAGTGGCAACACTCTTCCTTCCGCGGCTTTGGCTTTGTGCAAGCTTGACGCCCGCCCTGCTCTGTAGGTTCTTTGTCCTGGGGATAGCGTCCAAGTCCAGGAAAGTTAGTGCAGGGGTGACCAGGCCTCGAAGAAACCAAGTCCTGCAAGACCAGCCCGCTAAGGAAACTTTGCTATCAAAAGCCAGAGCCAGGCCCAGAGCTCAAATTGCCGAAGGAGAACCGCCGCCCCGCCCCTCCCGAGACACGCCCCGGCCCTGCCCCGGGCAGCAGGCACAGCTGGCTGCGCATCCCAGCAGGTACGCGCGGTGCAGGGGGGCCCGGCCTCAGCGACTCCCACGGCCCCGAGCTGCAGCGTGGAGACCTGAGCCCCGGCCCCGCCTCTCCACGCCCTCTGGTCCCGCCAGCCTCACCTCGCCCCGCGGCCGACCTCCGCCTCGGCCACCGCAGCCCACCCGGCCGGGTGCAGGTCACCGGCGGCCGGGCTGCAGAAGATAGGATGCGGTACGCGTGCGCACGACTTGAATTCTCATTCGCTGCTGCTAAGCGACGGTCACACCCAAACAGACCAATCGTGGCGCGTCTCCTCAGTCCGGTTGTTGAGACTTCGGAATTGCGTAAATCTTAAAGGGCTGGCACCCGCTTGCTCCCCCACGACCCGCGCGCGTCTCGCCTGCTGGGCTGGAGGCCCACGCGCGAGTCTCACCTCGAGTCGTGTGAAGAGACTCCGATGTCCCCTTGATTCCTGGCCCGGAGCGGACAGGACTGTTCTCCAGAGACGTCCAGGCCCCGCCGACTGGAGTGACACTCCCTGGGCGTGGGTTCTTGCAGGCCGCGCGGCTGGGCAAGAGGCCCGAGATAGGGGATCCGAAGAGCACGGCCTCCTGCCAGCCTGGAGGAGGTGCCAAAGTCCGATCCCCGAGCGACACACCCTCGCTGTGAGGCTGGAGGGGGGGGATAGGGTATCAGAGTTAGACCCCACCTGTTTTGACACGTGCCTCATGAGCACCGCCGTGTATGCCAGTCAGGGTGAACACAGCAAGGCACTCCTGGCTCCAGAGAGGAGGGGAGGGGAGGGGAGGGTCGAGCACCAGGCGGGAAAGCGGGGTCTAAACACTAGTCGTGCTTCTCAAGATAATTTACAGGAGCGTTTGGCTTGGACTTGGGGGCTCCAGGAAAGCTTCCCCGAGTAGCAAAAACCATAACAGCAGCCCGATGAGCAAAGGAGAGCTGGTGTGTTTCAGAGACATTCGCTTGTGCACAGTACTCCGTATGGCTGACGGTGTAGCTCTGTTGATTGAATGCTTGAACTACAAATCCCTGGATCAGCCCTGCCTTCTCTCTTGTCCTTGGCATCAGAACTCCAAGCTCTGCTGCGTTTTGGTCTTAGACCTTGCATCAGTGACTCCTCAGTTCCTGGTTCCCAGTACCTCAGCTTCTTGCTGTTTTACCATCGGCTTCACTGATACTTCAGTTTTATTTTATGAGACAGAGTTTGACGTACCCCAAGATGCCCTTGAACTCACCAAGATGACCTTGAACTCAGTATGTGTCCGAGGGTCACTCTGAACTTGAACCTCCTGCATCCATTTTCTGTGTGCTGGGACTACAGATGCGTGCCGCTGGAGCTCAAACGCAGGGTTTCCTGCCTGCTAGACAAGAGTCTATTCACTGGGCCACATCCCCAGTCCCAGCTTCCTGATTCCGAGGCCAGGTGCAAGACAGTGAACCCCCGAGGGGCTCCCCAGGTTCTCAGACTCCATCACCGCAAGAGCGCATTCTCCTGATAAATCCTCATATAGACAGAAACAGCCTTAATAGTTCTGCCTTTGCGGGGAAGCCTAATGCAGGTACAAACTCAGCAAGCGGCTGGATAGACAGGTTGCCATTCCGTAGAGAGAGCCCCGCTGAGTAAAGACTTCTAAAAGGCATTTTTCTTGTGGGTGGAAATGGAAACTGGGCTTACTGTAACCCCAGACAAATTACAAAATGAACACAAGGAGGCTTGTGGTAGTCTAAGATAGCCTCTGGGCATTCCTGGTATTTGAGTCCTGCCAGAATCCCTCCCACACTGAGTCAGAGCTGGTCTGTAACAAGCTTCAGCAAGCCTAGGTCATAGCAGTCTCGGAGGAAAACTGTTAGAGAAAGGAGGCCGGCGCCCTGTCCGCTGTGAGCTTTGTCTAGATGGAGAAATTTTGATGCTCAGCCTCTAAGATTCTGGATTTAGCCAGTGTAGTGGCTCACACCTGTATTGTCTGTATTTGGGAGGCTGGCACAGAAGCATTGTCATGAGTTTGAGTCTAGCCATGGTGAAATAGTGAATTCTAGGCCAACTCGACCACAATCTGCGACCCTAGCTTTAAAAAAAAATCCAACAGTGGGGTTGAAGAGTTGGCTCAGGACTTTAGAGCACGTATTACCCCTGAGGAGGACCTGGGCTTGACTCCCAGCTACCCACAGTAGCAAGCTTTCTTTTGGGCTACCAACCAGTTCCCAAATCATAACACAGACAATTTTTTTTCTTCATTTTGGTTTTTCAAGACGGGGTTTCTATGTCCTGGAACTCGCTTTGTAGACCAGGCTGGCCTCAAACCACAGAAATCAACCTGATACAGAGACTTATTAGTTATGAATGCTCAGTCTTATCGCATGCTTGTCCCACTGGCTCTTAGAACTGATTTCAACCTGTTTCTCTTCACCTCCGTTTTGCCTCAGGGCTTTCATTCTGTTTGTCCTACCCTGTGTGGCCGGCCCCGGGTATCTTCCTCTCTTTCTCTTTCCTCTCCCTCTCTTGAGCCTAAATTCCCCCTCTTATTTATTCTCTCTGTCCACAGCCCCTCCTATCCCTCTACTGCCTAGCTATTGGCCTTTCAGCTTTTTATTAGACCAATCAGGTGCCTTAGGCAGGCACGGTGAAACAGAAACACATCTTTACATAGTGAAACAAATACAGCAGAAACAAATGTTATAGATCTTTGCCTAGTTAAAGTAATATTCCACAATATTTCCCCCTTTTGTCTAAATAAAAAGAAAGATTTTAACTTTAACATAGTACGACTATATACAATAGGAGTAATTATCAAGTAAGAATTACATTTACAATATCCAGTCCATTTTTATTTAGCAAATTCAGAGGAATCACTTTATTATCCAACCTATCTTGATGAGTCCAAAGTTCTGTACCTAATTTACCTTCTATCATAACTAAAGAAAATTGTAACTATAACTATCTAGTCTTCAACTCCATCAAAGATCCCAGAAGGCTGTAACATTACCTGAGTAAACAGGAAGTGCAGAGCAAATATCTTCCCAAACTGTAGAAAGGTCAGAAACATCTCACTGCCTGGACAGTCACCCAAGCTTCCCCTGCAATGCTGGGCCATCCATCGTTGGCCCTCATGATGTGGGAGTGACTTCTTTCTAATCTGTCACTTTCATTGGTTAATTAATAAAGAAACTGCCTAGGCCCATTTGATAGGCCAACCCTTAGGTGGGTGGAGTAAACAGAACAGAATGCTGGGAGACAGAAGCTGAGTCAGTGAGTCGCCATGATTTTCCCACTCCAGACAGCCGCAGGTTAAGATCTTTCCTGGTAAGCCACCTCGTGGGCTATACAGAATATTAGAAATGGGTTAGATCAATATGTAAGAGCTAGCCAATAAGAGGCTGGAACTAATGGGCCAAGCAGTGTTTAAAAGAATACAGTTTCCATGTAATTATTTCGGGTAAAGCTAGCCAGGTGGCAGGACACAGCCCACTGCTCCTATTACAACAGAGTGGCGTTAAGCCTTCGCCTTCACCTTCAGGCCTAGGATATTGGGCAGACTTTTCTATGAAGCAGGAATTTTGAAGGGCTGTCCCACTTTGTCTTGGCAAAGTTCAGCAGTCACTTTCCTTTGTGTTCTGCTTGTCCAGTCTGGACAACATACTGTCAGCAGTAAGACAAGGGCAGTTTCTTGCCCAAATGGCTAGCTTTGCCACAATGAAAGCGAACTCCATATGGAGGTTCTTCAATGCCCGTCATCCTTTTATGAAGTTGATTGGTGCTGCTGGGAGCAGACGTGTCTCACAGTCATGAGAAGCCTTAGGTTATTAAGCATCTTAAATGTCATGTTCTATGGGTTTCTAAAGCATTTGGAGCACATGTATCTATCTAAAATACATCTGTTTAACCTAGAAAACACACTAATATGACTGCAAGCTTAATTATTATAGATGACTAACTACTAACCTGCCTTTCTTAGTTATACATTTCATTTTTCAATGAGCTGCATGCATAAGCACAATACCCCATACAAGAGTAGAAACATACACACAATATAAAAAAATAAATTTGTATCAATATACCAAAATCCACACCAATGAAAAATATTTGAGGTTAATGGTTGTTTTTTTAACCTATATATCTATATGCCCCCCCAAAATGATGACAAACATCTATAAGCTACCAAATGACCAAAAACTACACACCCTGCCTCTTGGGAATGTGGGCATTGCATTCTCCAGACTGCTTCCTGCTGTCTGAGGGCAATGACGTTTGTAGCAAACCTTGAGAAAATTGAGATAATGGTCAAGTCCTGGGAAAACTAACAGTAACATTCATTGCAGTCTCAGAACTGTTCCCATAGTAGAGGGACCAGAATATCTGTCACCTGTCTTATAGTCTTTCTTGGTTTATTTCTTCATGTCTGTAGCCAAGATTTTCAGGAAGTTTCCCCCAATCAAACCTGATCTCTATTAAACCTCAAAGGAATCCACAACCTTTCATTTCCTGTGAAAACAAAAGCATAACCTCTCCCCCATTACCATACATTCTCTGACTTCCATTTTAAAGTTAAGACATTCTGCCGGGCGGTGGTGGGGCACGCCTTTAATCCCAGCACTCGGGAGGCAGAGGCAGGCGGATCTCTGTGAGTTCAAGCCAGCCTGGTCTACAAGAGCTAGTTCCAGGACAGGAACCAAAAGCTACAGAGAAACCCTGTCTCGAAAAATCAAAAAAAATAAAATAAAAAAATAAAGTTAAGACATTCCTAAAGTATCTAGGCTGGTTTACCTTAGCTGTCCCTTGTACAATCAAATGTCTCTCAGCGGCTGTCATTCACTCATGAACATTCAAAAGATCCAAAGTCAACACACCATGCGGGATCCACCTCCCTGTGTATTTTCCTTCTTTGTGGGCCTTTCCTCTTTATATTACTTTCCTCTCTCTTTAAAGACTTTATATTACATCACTCTCTCCTTAAAGACTTTATATTATGTCACTCTCTCTTTAAGGACTTTATTACTTCACTCTCTTTAAAGACTTTACTGTTTTAAACTATTTTTCCCATTACTGTTTATACTTATTTTTTCTTTCTTAAGCCAATGTACATTTTTAAACACACTGTATCCTTTTGCCTATCTGAATCTGACTTATTGCCTGTCTCTAGCCTTTCCTGACCTTGTGAGCCAAACCTTAAACTGCTAAGCAGCTTTGCATTGGCGGTTGGCTCCGTGCCCACTTGGGTCCAGGAAGCCAGGCTTTAGGCCTTGAGGGCCTGGCCAAGAGATTCCTTCAACTGAGAGCTGCATCTAACTGGGAGCTGCATTCAAACCCAAACCCACTCCCCACCACCCACCCCAATCCCGGAAGTTGGTTTTTTACTTAGCTTTTTGTCTCTACTTATCTACTCAAGTGCTTCCTGTACAGCAGAGCTTCTTAAAGGAGCCTTGACCATTTTCTTTTCTTTTTTTTCCCAACTTTCTCAGGCCCTATGTGGAAATTCAGGCCCCACGTTGGAACACCAAATGTATCAAGCTTTCTTCTGGACCACCAACCAGCTCCCAAATCATGGTGTGTGTACACATATGCAGACAGGCACGTGGTGCACCTGCACATATGCAGGCAAAGCATTCATACATAGAAAATAAATCTTTAAAAAACGAGTTGTTTGGTTGTTTTATTTATTTATTTATTCATTTTGCTTTTCAAGACAGGGTTTCTCTGTAACGTTGGAGACTGTCCTGGAACTCACTCTGTAGACCAGGCTGGCCTCGAACTCAAGGGATCCACCTGTTTCTGCCTTCCAAGTGCTGGGATTAAAGGCATGCACCACCACCACCTGGCTTTTAAAAAAATAAAAGTAGAGAGGGCATGGTGGTGGGTGCCTTTAATTCCAGCACTTGGGATGTGGAGGCAGGCATATCTGTGAGTTCAAGGCCAGCCTGGTCTACAGAGTGAGTTAAAGGACAACCAGGGCTCTGTTAGACAGAGAAACCTTGTTGTGAAAAACAAAAACAAATACCAAAGGTAGGTGGCTCGTGGGAGAGCGTCTGCCCGGAATGCATGCCTGAAGTCTTGGGCTCTACCCCTAGCGCCATGTAAACTCCCGCAGAGCCAGCCCTCTAGGGAATCAAGCTCACGGTCATCCCTGGTAAGATTGAAGCCGACCTGGGCTACCTGAGACACTGTCTTAACAAAAATCAAATAAACAAAATAAGATCTTTTCAAATGTGGATGGAGCCTTGGGATATTAGAATTTGAGACGTGAGTGATCTGGCGAGTGTTCCTTCCGTCTGATGCACCTGGTGAGTCTCAGGCACTACCGGAGAATGGATGGGGAAGTGGGGAAGATGAGCTACCCATAATCCCAGCCCTCATCTCCCATCAATGACCACTCATGACCACTTCGTCTTCAGAGGCTTTCCATTCCCAGCCTCTTCGGCTTTTCCACCCCCACAATCTCTACATCTCCACAGACAGCTTCCATGACTAGTTAGTTATAACTTTAGACATTTGATATCTGTCTTCTCCTCCAGATCTTCTGCCTCCCTCTCGAACTGTTCTGGGGAAATCTCTAGTCCAGTGTCCCCTCCTTTGTTCTGTACATTAATCACCTTTAACTTCCTTCCACATAAGTTGGGAGTCCCAGGGTGATCACACTCTCTCTGACGCACTGACAGCCGTGCAAGGGCATCCTTCTGACCCACCTACCATCGATCTCCTGGACCGTAAGTTCTGCTGCACGGAGCTGTGCTCCACACATTGCCAACCTCAGCCAGGTCCTTGATACCACCCAGCAGATGCCGAGTTCAGAGCTGAGTCCTATCACCTCTGCAATCTGACCATCTTCACGCTGAGATGTCTCCTCCCCTGGAGGTCTTGTTCTCAATGGCTGGACCAGTGTCCTCTCCTGCACCTGCCCCTCCTCAACACCATCTCCTGCTAAAGTCATTCCTCCACTGTCTTCACAGAACGGTTGAGGGAAGAGTGGCGTTAAGCAAGGTCTCCATCCTGCTATTCATGGCTCTACGTTTGCCCATGCTGTCTTCTACAGGATCTCTGGGAGATTCCTAAGGGGAGAGAACCTGATGAGGGGACTTGAGAGGCAAGGAGACCAGAGTCCTGACTCCACTCAGGCAGGTCACCCCAACTTCTCTCATTGAATCCCCATGCTGGGAAATGAGGTGGAAGCTGATGCTTTACAAGCCTGAAGGGGGTTGGGGGTGGGCGGGAGGGATGGGGAGGACCTGTTATAGGGCAGAGAAACGAAGCTCTTCGAAGTCCCTCGATATCTTCACACTAAATGAAGTTTAGAGCCACATTGCCCAGGCTCAGAGTCTGACGGTCATTTGACCAGGAGGATTAGATAAAATGCATCTATTTTTTGATCTGTAAAATGGAGAAAATACTAGTATCTTTTAGGGTTGCAACAAACAATTAGTACAGTTCATGGGTATCTGCCACGTGTGTGTGGGTGCCCAGGCAGGCCAGAAGAGAGCGTTAGATTTCGTAGAGCTGAAGTTACAGGGGTGCTTGGAATCTTGTCCTCTGTAAGAGCAGATAAGTTTCTTAACACTGGCCCCTAATACGCAATCTCTTCTTGTCCAGAGAGAATCTAGGCTCATTCAAGTATTTTCCAGGCTAAGAGGAAAATTAATATCAGACTTTCTGGTTTGATCTGAACTGTGTTTCTTTCTGAGTTTCTTCAGAAAGGTCCTTGGAGCCAGGCTGCTGGAGAGGCGGGTCAGTCCGTGGCTATCAATCACCAGCTAAGTCCCGCCCTCAGAGTAGCGTCACAGTTTGTGTGTCCAATCATGAACAAAGCCCCGCCCCACAGCGAATTATTATTTTTCTTGCCCCGCCTTCCTGGGGCGGGGACGGACCCCGCGGCGTCAGTTTCGCGTCAGTAGCACGCGCGTCAGCAGCTCGCGACGGTGCTGCTCCCTGCTCGGGATTCCGAGCTTACTCTCAGCATGTCGGTCATCTTCGCCCCTGACTGGCTTCGCGGCAAGGCTAAGGTCAACCAGGAGACCATCCAGCGGGTGAGCGTCCCCGAGGAGGGGTCCTGGTACTGGCGTTTCCTGCAGGGGCCGGACCGCGGTGGGGACAGCCTGGATGCGGGGTAGGGATGGGAGCTGGGTCAGATCGGCGCCTGCTCGGGGCCCCCACCTGATGGCACCCTACACTTCGCCCGCCTTTCAGCTCCTGGAGGAGAATGACCAGCTGATCCGCTGTATCGTGGAGTATCAGAACAAGGGCCGAGCGAACGAGTGCGTCCAGTAAGTGCACCGGGGACGTGTGGCAGTCTGGGTGATGGATCACCTGTGAGAAAAGGGAGGTGCGGAAGAGGTTACTTCGCCTCGGTGACGCTGCATGCCTACTGTCGTAGTTCCTGTTAGGCTGCAGCGTGAGGATGGCCACAAGAGTAAGGCGAGCTAAGACTACATAGCCAGACTCTGTGTCCCCTGCCCTCTTTAGGTTATTTATTATTTACTTGCTACTCAAGACCACAGAGATAGTTTATGGTAGAACCTGGACTTATTCAGGCTTTCACATAAGCCCTGCCAACTGATGACAGGGAAGCATCCGAAAGCTAGGCTCAGATAAGTACCGTGGTCTCTTGATTCGTGGATTTCATGTCCATTCCCAATAATAAGTCAGAGCATTTGATTAACTAGACGTCAGTCTGTGAGAAATACACATGGACAACAAAGGGATTTCCAAATTAAACTAAAGGTTAATTCAATCCGGGCGGTGGTGGCGCACACCTTTAATCCCAGCGCCCAGGAGGCAGAGGCAGACGGATCTCTGTGAGTTCGAGGCCAACCTGGTCTACAAGAGCTAGTTCCAGGACAGGTTCCAAAGCTACAGAGAAACCCTGTCTTGAAAAAACAAAACAAAACAATAGTTATTCAGGATAGAATTAATGTGCTTTCTATGGTGCATCAGAATGGGACCCTTTTCTAAATTTGGTCCAAGAATTAGCCACCTGCAACCCTCTCTAAATACCTCAGTGGGACAGCAGAATTTCCATTTTGAGGTATTTATGTTTGACTCCAACATTTGGTGGTTTGCTGTTTTACAGTTTTACACGTTCTCATGTTTAGAAAATGCCTGCCAGCCGCACATTTTTCTTTCCTACATTGACTCTTATGCAGTGGTAGGAAAGCCCTACAAATCTCCTATCCTGCTTTTTCACATTGTGGAGGTTGCACTTCCCAAGTCTGATAATTCTTCCTGAATGGCAAGCACTTGAGAATTGCTGCAGTCATATGCTCACCTTGATCATAGAAGGGGCTCCTCTCTCTCTCTCTCTCTCTCTCTCTCTCTCTCTCTCTCTCTCTCTCTCTCTCTCCAAGGTTTCTCTATGAGGTTGCTCTATAGGGCAGGCTGACATTGAACTCAGAGATTTACCTGCCTCTGCCTCCCAAGTGTTGGGTGTACAACAGACTAGGAATTGTTGTTTGCTGTACTGGGGAATAAGAAGCACAAAAGATTCCAAATCTCTTGTGGAGCTGACATTCTAGAGTCTAGAGTCCAAAGGAAGGGATGGAAAGTTGGCTCAGAGGTTAAGAGCACTTGTTGCTCTTGCAGAGGACCCAGGTTCAATTCCCAGTAGTAGTGGCTCACAACCATCTGTAACTATAGTCAGGGGATTTGATGCCCTGGGCACCAGGCATGTACGTGGGACCCATACATACATGCAGGCAGGCAAAACACACATAGAATCCAGAGGGAAGACATTTAATCATAAGTGCTTTGATGGGATAAAGCAGGGGTCTGATAGAGCACCTTGCCTGTCTGCACAGGAGATTCAGAGTTCAATTTCCAGTAGCACAAAAATCAAACAGGGTAAGTGGGGAGTGGGGTGCAGAGTGTCTCTAATAAGGTAGCATTGGGTGAAAACCTGAGCCCCAGAGGTAAGTAAGGGAGGGTAAAGGTACTGAATAAACACAGGGCATGTCTAGGAGACCCTGGGCTCAGAAGTTAGCAAAGGGAAGGCCATAGGAAATGAGCACACAGAAGTAAGTGGAGAGACCTATCACCTAAGACCTCGTAGGAAGGAGGTGGCATCTTTAGGGGGGTTTAGAACAGTTATGGAATTATGCTGTCATCCCTCCAACTCTGGGAATACAGCAGGGTTTCGGCCGGGCGGTGGTGGCGCACACCTTTAATCGCAGCACTCGGGAGGCAGAGGCAGTGTGATCTACAGAGCGAGTTCCAGGACAGGTAGGCCATGGGCTGAGGAAACTGCTATTGTAGTCCCAACAAAGAAGTCATGGTTGGTTGAACTAGAGGGCATCTGTGTGAGTGAAAGGAGAATGGATGAGAGTCTAAGGTAAACGAAAGGTTGCTGAAATGAGGTGTTGTTGGGGAATATTAAGGTGTGTTACTTTTGTTTATGTTGCGTTTGTTTAACTCTATGAAGCTGTGGTGTTACTTGTCTAAAACTCCTGATGGTCTAATAAAGATCTGAACAGTCAATAGTGAGGCAGGAGAGAGGCTAGGCGGGCTGGCAGGCAGAGAAGATAAATATAGAAGGAGAAATCTTAGAGGAAAGGAAGAAGGAGCAAGATAGAACAAGAAGAGGAGGACGTCAGGGGCCAGCCACCCAGCTAGCTGCACAGCCAGACAGGGAGTAAGAAGGAAAGAAAAGATATACAGGAATAGAGAAAGATAAAAGCCCCAAGGCCAATGATAGGTGGGATTATTAGTTAAGAAAAGCTGGCAAGAAACAAGTCAAGCTAAGGCTGGGCATTTGTAACTAAGAATAAGCCTCCATGTATGATTTTTTTGGAAGCTGGGTGGTAGGCACCCCCCAAGAGAGCCCAAAATAGTAAAGAATAAAAAACAACCAATAACAAGGTATGTTGATGCACTTGGGAAGGCAGAGGCAGGTGGGTCAAAAGCAAAATAAATAAATAATAAAAAGAGGGTTTATGACCTGTGTCATTCAGGGGAATACCATTCCAGCACAGTGAGCCAGTTCTCTTCTAGCTGGTATGGTGAGTAAACACGAGCCTCTAATCCTTGTCTTTCACTGACAGGTACCAGCACGTGTTGCACAGAAATCTCATTTACCTAGCTACCATCGCAGATGCCAACACAAGCAGCCTCACGAAGGCAGTGGAGTAACTCCAGGAGGCTGTTGCCAGGATCTTCTGTGAAATAGAGACACAGTTGTCAGGGACTAAGCTGCTTAGAACACGGGCAAAAAGGCTGTGATTCGTTTGGACTCTGAAGAAAGTTGCTACTAACTCCTCTATATCTTAGTGTAAATATTTTAGTAATAAAACAGATCCCACAGTAAAACGGAATGGAGGCAATGTGGCAACAGTGCCATTGTCATGGTCAACAAAATCAATAGTGCTTCTTAATTCTCTGGTATCAAATGATAACCAGTCTTTCTCTGTCCCACCAGCCAGCTCTCAGACAACGACACAGAGACTTGTTAGTTATGAAACCTTGGTCTTGCTAGCTCTATTAACTTAAATTAATACATTTCTATTAATCCTCACTCTGTCACACGCTGCCCACCCTGCTTCCATGTCCCCTGGCATCTCATCTGCACTTCATCCCACTTCCTCCTCTCCTCCGGAAAGTCCTGCCTCTTCCTCCTGCCCAGCTATTAACTGTTCAGCCCATTATTTTTTTTTAAATATTTATTTATTTATTTATTATGTAGACAATATTCTGTCTGTGTATATGCCTGAAGGCCAGAAGAGGGCGCCAGACCTCTTTACAGATGGTTGTGAGCCACCATGTGGTTACTGGGAATTGAACTCAGGACCTTTGGAAAAGCAGGCAATGCTCTTAACCACTGTGCCATCTCTCCAGCCCCCTGTTCAGCTCTTTATTACGCCAATCACAGCAATATACCTTCACACAGTATACAAGTATCCCACAACAGTGACGTTCACTTCTCTTTGTGATATATCCCATATCAGCTGAGGCTGTCTTACAGCATGTTTTCACACTATTTCAAATCTACGCTATAAAAAATGCCCAAGTTTCTTTTCAGGGAGAGAGGTTGAAGCAAAAATCCCTGCTTAAGGCTGAATTACACATCAAAGAGAATCAAGCAAAGGGTGCATTCAGAGCTGAGAAGCAAATAATAGTAATAATAATAATAATTTAATAGCCAGCACTAGGCACATCTGGGAGATAGAGGCAGGAGGTCGAGGTCAGCCTAGGCCACATGAGATCCTGAAAAAGGGAAAATGTATTTGTTAGCATATAAAAAATAGGTTTAACAAAAAAAAAAAAAGACTCCAGACTGTGTGTGCCCCAGGTCCATAAGTACCATTCACATGGCCTGCTGCCGACCTTGGCAGTTTCACCCTCTCCGAATCTATATTATTGCTTTGCTTTGAATAAAGTTATCGTACTAATTTTGCAAAAAAAAAAAAACAATGACTTTTTTGTTGTTGTTTGGTTTTTAAGACAGGGTTTCTCTCTATTGTCTGCTGTCCTGGAACTCTCTGTAGACCAGGCTGGCTTCGAACTCACAGAGCAATGGCATTTTCATAGTTACACATAATGTATTTTGATCCTATTCACTTCTATTACTCTTGTTTGACCCCTTGCTATTTGAAAGCTTGATCTATAACATAGATGCAATTGAAAGGTATGTTGCGTTTGTGCTGTGGAACAGTCGGCCATGAAGGTCAGATGCCAAATGTATCAGTCTGCTCTCTGTTGAAGTGATACAACACCGTGACAAAAGCAGCTTTTGGAGGAAAGAGTTTATTTCCTTAAACGTCCCAGTCCACCACGAAGAGAAGTGAGGGCAGGAACTGAAACAGAGGCTGTGGCAGACAGGTTTACTGGCTTCCTCTCTTGTTGGAAAGACTGAAATCTGTTAGTTGCTCAGCCCCAGAGGTTGGCTATCTCATCAGTCCCAATCATACACTGGAGGCCTGGAAGATTCCTGGAGCTGCTGCTCTTGTCTATGTTGGAATCCCAAATAAGTTGGTTTAATATCAACCAGCATAGGGCAGATGAACTCGCCAGAGACAGTGAAAGCAAGCAAAAGTCAAAGTTTCCTTCTGGGTCTTTTTATCTGGAAAAAGAAAAGTATGACTCAGATTTGGGATGAATCTTCTTTTGAATAATCCAATCAAAAATCCCTCAACAGAGTGTCCAGCGGCTTGGATTTTGGTTGGTTCCGGTTGCAAGCAAGTTGATAACCAAAGCAGACCATTATAGGATGATTCTACAGACAGGAGGTACTAGCAGTCACCAGACTGACAATGTAGAGGTGTCCAGAGTAGGGGTTAAGGGTGGAGGGAGAAGGGATTATGGCTGCACCACTGAACTGTACTTAAAAATGGTAACAATAATATAACACAGGCTTTTACAATTGTATAAAACAATTTTGTAAGAATGGCGGTGTGTCACTTATAATCATATGTCATCATAAAGCCCAGTACTTAAGGTTGAAAAGCTTTCAACAAATGGCCATGGAACACAGGCCTCCAAGATTTGAGTCCCACTGTACCCGACACACGAAGACTATTTATTATGTAATATTTTTATTGATTATTTGGAAATTTCACATAATGTACTCTGAGCATATTCACATCCAGCCCTCCCAGGTCTATCCCTAAACTTTGTGATTGTCCCCAAAACAGAAGGAAAAAAAAGTTCAATTTTGTGTTGCTCATATACTCACTAGAGCATGGTCAAAGTCCCAGCGGCCAGCCCCTTAAAGAAGACTGTCCTTCCCCACCTCCACCAGAAGCCATCAGATCTGAAGAGCTGCACTTCAGCATCTTTACCACCATTTTTAATGGTTCTCCGAAGACTGAATTTAAACATAAAAGGAGAAACTTAAATTCCTAGATGACAACAGGAGAAAGTTTTCATGAATTTGAAGTCTATATCCATTTTCCTTCTCCCCATTTCTCTGTCCTCCCTCTTCCTTTCTTCTCTTCTCCCTTCCATGTTGTAAATGGAACCCAGTCCATCACACACTCTAAGCAAGTCCTCTACCACTGAGCTATATCCCCAGCCTCCAGGAACTCCTGCATGCAGAAGCACAAACTGAAACAAAACCCGGGATCAACTGAGCACTATAATAAACTCTGGCAGAGGCATCCTTCAGGGTCTAGCCCTGATAAAGCAGTCCTTAGCCCTTGCCAAGGAAGCCAAAACCATGGCAGAAAACCACACCCATCAAAATGGAGAGTCCAACTTCAGAATACCTACAAAACAACTCCCACACCTAATGCTCAGGGAATGTTGCCCAAGAGAGGACAGACTAAGAGACAGAGAATTGGGGAGTTTGTTGTGTGATTGTCTCCTAGTAATGTCAGAAGCTACACCCATAGATCTCACCAACAAGACTGCTTAGACAGCTGAACAGGGCCAACAGCAGAATGCCAAACTGGACAGGAGACAGCCCATGAGTCCTCAGCCCCACACAAAGAGCTACAGACAACCAAGGAATGCTGCATGGGAGAAATTGGCTTCCTCGGGGAAGAGTACACTAAACCAAGTGGTCATCCAATGTCAAATGGTCAGCCCTGAAAACATACATGCAAGTAACATACGAACTGAGCAGGCTGTATGTAAGGATATATATGTACGTTCATATACATACATATATTTAGCAGCAATTAATGAAAAAAGAAGCCATGGATTTGGTGAGAGCAAAGGCTATATGGAAGGGCTTGGAGGGAGGAAAGAGAAGTCGAATGCGGTATAAATTGTAGTCCCCCAAATAAAAGAAATAATTTTTTAAACTATCAAAAATATTATAAAACTCTTATGAATAACTTTCAGCTCTAGGAAATAACATTTTTGTTTTTGTTGATAAAAGAATTAAAAAAAAAATCTTTTGCAGAAGACAGTCGAAAGCAATGAAATGCCAAGGCCAAGATTGTGAGAAAGAATTCGCCATCATAACCAGCAAGAATTACACATATCTATCTTCCTAACAAAGCATTTGTACCCTGAGCTCTTCACATCTCATAGACAAGGAGCTAGATTTAAAAGGTTTGTGACAAGGATTCCAAAATCCTGGAAGTGACACTTGACAGAAGAGGCAGAATGGCCAGTAAGGACAGAAACAGAGCTGTTCCTCTGAGGTTGGAGCGAAGGTGGGGACGAACCTTCCAAAACAGGGTAAGGTTTGCTTGTATATTTTTTATTTCACATTTTTATGTGTGTACCTGGGAATCAATCTCCTGGAACTGTGACAGAATTTGTGAGCCCCCTGATGTGGGTGCTGGGAGCTGAACCCAGGTCTTCTACAAGAACAGTAAGCACTCTTTTCTATTTTTATATACTTATTTATCTTTTTTGTTGTTGTTGTTTTTTTTTTTTTTTGGTTTTTCGAGACAGGGTTTCTCTGTGGCTTTGGAGCCTGTCCTGGAACTAGCTCTGTAGACCAGGCTGGTCTCGAACTCACAGAGATCCACCTGCCTCTGCCTCCCGAGTGCTGGGATTAAAGGCGTGCGCCACCACCGCCCGGCTTTATTTATCTTTTTTGATTTACTTATCGCTACATAGCCCTGGCTGTCTTGGAACTCACAGAGACCCGCTTGCCTCGGCCTCCCGACTGTGGGATTAAAGGCGTGCGCCACCACCGCCCAGCACTCGAGAGTCTTTTAACTCGACACACAGCGTAAGGACATTTATTGAAGCCCGTTTTATTTATCCACCCGGAGGGAGAAAACTAGCCAAGTGCCACGACGGCTCCGGACACGTCCACTTCACTACCGCCTTCGTTCTCCGGCCCGACGACCTGAACTCTCGCGATGCCGGGCGAGCCGCGGTTGACAGCTGGCACACGTCTGCGGGCTTGGGATTGGACCGCTGGCTCGGAGGGGCGGGGCGTGGAGGGACTCTCGCGAGCTTTACCTCCAGTCTCGCGAGCCTTGGCGTGGCACTGGGCGGCTGGCCCCGGCCCTGAGGAGGTGGCGTTCCGTTGGTGACGTTGGGCTCCGGCGGCGCCGGCAGGGCGTTCTCCTGCGCTGACCCGGAGCTGTGCGGCCAGGTGAGGAGTTCAACGGGAGTGCGGGCGGCCGCGGCCGGGGCCGGGGCGGGCGGGAGGGCGGGAGGCCTCCCGGCGGCCGCGCCCCTGTCGGGCGGGCCCGGCTCCGCCCCGCTCGCCAGCCCTCAGCGTCCTCCTCCCTGTCCGCAGCTCCCGCCGCCGCCGCCGAGCTCGCGATGGGCGCCCAGGACCGGCCGCAGTGCCACTTCGACATCGAGATCAACCGAGAACCGGGTGAGCTGGGGCCGGCCGCGGGTGGCGGAGTGCGCTGCGGGGCCGGCCGGGAGGGGTAGCAGCGGGGAGGAGCGGACGGGCGGCCTCCCGCAGCCCCGGCGGTGCGTGTCCCTCGGAGTCCAGCCTGGCTGGTCAGCGCTGCGAAGTTGCCGTGGTCACGAGCCGGGCACCCGCCTCGCAGTTTCCCTTGAGAGTCTTCGCCCAGGATTTCGTGACTCAGGGGACAGAACGGCTCGTGTGTGTCCTGTAGCCCCTGAATTGCATCGTGGATACGCTGCAGCTGTGTGTTTTTGTCATAGGAATTCCATAGTGTTCAGCCATTCATTAATACACATGCATACACATAGACACGCACAGACGTACACATACATGCGTGCACGTGTACACACACGCACAAATAAGACATACATGTGTACAGCATATACATACATACATACATATAAACACACACACCCCTCCCTGATATCTTGTTTCAGGCACAGCGTTCTTTTGTTTTTCGAGACAGGGTTTTTCTGTATAGCCCTGCCTGTCCTGGAACTCACGCTGTAGATCAGACTGGCCTCGAACTCAGATCCGCCTCCTGCTGCCTCCCGAGCACTAGGGTTTCAAACGTGTGCCACCACACCCGGCTATGCTAAAGAGTTCTAAACTGCAGAAATTTTAACTGGAAGTGTGTTGTGTGTGCCACATTTTATATTGTGGATTTCTTAGAAGAGCTCGTCCTGGGCTTGCCCTTCGGTACAGTAGTGAGAACAGAGCTCCCGTTCTTACGTTTGCATCCTGTTGGAAGAAGACGGGCAGTAGACAGAGGGTCAAACATGGTCGGTCTAGTGGTGCTGTTCAGTAAGGTGGTGAGAAAATGGCATTTCAGGATGGGAAGCTGAGCCTTGTGGCTGTATTTGAGAACTGCTTCGCAGTGGACAGCAGTTTGCATAGGTGCTGAGACAGTACTTGTGTTTTTAAGGGAAAGTAAAATCCAGTGTGGCTGGAATAGAGGGAAGAGAATAAGGAGACCCCTGACTCCATGACTGAGGAAGACGATGCAGGGTTCTGAACAAAGAAATGAAGTGATCCTAAAGGTTTTGTTTCTCCCGTTTGACATTCCAACCTTACTGTTTTTGCAATTCATTCAGCATTTACCAGACTTACTGTGAAGACTTTTTCCACAGATCTTTGCATACCTAATGTGTGAGCATACTCAGAAAACAATAATTAGTTACTTAGGAATATACTTGGAAGTATTTTTTTAGAATGACCAAATATTTTTTTTGGGGGGGGGTGTGTGTGTGCAGTTCTGGCTACCCTGGAATTCATTCTCTAGTCCAGGTTGGTCTCAACTTCACAGAGATCCGCTTGCCTCTGCTGGGATTAAAGGCATGCACCACCAGTGCCCAGCTTGTTTTTAACTCTAAAAACAAGTAAAACCTGTGTTATCTGGATCCTGGGTTAACTACTGAACAAGGATGAAGAATTAAGAATCAGACAGGAATATGGTTGAGTGGGAGAGTGCTCGCCTATCATGTGTAAGGCTCCAAGTTCACTTCTATGAATCACCAATACAGTACCTGATTTACTTTGATAACCAGAGGTGATACGGAAATCAAGATATACAACATAGTGTGTATTTTCAATTACCACCAGTACAAATGCAAAACAGATTAGTTTTTGAATTATAAAACTTCTGAATGAATGCAAATACAGATTTAACAGAGGAAAACCTTTACATTGAATAATAGGTTTTCTGTATGAATTCAGTAAGTAATTCTTTTTGAAATTAATTTTGTAACTGTTCTTTTGTTATTAAGGTTCTTAGTGAAGATTTTAATTTCTGTGATAGGTATAGGAGTATTCATTCACGTCTGTTACTCATTGACGTAGTATTGGTAGTTTGTAGCTTTTAAGAAACTAATGCATTTCTCTAATTTGTTTGATTTGTGTGCATAGGCACTATCTGCCATGATCTTAGTCATAGCTCCCCTTACTCCTGATTGAAAATGTGTTGTTTACTGCTCTACTGGCAGCATGAACCTGGGAGAGTGGGGCCTAAAAATGAGGTGGACTAAAGTCTCATGCAATAGCCAGCGCATCAGACAGTTTATACTCTGAGGGTTAAGAGTCACAGGAGTGAAGTGTGCAGTCACAAGGACAACCCACTCATGACAAAGACATGTTTTTTCCATGGAGGCAGATAAACAAACAATAGCCAGTTGTAATCAGTAATCTAAAGTGCACTCTTGTCTGTCACACCTGGGAGGGTCACGGGCGCACATTCCAAGAACAGTTCCTGTTTTTGAAGGAACTGAGGTCACAGGACTGTTGTCTTTTTTCCTTAGAGTTTTCTCACAAGCACATTGACCTGCTGAGACCTCTCAGCAGCTCCTCTTTTAGTTTTCTTAAGAATCTGGCCTGGGAGTTTGTAAATTTAAGGCCCTCCTGAGCTACGAATTGAGTTTGAACCTTGAGACCAGCCTGAGCAACTTAACAGAGACTGTGTCTCAAAAAGCGTAAAGAGAGTACTGGCAGAGTGGCTAGACTTGAAGGCTAATGAACCAAGGTTTTACTGTTTTTGGTCTTGTGTGTGTGTGTGTTTATAAAAACTTGAGGGATGAAGTTTACTTTTTTTTTTTTGATGTTTACTTTTTATTCCTTGTTTTATCTTTTACTTTTTACTTTTGATACCTAGGGCATCAGGCATGTTGACCAGTGCTCTTCCGCTGAACCACCTACTCAGTCCCTCCCTTTCCACCTGCTCTGAGCCCTGTTTTTTTTCTTTTTGGTTTGTTTTATGACCAGAGCTTATGTTTGTCACTGAAAATAAACTACTGAAGCATATTACTTCCTTCCCATCAGAGACTGTATCTTCAGAATGCCTCCTGTTCCAAATTCTAAACGCTGGAAGTGTCAAATATTCCCTGTTTTCTATAAAATAATGCCATTCAATTAAGCTGTTTCTTGAAAGCTACAGTTTGTTTCACAAATGATCTTACTTCAGGTTAATATTTCGTTGTACAGTGGTCAGTTTTTGTATAGGATTTGCTCTGTAGTAAACTAACTCAAATTATACTTCCCTCTCTCTCTTTGTGTGGTTTTTTCGAGACAGTTTCTCTGGCTGTCCTGGAACTCGAATTTTTATCAGGTTGGCCTCAGATTCACAAAGATTCCCCTCCTTTTGCCTCCTGAGTGCTGGGATTAAAGGTGTGCACCACCACTGCCTGGCCAAGTTATACCTCTTTATAGCTAGAAATTATGACAGGTTTTTTTTCTGATACTTTGTCCATGTTTCATTCAAAATGGAAGGCTAGACATCTATTTCAGTGGTAAAACATTTGCTTAATATGCACTCATGCATTAGGAGCCTGATTGGGTTAATGTGTTTATGCTAGCGCGCGCGCGTGTGCTTGTGTGTGTGTGTGTGTGTGTGTGTGTGTGTGTGTGTGTGTCTACGTGTCTACGTATGTATGGGTTTACATCTGGCACTTTACATGGGTTCCAGGAATTCAACTTTAGGTCGTCATACTTGTGATCCAGGTGTTTTGTCTATTGAGTCATCTCCCCAGCCTGGCTTGTTTTTGTTTTTTGAGACAGGATTTCTCTTGGTAGCCCTAGTTGTTCCTGGGATTCACTCCGTAGACCAGGCTAGCCTTGAACACAGATACTCCTGCCTCTGCCTTCCAAATGCTGGGATAAGGCATGTGCCTCTACCTCGGAACTGCTTTTTATGATAATACTAAAGCAGGATTTGCACTTTTAGGAAGCTCTCCCTTGACTGACCTGAGAACTAATGAAATGTGTGCTTGGACGTTGTGTTAAAGCAATGTCTGAGTTTTGGTTTATATATACTAATTAACAAGTGTGACCCATAACCCATAAGCAACAGCTTAGGAATTTTAAAAGAATATGGAGACCAGAATTTGTGAACTGTTTTCCAAGGCACAGTGTGTTCCTTTTTATTGTTGTTTATTGCAGACAATATTGGTTCTTCTGAGTAACCTTTTCTCTCCTAGCTCCCAGGGAGTGGAACATGAGCATTGAGTGTTGAGTGTGGGTACAGTTTAGGTGATTGGCTCCAAACAGCTCAGAGAAGAAAGCTCCACAGACATCGTGGAAGAGCTTTCCTTCTAACTGTGCTGAGCAGAAGAGACTCTTAAGGAGGGATATGCCCATCACTGACTGACTGGGTCAACTGTTAATTAAGAATACTGGGGGCTGGGAGTGTATGTAGCTTAACAGTGGAGTGCTTGTTGGGCATCTAGCAGGCCATGGGTTTGAGCTTTAGCCTCACAAGACCAAACAAATATTTTTTTAAACGGTTTATTAGTTTTGTATTAAAGGGTCTAATGTACAAGAAGGCTCTGTTAAAAAACACTTCAAATTGTACAGTATATGTGCTAGAACTCTTAACTGTGTATGGGATTGGTTGCTAAAAAACAAAGAAGAGACTTAATATTATTACGGTACTTCCCAATAGTTCTTATGTGAAATATTTGTATTAGCTTGCTCACTGTTCTTTTTCCCCTCATATATTTTGTTTCAGTTGGTCGAATTATGTTTCAGCTCTTCTCAGACATATGTCCAAAAACATGCAAAAACTTCCTATGCCTGTGCTCAGGTGAGTGAGGGTTTAGCCTGTTTTCAGTAAGACTCCTGGCTACTTGAGCTGCTTTATAGAAGGGGAACTTTCATAAAAATATAATTGTCTGTGAAGTGAGTTTTATAGCCAAAATGTTATTATTACTTCATATGAAATGAAGGAAACATTTCTTGAGAGGACAGGAGGAAAAAGAAATCATCTTTAAAATGAAAAGATTCTATTTCATGTAATACAATCTTTATGTGTTAATTTGTCAAATAGTACATCTTCAAAATTATTTTGAAAAAAATTTTATTCAAATTTCAATTCTTAATACATTTAGCACTTCAAATTATAAAACGTAACACTGCTTTTCATTATGCATCATTGCAATGCCCTAGCCAAGCAGAAAAAAAACAAGAGATAATGTTAAACATTATAAATAGCAAACTTCATTTTTAAAACTTTGATTTGAACACAAAGAGACACAACATTTGAGCTAATTTATTTCATTCATCTCCATTCTTATGTCTTGTAGCACACAGAATTGTTTCTGGATCAGTTTAAAACATAGACTGATACTGCTTTGTGTTACTTATTTTGATTTGTACATTATGTTTGCTATATACATGGTGTCATCTGTCTGTGCCTTACATCTCTCACGGTGTCAGCACATGGGAGGGATTTGACCACAGTTTAGCTTGTTGGTTATTCCTGTGGAATGATGGGTTTGTAGCTAAACTTATTCTTTTTCCCCCCCAGGAGAGAAAGGCCTTGGGAAAACAACTGGGAAGAAGTTATGTTATAAAGGTTCTACATTCCACCGTGTGGTTAAAAACTTTATGATTCAGGGTGGGGACTTCAGTGAAGGTATAGCTAAAAGTTGTATTCCTAATAAATCCATTCATCAGTTTGTAAAGAATCTCATTATTGCTTTTAGTGAATATCATGTCTCAGAATGATGTGAATATTGTGTCCTCAGTGCATCAGTGTTGGATGAAGAGATGTTACAGATCTAGAATTTGTGAAAAAGTAAAAGACTATGACGTTTTATTTTGTTTATATAATTAATTTTAGTAACATTGTCTCTCATAGAGTTACCATCCAGTGAATATCATAGTATTGCCCAATTACAGCTATTCTAGAAATTTCTTAGTGTGACTACCGCTTGAAATAAGATCATTTTCTGATAGTATTTATCATAATATTTTAAAGATTAAATTAATTGCATGTACCTAGAATCATGGGGGTTTTGTTTTTTGAGCAATTAACGGCAATTAAAAATATTTTCTTCAGGATATTGATGCCATCAAAAATAATTTATTGGGCTGGGAATGTAGCTTAATGGTAGAACACTTGCTTGGTGTATGTCAGACCTTGGTTTCTCTCAAGTACTACAGTAATAATAATAGCGGTGGATGTGGTAGCATGTGCCTATAATCCCAACACTCAGGAGGTCACCTTGACCTACAATATTGAGACTGTGTCTTAAATCAAAAGCAAATAGAACTGTCAAGATACTTAGCAGGTAAAGGCACTTGTGACCACGCCTGATGACTCCTATGGTGGAAGGGGAAAACTGACTCCTGCAGCTGTCCTGACACACACATTCACACTGTTGCACACATACACTTGTGTGTACGCACCTACACTAAGTAGATGTTTAGAAAATACTAATTTTCATGTGTTGAATATTTAAAGTTTTCATTATGGCTCATTGTTTTCAGGTAACGGAAAAGGTGGAGAATCAATTTATGGTGGATACTTTAAAGGTAAGGTCTGGTATTTTGTGTTTTTTGTTTCAGTTCTGATATAAAGCAAGTTTGGTCGCATACTTTATTGAGAAGAGGTTTACTTGTAGTTCACGTTTTGCATGAAACTAATGCTGCATGAAAATACTTTATTTGCATGAGTTTGGGGATAAATTATTGTAATATATAACTTTTAATTGACAAGATTAATTAAGGCTAACTTTAAGGTTAAACATGACTTTCAGCATGGAGGTTAGGCAACTTTATACATGAAAACTCCTATCTTCCTGCCTAAAACTGTCAACATATTCTTTTGTTTATAGAGAATGTGGTCTTTTGCAAAATGAAAAGGTAAGAGAACGAAGCTCAGTAACACAAACTCCACTCTGCTCCCTTGTGCCCTCCTAATAAATCCACGACAGTCCGGTCAGGTTGTGGCTGGATTTCTGTATTGTTTGAAGATTTGGAAAAATCTGTGATTTCATATGTACATCTGTGCCTTTGTTCCTTTACAATTGGTTATTAGTTCTACATCAGGGAAAAAAGAACCTAGTTGTGGTTTTTCCACACCTAAACCAAGCAATTTCTTTGAATAAAAGTTGGTATTTTTTCCTTTCTCAAAGGTTTGTATGTTTTCTTTTGTGTACTAGAACTTTATGGTTGTATTTTACTGCTATAGTAGTAACATTTCATAAGTCTAACTATTGCACTTCCCCAAAAAGCCTTAGAAAAGTCAGTTGCAGGGATTTACAGTGGGCTCCAGCATTGCTGGGCGTTAGTGATAGCAAAGCTGCAGTGTGTAATGGTCTTTTATATTTCCTTTGGGGGAAATGGATCACTTCTCTTTTTCAGAAGCCTGTCCCCAAGGTAATCCTTTCTTTAAAGTTTTGTGTTTCTGTTTGTTCTAAAGAAAGATTTGCTTGTATGAATGTAAAAAGAAATTTGGTTTTAAAGATATTTCTCCCAAATACTTACCAGGCCTGATCCTGCTTAGCTTCTGATAGTAGAGGAGATCAGGCGTTTCCAGAATGATATCACACTATCTAGTTTTAAAGATACTTGTACTGAATTAAAGCCATCTGTAAGTGATGATGATGGCAGAATTTTTTCCCTTTCTAGCTTGTTCTAATGGCACGTAACAACTTACACTTAATGTTGTGGGCCGCTTAATGTGGCTATTCCCTGTGGCAGATGCTTTTGTATCTTAAAATTGTATTTTACCTTTTAAAATGTTAGATTTATACAACTTTCTTCTTTAGGTAATTTTGTGATCCTTCTGATACTTAATTTGATATTTCCCTAAAACTTAAATATATGTAACATTTTTGTTCTCATAGACCAGCTTGACTTCAGTAGAAAAATAAATTTACCATACAAATGCTAAGCATTTAAGGTTAGGCTTATTAAAACTCAACTATGGCCGGGCGGTGGTGGCGCACGCCTTTAATCCCAGCACTTGGGAGGCAGAGGCAGGCGGATCTCTGTGAGTTCGAGACCAGCCTGGTCTACAAGAGCTAGTTCCAGGACAGGCTCCAAAACCACAGAGAAACCCTGTCTCGAAAAACCAAAAAAAAAAAAAAAAAAAAAAACTCAACTATGTATATAGTTCATATGTCAGGCTAATTGGAAACTTGAAGGAAATACATTTTACTATACATATTTTCCTAAAATCATCCTGACTGATGCACCCTGAGAGTTAGTAGTGTATGTGTTATTTAGCCAGGCGTGTTCCTGCGGAGGTGACTGTTCTAAGGCTGTTTGTACTGAGTGTTAAACACCTATTCTTTTCCTCAAGGCTTGAAGTAGTATCTTGTCGGCCTTTTTGTGCTTTTGTTACTTGATTAGTTAATTTTTTTTTCTAAATATTGCCACATATCTTACTGACCAGAAGAGGAATTTCATCCTTTGCTTTCAATTTAGTACTTGAGCATTACTTTAAAGGCTGCTTATAATTGGAGACTAACAAATTTGTGTTTTCTTCAAACAGATGAAAACTTTATTCTCAAACATGACAGAGCGTTCCTTTTGTCAATGGCAAATCGAGGGAAACATACCAATGGTTCCCAGTTTTTCATGTGAGTAGGCTTAATGCAGAGATGAGCTTTTCCTACAGAGAAGCGCTGTTCATGAGAAAGATGGGATAGCTAACCTCATTGTACTGCTCAGACTGACAGCCTTGGTTTGGCTCTGTGCTTCTGATGTCACATAGTAACTGATAATCTCTAATGGCTGCTTCAGCACACATCCTGGACTTGAAGAGTGGAATCTGAAGGTGCATACTGTTTCCAGGATACACTTGACTGTAACTTCTTCCTCATTTGAAGACTCAGTTCAGAAACCTAGATTGGAATATGAACTCAAGGTGAACAAGGAAAAATTGTCCATAATGTCACCTAGCTGGATGTGGTAGTGCACACCTTTAATCCTAGTACTTGGGTGGCACAGGCAGGCCGACCTGAGTTTGATGCCAGCCTGGTCTACATAGCAAGTTCCAAGACAGCTAGAGTTATAGAGCTACATAGTGATACCCTGTCTTTAAATAAAAAAGTCTATGATGGGTGCTAGGCACAAGGTAAACCATCATGTGAGTTTTTGTTTTTGTTTTCTCTTTTACTATGAGCCTGTTTTGAGAGAGGTAACATTTTCTAATTAGGTATAGGAAAATGAGACAACTCAACGTTGTCTGTCATTTTTCCAAAATTTGTAAATGTTACTCAACAAACTTTAAATTACTAAATTTTCTTTTTAAAGAGCCACATATCTTTTGGGCTGGGTGTGTGGTTCAGTGTTGATAAAACACTTGACACATGAGCCGAAGGACCTGAGTTTGGTCCCCAGAGCCCGTAAAGGTGGAAAGAGAAAACCAGCTCTGCAAAGTTGTCTTCTGACCTTCACACGTGTGCCTACACAGCCATACAGACATCAGGCACAATAAGGACATATTTTTTAAAGAACATGTTTTTTGTTTGTATGTGCATGCACAGCCAAAAACTAGATTTTCATGTAAACATTCTAAGTAAAACCTTTGGCATCCTTTTAATTATATTCATAGCTAAGTGTATTTTTATTATCTAATTATATAAAATATGAAAATAATTGTCCAGCATGCAGTTTAATACTTTTGATAATAATCTCTGTTCTATGTATATTGGAAAAATATCTTATTCATGGTTTATCACAAGTTTTCTTTTACATCTTTCTGAATGGATAAGTATGAATAGCGCTTCTCTGTCTTTAAAGGAGTCAATTATTCATATAAAAAACTCATATTTAAGTTTGTTTGAAAGATTTCCAACATGATCTGAAGAAGTTCAGATAAGGGGCATTCTATTCCTAAGGATGTCCTAAAAATGGAGAGCTAGTAGGAGGTGGTGGTGCAGGGTTACGGGGAAAGAAAGCTGAGGCAGTCACCCCACAGATGGCAGTTACCCCCTTTTTCACTGGAGCACTTTTCCTGTTTTGGGCAGGGGCATTGCAAAGTAAGAGGTAGAATTTCAAAAGCTTTGTAGTAACTCCATGTCAAAGCTGTTTGCTCTAAGGCCTTATTGTTTCCATTTTTAAGCTTATCTGAACTGTGAACATGAAAAACTAATGATTCATTGGTCAGGAACGTGCCATCTGAGGGCTCTAAAGTTTCTTTTTTATGTCATTACGTTTAAAATGTGTCTTATCGGGTAGTAGCAGTTTCTTGCCTTTATTATATATAGTCTGCTTGTTTATTCTCTGTTACCTTGTCATTGAATAGCTACTTGAATCTCTAGGAACATTTAGTAAAGGCATTATGGCCTAATTCTGCATTGGACTGCTGTTTGAAGAGGAATGCCAAAGGAAAATTTTAAATCAATAAATTAGGAATAAAAAATTTAAGCTTGTTTTCAGAACTAACTATAGATAGCACTAAAATCACGGGATGCATGATAAAAAGATTTTCTATCTTTAGTTTGGTGAAAAGTTATAATGAAACTTTCTTGTGGAGAAGAGTTCACAATCTTAGAAGTAACTGATCATTTTGCACTCACACAAAGTTTGTTCTAATTTTTTTTTTTTTTTTTGGTTTTTTTCGAGACAGGGTTTCTCTGTGGTTTTGGAGCCTGTCCTGGAACTAGCTCTTGAAGACCAGGCTGGTCTCGAACTCACAGAGATCCGCCTGCCTCTGCCTCCCGAGTGCTGGGATTAAAGGGGTGCGCCTGTTCTAATTTTTTTTAAGTAACTTGTGTGCCTATGTGCTGCTTTATGCTGACTGAAAATTCCAGTTTCCATGAGTTGCAAGATAAAATCAAACTGATGTTCACTTTCTGAACAAAATATTCTGACTTTTATGAAAAGGATAAACACAAAGAGATGGTGGCCAATAAAGGAGAAATCTTTGAAACTCTGTATTTTGCAAGCCAATATTCTTCTGGAGCTGGAAATCATAAAAAGAATAATTTACATCTTTAGTTCTGTGTATAATCATAGGTGAGACCTACCCAGTAGCTTTCCTGGGACAGTGCTTGGGGGTGTGTTCTCCACCACATGCTTCATGTGGCACCTTGGTAGCAGTTCTGAAGGAGAAAGAAAGGATACTGTCGAAAGAGAGGCCCAGATGTGCCTTATTGTTCCATTGGTCTTGCAAAGGACCCGGTAAACATCTGCACAGAATGGTGCTCAGTTTGTGTCCCACGAATCTACAGGTCCTGAGGAGTGAATTTGGTGCTGTTATATGGCCCATGGAGTCCCTCGGGAATTCCTGTGCTCTGTGCACTTAACTGTTGTCTTGATTCTCACATTAAGCAGCTTCCCTTCCTAAGATGTACATTGTTTTCATCAGTATAATTTGATGTACGATATTTTCAGTGGCTGAAACTTTATGTGTGTGTGGAGAGAATATATCTTAGCAGGTATATATTAACAGATAAATATTTTATGATCATAAATAGTGAAGATGAGGTTTTCTTTACAGCCATTTGTAATTTAACTGTTAACTGCTTGTGTTGACTGCTGTATAAACTGGTGCTTCTGTTTGGGGAACTTACATAGAAGAAAAGACATTTTTGGGCATAGTGCCACTCGAGAAGTGGCAAGGAAATGGTGTGTGACCCCATCTTCATAAAGTCGTAAGGAAATGAGTTCACATGGAAACATTTTGTAAGAAGTTCAGAATCTTGGGACCATACTCCCCAAGTCAGTCCTTGTTATTTTGACTCATTTTGTCATTTTCTCTTTATATTTTAGATCAAGTAGGAGAAAAACCCAGTCAGTGTTACAGGGCAGAAAGTATAGTTCTGTGATGGAGAGCTGGCCTTGGATGTACAAGGCCATGGGCTCAGTCACCAGAAAACAAGTGAAGCAATGGATGGGTCAGGAAAAAGCTGTGGAGTTAGAGATCGTGTGGGACAAGGTTTTTGTTCTGTCGAGAATGAAATGCTAAATAAATAAGGAAGAAAAAACGTGCAGTCCAGGCTGCACCAGAGTCTTTTCTCACACTTTGGAAGAAAATGTCAAGACAGGAAGAAAGCTGCTGATTGCATGCTCCAGGGTCAGAGTGCTGTGTTCTGATCCGTGTGGCTGAGTGTCAGAGGCAGGGACATTCTGAGAAAGAAAGTGACATCTGGGGAAACTGTTTAGCTGTCGTTGCTAGTGATAATTCTGTAATCACTATAATGATTTATATTGCCTGAAGTCATTGAGTTGAGAGGAAAGCGTTATAAAACAATTAGAAAGGCCAATTTATAACTTTTGTTATTACTACTTTCCTGGGATAGAATGCATACCTATGGTGTGGCTCATGCCTGTGATCCCAGCACTCTGGTGGCTGTGGAAAGGAGAACAGCTGTGGATTTCAATACAGAGTGAGTTCCAAGTCATCCTAGGACACACAGCAGAAGACCTTGTCTCAGAAAACCACACACACATACACACAACAAAGAAACCTTGGTTTTAGTTCTGTTTTTCTGTACCCCGAGTTACTTTTTAAAAACTTTGTATTTTTTATAAAAGCTGGCATCACTTAATGTGTGTGCATGTTCTCAGGTGCTCTTGAGAACAGAAGGTAGAAGTTGACATCAGGTATCTTTCTTTGTCAACCCCTCCCCTTATCTTTTTGAGGTAGTTTCTCACTGAAGCTGGAGCTTTCTGGATATTCCTAGGCTGGTTGGCTGGCAAATCCCAGTAACCTTCCTTTCCCTGCCCTCTCCAGCCAGTTCCAGCATTATAGGCACATGCTCCTACCAGCTGCTGTGTGGGTACTAGCTCTTGGAACTAGGGCCCCCTCATACTTACACAGTAAACACTCACCGACCCATCTACCAAGCCCCAAATAGCCCTATTTTTAAGATAAACTATAAACATTTTAGAAGAAAGAGCTTGTCTTACAAGAAGACCCTGTGAATAAACAGAATCATTTGTGTACAGACATTGTTCTGTAGCTGCGTAGTTTTCACCATCAGAAAAACACCTCAGAAAAGCTTGGGGCTTACTTCTCTCAACCAGGAGCTGCAGCAGTCATTCCCTCAGCTGCTGCTAAGATACTTTTCAGGCAGGCCTTTAAAAAACAAAACAGTCTTTTGTGCACATGAGTGTTTTGCTTGTATGTCTGTGTACCATGTGCATGCAGTGCCCTCAGAGGCCAGAAGAGGGCATTGGATCCTCTGGAACTAGAATTGTAGTTGTGAGCCACCATGTGGGTGCTGGGCATTGAGCCTGGGTTCTGTGGAAGAGCAGCCAGTGCTCTTACTCCCAGCTGTCTCTCTAGCCCCAAATAGGCCTTTTTATGGATTCAAAGCTTTGGTCAGTATATGTTCCTGGCCACTATTCTTGGTCATGATAATTTTTATGAAAACAAGATAATATAGAAAAGCTCACTTGACCTTTTAAACAATTTTTTTTTCCTTTTCTTAGGATCTTATAAATTCAGTCCTCTAAACCAAGGTTGGCTGGAACACAGACCACCTGCCTCTGTCTCTGCCACCTTGTGCAGTAAAGACATGTGCCTCTATACTCAGCCTGCTTATTATATATATGAAGTTCTTTTTTCTTCTCCCTATTTTTATTTTACGTGTATGGGTGTTTTGTCTGCATGTATGTCTTTGTACCATAAGGCTTCCATGCCTCTGGAGGCAGAAGAGGGTACCATATCTCCCGAGACTGAATTCCATAGCTAGTTGTGAGCCGCCATGTGGTGCTAGGAGATGAGACTGCGGTCCTGGAAGAGCAATCAGTTCACTTTTGTTGTGCTGCATAGGCTTTGTTTTCAGGGGAAGCAATAACTTCATATTCTATTTTCAGAAATCTTTTGAGAGGAAAGGAGTTTGTGATTCTGAACTCAAAGAGTGCTTATGTGACATACATGCTAGCAGTCATGAAGAAATGTTGTGTGTGTTTCCTTTCTATTAGAGCTGAGCTTTAGAAGGCTCTTCTGTCTGAGTGGCCTTGGGAACATAGTGCATTGTGAGTTTCTCCCGCCTCTGTGACAGCTGCAGTTGCAGGCTGTGAAGGAACAAGTTGAATGTCAAAGATGACATTAGTTGTTTTTAGTGCCCTCTTCCCTTAGGTCTGCAGTACCTTTTTCTGTTTTACACTCTGAAAACTGCATGATTTAAAACTTTTTTTTGTGTGTGTGACACTAATGCATGTATATAAGAGATTCTAATTTACTTTTGCAACATTTTAACTAATCTATCTAAAATTCTATGAAGTTTTTGTTTGTAGTATAGTAGAAGGTTTTTGGTTTATATAGTCATAGGTTTTTTTAAATTTTCATTAGTTAAAATTCATATGTGTGTTTTCTTAAAAATTCTTGTAAGAGTAAAAACCAGATTAGACATAAATCCTGTGGCCGGGATTTGACATCATGCTCCAAGGCTGTCACCTCTGTTGCCATTTGAGTCTCAGAGAAGATCCCTAAATTCTAATTGTGCCTTTAGGACTGTTTTAATTAATTCTGTTCAGTGACTTAATCGCTTGAGTACAAGCAGCAAGCAGTGAGCCCAGTCTAGTCTCTGTCCAAATCATTCTCCAGTTGTGTTGTGACATAGCTAATATGTCAGCTCTGTTATGTTGTGATAAACAGCCAAAAAAAAAAAACAATTTAAAAGGCAGAGACGTTAACACAAACTGAATTAGTTAAGTTCCTCAAGTTCTGTTTTGAATGATCTGAACTTGGGTTTTTTTGTTTTTTTGGTGGGGATGGGTGATCTTTACTTTCTACCAGGAAGTTCCTACTTCTTAGTATTTGGATTTGTATGTCTGTGTTCATACTCAAGATGCATTACCTTTATGAGAAAGATGGCATAGCTAGTCTCTATGATTATAAATGTTTTATTAGCTGTTACCATCCCCTGTGTTAAAGTACCATGGGTCTAAGAAGATCTCCACAAGGCTTTTCTAAAACAAAATCCATCTCTTCATAAATATCTTGTGAAAGAAAATTTAGAGCCCTCCATTTTAAAAAGCTTTCTTTGCATAAAATTTATAAAATTTTAATTTCAACGTTATATTGATATTAAAACATAGATTCAGTCTTGTCTTAAAAGTGTATTACAATTTATTTCTTGCCATTTTTGTGTAAAATTTACAGAAAGAGTGTTACACCGTGCGCTCCAAAGGTAATGTCTCATTACTCTAAGGCTCTCTCTTTTTCTTTGCCTTTGTTTCTTTAATCCTATTGTTATGTGTATTGAAACATTTTAAGGAAAAAGCTTTCTGCTTGTTTTGTGTAGCAGCAGTGTATGTAAAACAAAGGTGTTTGTTGCTTATGGTTAACCTCAGAGTACAGTTTATTTCAGTGGCTCGTGAGCTCAATGGGTGGTGTTTTACATTAGGATTTCAGGAACTAGTAAGGTCCAAAAGCTACTCCGATGATGGCATAAATGTAGTTTATTATTTGGAACAATAGCAATACTTTTCAGTTTCTAGGGTTTGTGATTTAAATGAACCCTTGCAGTAACTGCTTTGAGTGGATTCAGGGCCTGGAGTGACTGTATCTAAGTGACAGGAGAGAACACAGGTATGTGAGCACTGAAGCTTTAATGAGTGTGTATAAACTTGCACATCTCTGAGTCTTCATTTACTGTGTGTGTATTGCTGTCATGAGTGATATCATTGAGACCATTGGGTGTGGTAAAGAGTTGGGTAGGGTTCCTCTGTCTGCTTTAATAGACTTGGCTGAGCATATGGTCTCTCCTGCCCTCCTGTTATCCTACGGGCTGTTGACTGTTTACCATGTGTGCTGTGTAAATACAGTGCCAATGTGCCTGCCCTACAGAGAGCCCTGGAATTTGTAGGCCCAAATCCAGAGAGTTCCTTTTTTGTGAAATATTGTTCATGTTCTTACTGTGTATTCTGTCCCAGTTAAGGTGCAAGCTGGTCTTTCTGTATCCTGAATTGCAGGATATTGACTGAATTGACAGTCAGTTAAATGATTGACATTGGTTTGGACACTGAGCAGACTGAAAATTGTCCTCAGAGGCAGAGGTGGCCCTTTCCTCTATTCATGTGTACATTAAGGGCTGAGTTTGTTTATCAGCCAGTTCTCATTTGAATTAAACACGGAACTGGGCCTGACCATGTCGCTCAGTGGTTGAGCACATTTCTAGCACATATGAGGGACCTAGGTTCATTTTCAAAATAAGACAGGTCATCTGTCCCTAAGATCACTGTTCATCCTCAGTTAGTCTGAGTCTGTATTGCTGCAGCGAGCTGGAATTTGTTCCAAGAGTTTGCCTTACATAGCTTTTATAGTATTTGTTAGCTGAGGTGGCAGTCGAATTAGACTTTGTGTGTGCTAGAAAAATCCATAGTCTCTTCTCAATGCTGGATTCCTGCAAGTGAGGCCCAAGAAAGGAGAAGCAGCATATCTAGCCAGTAAACAACCACAGGTGCTCATCTGCACAGAGCCATCCTACCTCTCCTGGGGGCACCTTACACCTTCTGAGCACGTCCTGCTGTCCAGCTCGTGTGTTAGTTTCAGTGTCGGGAAAGTTGTACAACACAGAAAGCATTTTTGTTTTTCGGTTATTGTCTGTCATGGCTTCTGGGTGATTGTTTTATAGTTTCAGTGTTTCTGGCTCACCAGTTGTTAGATTTTCTTCATTTCTTTTCCCTTTTTTGTTACCTGTTTTTATTTTTATTTAAAAATTAAACTGGCTTTAATTTCTACTCAATTTTCTAAGAAGTATTTGAGACTTGTGACTTTAAAACTCAGAATTTTATTTAAAGTTCTGAAACTTAAGTTGACATTAAACTTTTTTAAGTTAATCTGTCTATACTCCTCTAACAGAACTGGATGTTCTTAAAGTAAGTATAAGCATTACAGTCTCTTATACAGTAATGTTTTTTGGCATTTTTGTAAGGTTAAATTGTGTTCTGTTCATGTGTCTTAGAATAGCTTTAATATGGTCTGATAGGTCATCTGTTTCCATCTACTAATTGAGGTTCCGGTGGTCTAACGCTGATCAAGCTATCCACTTTCAAATTTTTGCATTGTAATTCACATATAAAGATCTATGGAAAATGTTATGGGAAAACCAGCTTGGGTTCAAAATATCTTAACCAAGTATACCCCACAGATTTCCCAACAGTGACAGTGGGATATTCACAGAGCAGCTTTTGGGGTATTTTCTGGACCTTGGAAATTGAAGATGTCAATACCCCCTCAATTCTTATTTTGCTGTGAGGAGTATCAGCTGTTTGAAAGTCCCTTCCTTTTGCATTTTCAGAGTGTGACTGGTAAAGCTTGAATGAAAGAAGAGGGGCAGGCAGTTCTGCAGCTAGGACTCCTCAGGCTCCTTTGCTGCCTGCCTTAAAGTAGATGCAGGCTGTCTCAGTCTTAAAGTAACAAACCAAAGAGCCAGTGGGGGTGTAGCCAGTGCTCATCACTCCTCCTAGTGGGGCAAGGCCTTCCTCCTTGTTCAATTATGCTGGGAAATTGGTTTTGTTTTTTAATGTTTGTTTCTGTTGCTATTACTGTTTTTGGTTTGAGAGTAAATTTAATTTCAGTGTGTACGCTATACATTTTCCTATAATGCAAATGAAACCTATCTCATATAGTCTAATAGAATTGCTTCTATAATTCATTGCAATCTTGGTTTTTTTAAATCAGCAAAATGGCTACTATTGGTGTTTGGATATAATGTTTAACATTTTTTTCTGTCTTTTTATCTTTACTTCTTTGTTTACTACATGCTGTGTTTAAACCTTCTGCTTTCTTCATCTGAATACGTCATTTTTGATACCATCTTTGTGTTGATGTTTATTGTACAGAACTACAAAGCCTGCTCCACACCTGGATGGGTAAGCATCAAGTTATTAAAATCTTGGGACGTTATTTCGGTGATAAGCCTGAAAGACAGGTTGACCAGGAGTTAGTCTTTCATTGTCAAGCTCTTCCTGAGGAGGCACAAAGAATAGTAGTTTTGAGAGCCCATCCCTTGTATGACTGAAGAGGTCTTCCCCTTGTGCCCATAGGTAGGCTTCCCATCCATGTGGTTTTGATTGCCCCTGTTGAGGTGATTTCTCAGTATGAAGTATATCAGATTTGGGTTTTTGTTTGTTTGTTTTGTTTTGTTTTTTTTTCTGAGACAGGGTTTCTCTGTAGCTTTGGAACCTGTCCTGGAACTAGCTCTTGTAGACCAGGCTGGCCTCGAACTCACAGAGATCTGCCTACCTCTGCCTCCCCAAATGCTGGGATTAAAGGTGTGTACCACCACTACCTGGCTGATTTCTTTTAAGTCAGAATCAGCCAATATTTTTAGTCTGTGGATGAGTTTTCTTTTTCTGTTCCAGCATTTTTTGTTTGGTTTGGTTTGGTTTTTTGAAGCAGGGTTTCTCTGTGTGTAACAGTCCTGACTGTCCTGGAACTTGCTTTGTAGACCAGGCTGGCCTCGAACTCACTGAGATCTGCCTGCCTCTGCCCCCCTGAGTGCTGAGATTAAAGGTGTGCATCACCACTGCCTGACTGTTGTCGAATTCTTAACCCTAGGAAGGCTAGGAGCCACTGCAGAACAGTCCCACTTCTCTTCAGATGAACTGTTGCTGTTTCTTATTATGACGTAGAATTCAAGTTGTCTTTCCCTTCTAGTTGGTTCATAACATTTTCAGTTCTGTAAACATGTTTTTTGTGGCATTGTCCCGATTACTGTTCATAATATAGTTATAAGACTTATTTATTTATTTATTTTTGGTTTTTCGAGACAGGGTTTCTCTGTGGTTTTGGAGCCTGTCCTGGAACTAGCTCTGTAGACCAGGCTGGTCTCGAACTCACAGAGATCCGCCTGCCTCTGCCTCCCGAGTGCTGGGATTAAAGGCGTGCGCCACCACCGCCCAGTGACTAATTTATTTCTTGAATTTATATTATGACAGGGTTCATGTTGTGTTTGGACTGGTTATTTCCGGTTTTGAAGTAATTGAACAGATTGAAAACCTGAAAACGGATGCTGCAAGCAGACCTTATGCAGATGTCCGAGTTATTGACTGTGGAGTGCTTGCCACAAAGTTGACAAAAGATGGTAAGAACTTTTGGAGGGTGGAGGAGTCTGTGATAGAGGTGAAAGAGTATGCCCAACTTGAAGACACCTTCTAAATGTCTAAGATACCTTCTAAATGTCTAAGATACCTTCTAAATGTCTAGGATACCTTCTGAATGTCTAGGATACCTTCTGAATGTCTAGGATACCTTCTGAATGTTAGTGTGAATAGTGGTAGCATTGGTGCTTCAATGCCATTCTTCATCCCATCCACCACCAGATGCCGTCAGTTCCTCGTTGCTTCTGCCTGGCTGCTGGCTGATCCAGGCCATCTCGTGCCTGTATTATTGAAGTACCCTCATAGCTATCTACCTTGCTCCTGTCTTGTTTTCATGTGAACATTCATCAGCAGGAGTTCTTCTGGTTTTTTGTTTGTTTGTTTTGTTTTACTTTGTTTTGTCTTTAGCAGCTACCAAAGTGATCCTCTTAAGCCACATTTCATATGCACATCCTTCCTGTCCTGACACCTGTAGTGGTACCCTCAGCACAGAGGCCTGTGACTCTCTGTTGTCTTTATTTTTCCCTTGCCCATTGTCTTCCATCCACACTGACCTTTATTCAGACACTAAGGAACTTTTGTGCCTGCCCTGGGATGTCTAGAACATTGTTTGTTAAGATATCTATCTGATATCCCTCCTTTAGGGCTCTGTTCAAGTGTAGTCTTAAGCTACCTGCTTCTTTGTTCCCTTTGCATTGTTTTTTTTCTGTCCTAGCTCTCATCACTTGTCACACTGATTTAGAATATAGGCTTCATGGTGGGCAAGGGCATTGATATTTTTCAAGTTTGCAGACAACTATCTTTTCTGTAACTGAGGAAAAATTTACATCTAGTTTTAGTTTGCTGAGCACGAAGCAGTTACATGATGATCAGTAGTCACTGTTTCACTCTGGATAATGTGCACTGGGTTCAAGCACTAATGTTTTTGTTAATGTCTATTAAGTTTTTGAGAAAAAAAGGAAGAAGCCAACGCATTCAGAAGACTCGGATTCTTCTTCCAGTTCCTCTTCCTCTTCAGAATCATCCTCAGAAAGTGGAGTTGAGCAAGAGAGAATCAGAAGGAGGAGACACAAGAGAAGGCCCAAAGTCAGACACACTAAAAAGAGACGGAAGGAGATGAGCTGTTCAGAGGAGCCCAGGAGGAAGCGCACAGTGAGCCCTGAAGGGTAAGTGTGAGTCGGTGTCTGACCCAGCACAGGGCCTGCACGGTGGCCACTCTGCAGGCTCAGTGTTGTTGTGCACCCCGAACTGAGAGAGGGGAGGGAGCCTTTGGATTTAAATCGATGCCTATAACAATGTAGGAGTGGCATAGACTTCTCAGCAAAAATTGGTATGTTTTCAGGTGCAGGTATTTCTGGACTTTTTTTTAATAATAAGTTTTATTTTGTGTGTTCAAAGATGTTTGTATATAGTAGATGTGCATATGTGTGGAGGTCAGAAGATAGTTTGGAGGAGTGATTTCTTTCTAATAGATGGGTCCCAAGGGATTAAATTCAAGATATGAGGTTTGGTGATTAGAGCCTATATTCATTGAACCATCTTTCCTGCCCTAATTCCTGAAAATTCTTTTTTTCAATACAGTGTTTTTATTTATTCTGAGAATTTCATACATGTCTACAAGGTAATTTGATCATCTACTTCCTAATCCCTCTTCAAATCCCAGTACCCACTATGTCTCCCTTCTCTTTTATTTTTAATATCTCTCTCTTATTTTCAATAACCCACTGAGTCCATTTAATGTGACCTGTATGTGCAGGGGTATAGGGCCACCCACTGGAGCATAGGAGTATGTATCAGGGTCCACACCCCTGAAGAAAACTGATTCTCCCTAAAGCGAGACATGGGTAATTGAGATGGCTCAGTGACTTCTCACCAAGCCTGACAACCTGAATTTGATCCCTGGGACACATGTGGTCAAAAGAGCGAGCCATCGCCCACAAGTTGTCTCACTTCAACATCATGGCATGTGCACAATAGTACACACAAATAAATACAATTTTAAAAAAGGAAACATTGCCAGGCAGTGGTATTGCACGCCTTTAATCCCAACACTCAGGAAGCAGAAGCAGACAGATCTCTGTGAGTTCGAGTTCAGCCTGGTCTACAGAGTGAGTTCTAGGACAGTCAGGGCTGTTACACAGAGAAACCTTGTATTGAAAATCCAAAACAAACAAACAAAAAAAGGAAACATTAGTAGCATTGACAACTTCCATTTCAAAATTTTAGTATTCTGGTTTTTTTTTTCTCTTTTAATTTTTTTCTCTTTTTTGTAAAAATTTTCTTTGCTCTGGATTTTTAAAATATATTTGTTGTTTTTATAGATCTGTAAAAATCAATGACTCAGGGTAAGTTTTGCTGTTTTATGTGCCTTTATTTGATGAAATACTAGCATCTAAATTGGTTACATGATTTATTTATTTTAGTTATTCTGAGAGGAGTGATGTGAATGAGAAAAGATCAAGTGATTCAAATGCTAAACGAGAAAAGCCAGTTGTCCGTCCGGAAGAGATTCCTCCAGTTCCTGAGAATCGATTTCTACTTAGAAGAGATATGCCTGCTGTCACAGTGGAGCCTGAACCGTAAGTAGGCGGGTGGCACATTGCTCTTCTCCCTGCTGTGCCTGCAGACAGCAGCACCTTGCTCGTGGTTTCTGGGAATTAAGTGCATCGCTGCAGAACAGACCCTGGAGCAGCCCTAGCACAGAGGGAGGGAGTGCTGCCTTTCAGCTCCTCCTTCCTCTTGTAATCGGCCCTGGCCCTGGCCCTGGCCCTGGCCCTGGCACATGGGATGGTTAGTATGCCCAGTCTTGTAGGTGACTGGATCGCCAGTCAAGTTGACAGTGGTGGTTAGCAAGCACACTGTATATTTTTGTCTCCTGATAGATAAGTCCACTATTTCATTGCAACTTTACATTCACTGTGACTCAGGCTCGGAGTACACAGAAGATACTGTGGGTAGTCCCCAGAGCACTGAATGGCTTGTACCTCCTTTTTGGAACCCACACTTGAGTATATGACTAGATAAAGGAAGTGGGCACCTTATTCAGTGAGTGTGTGTTCTGCTGTTTTGGTTAGGTGGTTTTTGTCTACTTATGACTCTTGCTATGTGTTGCAGGTTGGCCTTGAATCCTCTAGAGGATTAGAGCTATTGCTTTATATATGCTGCCATACCTGGAGGGAGGGAAATGCTTATTCGAGGTCTGGAAAGGTTATATTACTGATCTTGCTGCATTGGCCTTTTGTTCAGAATGGGTTATCAGGTTGATTGAGCCCTGTGGACCCACTGAGCCATGAAGTGTTTCACTTTTAATAATGCAGAGGTGACTGGAGGTAAAATTTAGTATCATAAATATTACTGTAGTTAATTTCCCTTGCATTGTGGCTTTAGATTTAGTCTCAAAAAATACTATTTAATGTACTTTTTATATTACATTTAAATTCAGAATTATTAAAATATTAAAAGGACATGAATATGGTGGCGTATGCATGTAGCCTAGCCATGAATGAGGACTTTTTTAAACACATGAAAAGATTTTAATTTTTTTCTTTTTATTTTATTCTATGTGCCTTTCACATTATGCATCTCAATCCCATTCATTTCCCCGTCCCCTCACATCTACCCTCTGCCTCTGCAACCCTCCCCCCAAAATAAAACAAAATTAAAGGGAAAAAAGGTGAAGGCGTAAGTCACAAACAATGCCACATCAGTTTGGAATTATGATTAATAGGGTGGTATTTATTAAAAGGGGAAAAAACTTACAGATCACTGTCCCAGGCAACAGTCCTCTACGCAACCAGGAAGGGAGTCTAGTTGCCTGCGGAGCAGGAAGTGAAGAGAGAGAGGAGAGGGAAGTGGCCTCTTTTTTAAAGGGAGAGAGACCACGCCCCAATGGGCTGGTATCTCAGCGGCTATTGGCTGGAGGAGTGGGAGGACCTCCCGCAACAAAAAGGGAAAAATTGAAAATCTTATCATGGAAGCTGCCGTGTGACACAGTGAGTCGCGCAGTAAACCCTTTATCCGTGTGTCTGTACTTGCAAGTGTTCATGCAGAGAGTCATTGGTCTGATTTGAGGCCTCTGGTTTCTGTTATATTATCAATGCTGGGCCCTTACAGAGACTCCTCTTGGTTATCCTGCTGTTGCTGTGGTGTGGAGATCCTGCAGCTTTGGATCTGCAGGCCAGACCCCTTCACATGCTGCAACAGGTCATGGATGGGGTGGATGTTGGCGCGGGCCAAGTCATAACCCTGGTTCTGGCGCTAGGCAGCTGCAGGGTAGTCTGCCTGCCAGTTGCCAGTTCTCCCCTGTCCTCACCACTAAGGTGAGCTCTCCAGCATTGCCCCCAGCTAATCCACCCTTGCAGCGCCCTGAGCAAGTAAGTAGTAAGGTCAGTTCTCAGGGTCGCTTCTCCCCCACCTACACCATCAGGGCTAGTTCTGTTATGTTGCCCAGGCAAGGTGCAGTGGCCACTCTCTTGAGTGCCGCAACTTGTTAAGGGGTAGGTACAGCCTTTCTGCTCTATGACCCCAGGGCCAGCTCTTCTGTCTCAGGAGTTGATGGACTGGGGGTAAGGGGAGAAGGTATCTCTCTTCCACCCATGCTGCCAGATACCAGATGAGTAATGGGGACAGCTCCCTTGCAACTTTGCGTCTGGGTCACCCACACCTCCAACAACAGGGCTGGCTCTGCTGTGCTGACCAGGCAAGGAGCAGGGCCCGCTCTCCTGAGTGCTGTTGCTGGCAAAGGGGAGGGGCTATAGAGTGCATCTCTTCCCCATCCACACTACCACATGACAGCTGAGTAATGGAGACAGCTCTCCCACGCATAGAACTTTGGAGCTAGCGCTCACCAACACCTTTACCAACAGGGTTGGCTTTATTGTGCTGCCCTGGTGAGGTGCAGGGCCTGCTCTTCTGAGTGTTTTAGCTGGTGGGGGTCAGAGATGGCTCTCCTGCTCTTAGGACCTCAGGGCCAGCTCTCCCACCTGCCTCAGGGGTTGATGGGCAGCGAAGGGGGGCATCTTTCCCTTGCCCATGCTACCACAAGACGGATGAGAAATGGGGACAGCTCTCCCATGCTCAAAACTTGAGGGATGGCTGACTGACATCTCCAGTAACAGGCTTGGCTCTATTGTGCTGCCCAGGCTAGGTACAGAGCCTGCTTTCCTGAGTGTTGCAGCCCGTGGAGGGCAGGGAGAGTTGGGGAAGATCATTTGACCCCAGATGTCGTGTTTATCCTGAACAACGTAACAAGGACTAGTGTCAAAAGAGGGAAGTGAGGAAGGAGAGGGAGAAGGAGAGGAAAATGTTCCACGTGAACAAAAGCACCACAGTGCCTGGTGTAAGTCATAAGCTCCTGTGAGTTTGTTTAGACAGCTGAGAAGCCAAGCAGGGCTGTACCCCAGCCCTCCATAGGTTTTTATTTTGTTTTCTTTGCTTATTTATTTTTGAGACAGGGTTTTGCAATGTAGCTAGGCTGGCATTGAACTCCCCCACATCCTGGGATTATAGACATGTGCTGGCATGGCTGGCTTCCTCCACAAATCTTTTATTTAAAAAAGTTCGAGGCCAGCCTGGTCTATAGAGCTAGTTCCAGGACAGGCTCCAAAGCCACAGAGAAACCCTGTCTCGAAAAACCAAAAAAAAAAAAAAAAAAAAGTTAACTAATAAAAAAATCATTTTTTTCAAATACATATTTACTAATGGAATTTTTCTGGGGTAGGGTGACTCCAATCTAGAGCTCAAGTTAGTGTTCTCTTTTAGGACAGTTGTTAGAGTTGTTGATCTGATATCTGCACTGAGAGTCTGCAGTTCACACACCTCATGTTTGCACGGTCATGTATGTAGCACTTGAAATACTAGTTGTGACTGTATCTTAGGTGTGGTGCACCTCATAGCTGAGTGAGCTCAGAAATATGTGGATGGATGTGATTGCTCTCATAAAACTATGGATATTGACATTTGAATTTCATGTAATTCTTATGTCATGAAATATGAAACCTTGTATTGTAAAGACCGTAGCTCTGTCTGGGAACATTGGGAAGACATTCTGGCATTATTCATTTTTAATTGTAATCACAACTTTTTCAGGAACATTCCAGATGTCGCACCTGTTCCGAGTGATCAGAAACCATCTGTGTCAAAGTCTGGACGGAAAATTAGAGGAAGAGGCACAATTGTACGCATGCTGGAACTTTCTTTTTTCACACTGCTTACCTAAATAGTAGCTTGTAAAAATGTATCTTAAATATCTGAGGTTTAGTTTTAGATAAACTCTTTCTCCTGTCAGACGGTGGTGGCTCATGCCTTTAATCCCAGCACTAGGAGGCAGAGGCAAGTAGACCTCTTGAGATCAAGGCCAACCTGGTCTACAAATCAAGTTCCAGGACAGCCAGAACTACAAAGAAAAACCTGTCTCAAAAAAAAAAAAAGTCCTCCTGTTTTAAGACATCATTTTTATTTTGCATAATTTGGGAAGGTACTGCCTTTGCATACATTTACAGCTGTAGATGGATTTAATTATTCAGTGATGTACTACATGAAATATTGAGAAGTCTGAGTATATTGAATATGGAGGCTAGAATGTGTTAGGACTGCAAAGGAAGCTATTCTGTAGGAATCCAGCTAAATGCCTTGCCTTTTTTGCCTCTCAGTGTCTTGTATTTGAAGTAATTCATACTATCCAGTTGATCCTGAAATTGGTACCTAGATTAGACCTTTGCCTGGCTGTCGTATATGGGGCATTTTTAGAACAGTCCTTGCCCTCTCTTGTCTTTAAGCGCTATCACACACCTCCACGGTCAAGATCTCATTCCGAGTCTGAAGATGATGACAGCAGTGAGACCCCTCCTCACTGGAAGGAGGAGATGCAGAGACTGAGAGCTTACAGGCCACCAAGCGGAGAAAAGTGGAGCAAAGGAGACAAGTAAGCACTTTGAATGTAAACACAGCCTGGATGCAGAGCAGTAAATGCTGGAGAGTCGCCTTCTGACGTCCACAGTCAAGATGGCCAAGGGAAAGCTCTAGAGCAGCACTGCTGCTTCCTAAGGCCAAGGCCTCTTCAGTCAGGTGCTGCTTCTCTGTGCTGAAAATCCAAGTAGACTCTGACTTGTAGAGCCTACCAGGTCTTAGACATCACTAGTAGATGTCTGACTTGACAGATGCCTTAGTCACAGGTACGTGGATTAGTGAATAGAGCCTGCATCGCACAGGAGTTAATCTCTGACTCCAAGGACTGTTGGATAACAGTGGTGTTGGATAACAGATAATTGTCTGTTTCCAAAGGGGCCTGGCTCCAGAATAGCTAGTGGGGAAGTAATTCTTCATGGAAAAATTCTGGCTTCTCTGAAGGCATCGTAAGAGAATGGTTTTGAATTTAAAGAACAAGGAAGAGGCAGGCAGCTGCTGCATAGAACTTGCATAGACATGGTGGTGCTGAGGACTTACTTGTGAGCCACGTCGTCGTAAGATCGTGAAGCTTTTGTCAGTTTTTGTGTAATTGTGTTTGGTTTCTGTTTTTAAGTCAATAGGAATTTAGGAGAAAGTATTAATTACCACAGTGAAGTAGAGAAAATGTAGTTGTCATTTCAGTGTTGAAGTAGGTTCCCACTAAGGACATTTCTGTGTTCGTGTGACTTACATAGTTAATACAGTCTCTGAAAGAAAAAGAAAGCTGGTCACGTGGTGGTGGCGCATGCCTTTAATCCCAGGCAAAGGCGGGTGGATCTCTTGTGACTTTGAGACCAGCCTGGTCTACAGAGTGAGTTCCAGGACAGCCAAGGCTACACAGAGAGATCCTGTCTCAAAAAAACAAGAGAGGAAGGGAAGGAGGAAAGAAGGAAGAAAGGGAGGGAAAGCTGGGTATAGTGATGCTTGCCTTTAGTCTCATTGGGAGCAGAGACAGAAGCATGCACCTTTGTGTGTTCAAGCCTGGTCCACATGGGTGCATCCCAGACCAGCTGGGCTATATAGTGAGATACCTTAAAAAGAAATAACATTTTAAAAAAGAAAAATAGGTTGGAGAGATCACTCAGTGGTTAAGAGCACTGACTACTCTTCGAGAGGACCTAGGTTCAATTCCCAGCAGCCATAAGGCAGCTCAGAATTGTCTAACTCCAGTTCCAGGAGGTCTGACACCCTCACACAGATATACATGCAAAAACAAAACACTAGTGAACATAAAAATTTTAAAAAGTTAAAAAAAAATAAAAGCCAACTTTTTAGCCAGGCCCGATGGCATTATAATACCAGTGTTTGGGAGGCTGAGTTCAGCCTGGCTCACATAGTGAGTGCCAGGCTAGCCTGGGACACATAACAGGAACATGTCTCTCCAAAAACAAAGATTAGGAAGATAGATTAGTTGGCAAAATGCTTGCCTTGTAAGCTTAAGGACTCAAATCTATGTAAAAACAGGTAAGCACTTTATAATCCCAGTGCTGGGAGCTGGAGACATAGGGATCCTTGGGGCTTGCTGGGCAGCAGTCTGCTGTATTAATGAATCCTACACCAATGAAACGCTCTCAAATAAATTAGTGTTCCTAAGAATGGCACATGGGTGCCCTCTACACATGTGCGCACACACACACACACACATGTGCACATGGATATTTTACAAAAGAAGAAATGTTTACGAAGACTCTAGAAAGTTTAGTCAGGACAAGGTACTTGGCTCTGTGGTAGAGTGCTTGTTTAGCATGCATACAGTCCTGAGTGATGATGCCAGCACCACAGAGACAGATTGTCAAGTCTTAGCTGTGTCTCTGCAGAGACTCCTCAGCGAGGTTGTTTGGGAACCTGGTTTTACTCTTTCAGAAATTGCTCTTGGAAGGAGAAGGTTGTGAGCAGATGATATCAGGAGTCGTGTGTCTCCGTAGGACTCTGCTTAGTTGGTCTGGTTTTCCAATATTCTCAGTCTTTGATTCACTTAGAAACAGGAAGGATATTCTGTGAGGCTGATGATAGTTGTCATCTCTGGTACATGTTAAAGTGTTGAGATTGGGCACTCTATTGTTAGTAAGAAGTGTGTTGTAAGACACAGAAAGTGTTTGCAATAACTGCATGCATGTTATCCCGCCCGCTTACAGGCTAAGTGATCCCTGTTCAAGCCGATGGGATGAAAGAAGCTTGTCCCAGAGATCCAGATCATGGTCCTATAATGGATACTATTCAGATCTTAGTACAGCAAGACACTCTGATGGTCACCACAAGAAACGCAGAAAGGTAAAGAAGTTTAAGCATAAAAAAAAAGCTAAAAAGCAGAAGCATTGCAGAAGACACAGGCAGACAAAGAAGAAAAGATTAGTAATGCCACCTGACTCGGAACCCTCAAGATCTGCCACCCACCGAATGAAGTCCTCTTGTGACAGAGAAAGAAGACCCCGTGCCTCCTCCTCCTCCTCTCGCCACTCCTCAAAGCGGGCCTGGTCTAGATCAGACAAGGACTACAGGAGCTCCTCAACCCACTCCAGCAGAGACTCCTATAGATCCAAGTCTCATTCACCATCGGATTCTAGAGGGAGCTCTAGATCAAGGGCTTTGTCAAAGTCCTCATCGCGTTCTCACGACAGATCCCAGTCCAGATCTAGTTCCAGGTCAGAACCCCGGAGGACAGCATCAAACTCACCAAAACAGCCTGCTCCGTTGAGTGAAAATAAGCCAGTTAAGGCAGAACCTTTAAGATCATCGATGCCACAGAATGGAAATGTGCTGGTACAGCCAGTGGCTGCAGAAAACATTCCTGTAATACCTTTGAGTGACAGCCCTCCCCCTTCTAGATGGAAGCCTGGGCAGAAGCCCTGGAAGCCCTCCTATGAGCGAATTCAGGAGATGAAGGCTAAAACAACTCACTTGCTGCCTGTTCAAAGTACATACAGTTTAACAAATATTAAAGAAACTGGGAGTTCATCATCCTATCACAAAAGAGAAAAAAATTCAGAAAGCGATGGGAGCGCTTATTCAAAGTACAGTGACAGAAGTTCTGGGAGCTCAGTAAGGTCAGGGGGCAAGTCTTCTAGGAGCCGGTCATACTCTAGGTCATACACAAGGTCAAGGTCACGGAGTCCACATACTTCACGATCACGATCTAGGTCTCCATCATCTAGGTCTCACTCACAAATGAAGTATAGTGATGGTTCCCACTGCAGCAGGTCGTCTTCATACACTTCTGTCAGCAGTGATGGGGGAAGTCGAGCCACAAGGAGGACGTTTAGATCCCATGGGGAAAAAAGCATCACTTCAAATAAAAGACACCACGGCAGCTCAAAGAAGATACTTCACAGTAAATATGTCAAAGGCAGAGAGAAGTCTTCATGTCACAGAAAGTATAGTGAAAGTAGATCATCTGTGGATTATTCTTCGGACAGTGAACAGTCACATGTTGAGTTAGTGCACTCGGCCCTAGAGAAGGAGAAACAGGGGAAAACAGAAGTATTGAATGATAAGCAGGGGAAAAGCAAAGAAGAAGGAAAGGGCAAGCCAGAATGGGAAAAGAGGCTTTTGAAAGAGAGTCTGTCTGATCACTCCAGAGATGGCAGTAGGTCCAAAGGGAAGAACTGTGCTGGGAGCAAATGGGACTCTGAATCAAACTCTGAACAAGATGTGACTAAGAGCAGGAAAAGTGATCCCCAGAGATGTTCTGATAAGGAGGAGGGCGAAGCCTCTTCCGACTCTGAGTCAGAAGTTGGCCAGAGTCACATCAAAGCTAGACCCCCAGCAAAGCCTTCAGCAAACACTTCTCTGCCTGACAGTAATGGTGCCTGGAAGTCTAGGAGACCACAGTCTTCAGCTTCTGAGTCAGAGGGCTCCTGCTCCAACTTGGGAAATGTTAGAGCAGAGCCCCAGAAACAGAAATGCCCAAAGGATAGTTTTAAAGGGGATCACACAAAAAAAGTGAGAGAGAAATTGAAAGACAAAAAAGACAAAAAACACAAGGCTCCAAAGCGGAAGCAAGCCTTTCACTGGCAGCCTCCACTGGAGTTTGGTGACGAGGAGGAGGAGGAGATGAATGGAAAGCAAGTTACACAGGAGCCAGAAGGAAAAAAGCACATCTCTGAGAAGTGTGAAACTTTGAAAGACAGTATTCCAAAAATAAAGAAACCCTGTGATGAAGGCAGTGGTCCCAGTAATCCTAAGAAGGGTACTTCAGAGCACAACCCACTTGCGGAGGGGGATCGCCATCCCAGCTCTTGCCCTGCACCTCTGACAGTGGAAGAGAATACCACCAGCTCTCCTCCTGGCGCCCAGCACATTGAAGAGCGTGTCCCAGCTGGAGGGGAGGATGTGCTTCAGACAGATGACAACATGGAGATTTGTACCCCTGATAGGAGTTCCCCTGCAAAAGGAGAGGGGTTGTCCCCATTAGCAAACCGCAAGCTGGACAGTCCAGAAGGGAGCATTATTCCAGAGCAGGTTGAGCACATAGCACAGCCCAGAGCAGGAGGGAAACAAGAAAACATTGTGTCTGAGAGTAAAACCTCAAGTGAAGGTGGGAAACAGGACAGCTCTGCCAGTTTGGCCAGTCCTGTAGAAATTTCTGGAAAGAAGGAGGGGCCTGAGAAAAGCCAGATGAACCTCACAGATAAGTGGAAGCCATTGCAAGGTGTAGGAAATCTGATGTCTACTGCAGCCATGTCCAGTGCTCTGGATGTGAAGCCATTGGCTCCTGTTACTGAAGTGAAACCACAAGGCTTGAGAATAGAAATCAAAAGCAAAAATAAAGTTCGGCCCGGGTCTCTCTTTGATGAAGTAAGAAAGACAGCACGCTTAAACCGGAGGCCACGGAATCAAGAGAGTTCCAGTGATGAGCAGACACCTAGTCGGGATGGTAATAGCCAGTCTAGGAGTCCACACAGATCTCGAAGTAAATCTGAAACCAAATCTCGACACAGAACAAGGTCTGTCTCCTATAGTCACTCGAGAAGTCGATCCAGGAGTTCCACGTCATCTTACCGGTAAGAAGCCCCCTCTCTCCATGTCATTTAGCTCAGAAGAACAGAAGTGTGATCACTGTTTCCAAATATCTGACAAGGGAATAAGAAGCATTATCCCATATGACCAAAACCACAGATAGAGGACATAGATAGGAAGTGGGCATTTCAGGAGAAGAAATTTGCGCTCAGTTGAAAAGACCATTGTTATTGTTATCTGTAGTTTATCTCTTGGACAATGAAAGCTCTGTTGACATGACCACATTCAAAGGTGTGAAGGCACTGGCTTTCTTGCCCAGGTTGCTGTGCTTTTGCAAAGAATCTTTTGAGCAGAATCTGCAGGGCTTAGGGATTGTTGATCTAACTACTCTCTTACACATGTAGAAGATAACATGCCATAGAGGCAACGTTGCTTGCTGTCCAGGGCATACATCTAAGTCAAGTTCTGTGATCATGTTCACATTTTCTTTTTTTTTTTTTGTTTTTTGTTTTTTGTTTTTTTGAGACAGGGTTTCTCTGTGGTTTTGGAGCCTGTCCTGGAACTAGCTCTTGTAGACCAGGCTGGTCTCGAACTCACAGAGATCCGCCTGCCTCTGCCTCCCAAGTGCTGGGATTAAAGGCGTGCGCCACCACCGCCCGGCTCATGTTCACATTTTCATCAGTTTCCTCCGGCATTTGTCATCAGGATAGACTGAAGAGCACAAAGAATGAGTGACAGCTAAGAAAGGAGGGACCATGGTAACAGGAAGCTAATAAGTAGTTACATTCATGAGCATATAAATATACCAACTGCAGTTTTTTGTGGCTTTTATTTCATTGTTTAAGCCATGGTGGCTTCTTCTGAACTGCTCCCTTTGCAGTGCATGACTCTGTCCACTGTGCAGAATTTGTAAGAGACTGCATTCTGGTTTGGCTGCCCTCCTGCCCTCCTGTTCATTCTAACTGGGAGCGCACATGTTACATGCTTTCTCATTTATTTCCATTGTAGATCAAGGAGCTACTCCAGAAGCCGGAGCAGAGGCTGGTACAGCAGAGGCCGGACCCGCAGCCGGAGCAGTTCCTATGGAAGTTTCCGTAGCCACAGGTAAGCTGTGTTCTCGCCCTGCTGTTGGTTCCCCTCCTGGGACAGAGCAGGCAGCTGTAGCTCTGCCGTTGTTTCTCATCTAGCTCTGTGAGCGCTGGAACTCTTCCTGACTGTTCCTTCATCAGAGTGAGGCAAAGGCACAGAAGTACTGAGAGGCCACGCCCCTCCTGCCTCCTCCATATGTAGATCTTATTGAGGGTTACAAGCACACTCACCTCTTGACTGACTGAGAGGTTAAAACAGGGTCACAGTGAGGGAACCAAAAGAAAAGTGTGTGCTAGGGCCAGGGCGCGCATTTTTACTGCCTAGCTGCTTCTCTCTCTGGCCTTGAGATATTTCCTGCTGTGGCTACTCACGTAAATGGCCCTTTTCCCTTCCTACCCATTGGAGAGTCTCCCCAGAGAACTACGTAAAGCTTTATGAAATACAGAGGTTTTAAAAAGAAAATCCAACATATTTGTGGTTAAAACAAAAGAAAGAGTTAAAAGATTTCACTGTATTTTCACTTCAATGGGCAAAGATGTCTCAATTGTTAATGTGCCCTGATGCACAAGGTGACAGTCCCTCCTGTGGTTCATACTAGGACATCCAGCAGGAGCAGGTCCAGGAGCAGCTCCTATGACCCCCACAGTCGCTCCAGGTAAGCGGCAGTGGGAGGCCCCAGCATGCTTGGGGGATGGAGTTGGGGCTGGCTGGTTGTGCTTGGATTTGATCCCAGGGCCTAGGTGCAGTACACAGCATGTTTTCTGCCATTAAGCTTACCTCCCCAGCCTAATGTTGAATTTTTTAATTAAATAACTTAAAATCATATGTTTATTGTCTGAAATCAATCACTCTTTAAAAATGAGATGTCTAGGCCCGGCGGTGGTGGCGCACGCCTGTAATCCCAGCACTTGGGAGGCAGAGACAGGCAGATCTCTGTGAGTTCGAGGCCAGCCTGGTCTACCAAGGGAGTTCCAGGATAGGCTCCAAAGCTACAGAGAAACCCTGTCTCGAAAAACCAAAAAAAAAAAAAAAATGAGATGTCTGTGACCCACTGGGCAACAGTATCAAATTGTGATAGCAAGTGCTTGTTGCATATAATTGCCTAATAAGATCCAGAATCCCAGACAAACTAACTCAGTGTTAATTTTGTGATATTTTTCAATGCAGAAAAGAAATTAACATTTTTCTCTTTAACATGGTAAGTCCAAATGGGGGCAATTGCTAGATGTTTCTAGAACTTCTTATGCAACTGTCCTCACACTTCCATAGAGTGCCCATGTGAGCTAGCACCCTCTGACAGCCCTAAAAAGGAGACTTTCCATATTTGAGTGAGAAAATTTAATGTGTGTTATTTCTGTTTAAGTAGATCCTACACTTATGATAGCTACTACAGCCGGAGTCGCAGCCACAGCCGCAGCCAGAGGAGTGACAGTTATCATCGAGGGAGAAGTTACAACAGGCGGTCCAGGTGGGTCCTGCTCTCGACCACTGCAGTGACTGCGCGCTTGGTGCAGTGGACACTTGTCTCCCTGAATTTCATTGGCCCACAGACAGCTATTAAATAGGGCTTTGGTGCTGAGTTGCCAGGTCATAGTTACTATTTTATAGTTGAAATTAAAATGGATTTTCAAATGTTCATATACTTTTGAGCAAGCTTTTTTTTTTTTTTTTTTTTTTTTGGAGTAAGGAGAAGACCAAATCATGGGTCACTTCTGAAAGTCAGGTTAATATACTAGAATAGGCAGGGGTTTTTTGTTTTGTTTTTCAGACAGGGTTTCTCTGTGTAGCCTTGTCTGTCCTGGGATTAGAGGTGTGTGCCGCCACTGCCCAGCCAGTTTGTCATTTTATTAAATTAATCATAATTATTTGTTTCAGCAGCAGGGTTGAGGTTTATATCGAATCATTTATTTAATAAGATGTAAACCTTTATAACCACTTTTGTATTGTCCCTTGCTGGTGACTGTGGTCACCCTCCCCCATCCATTGCAACCCCAGAAACCCTTCTACAGACAGGTACATGTGGCTGCTTTCTTGCTTGAAATGTTGAAGGGATGCTGGCTGTCTTGTGCAGGTCCAGATGCCTTAGCACTCACTGTACATGAACCCCTCTGCTTACCAGCTCCAATTCCTACTCCATCCTATAATGTTCTAGAACCTTCTGCCCAGAAACACAAGTGCCATCTCCATCATTTCTTTTTTGTGTGTCTTAAAGTGATCATGTACCCACCCCCAAACCCCCTGCTTCCCAGAAGGTCTCCCCTGCAGCCCATTGCCCTGGGAACCTCCCACCTCCATCCCAGTGCTAACTCTGAGGCACATTTTTTTTCCTGAATATACCTCTGGGGTTCTCAGTGTACTCACCTACCTGTCCACTGTCCTACACTGTCCTTGAGCTGGTCATTTGTGGTGGGATGACGCCTGCCATGACATGCTAACCACCTCTCAGAAACTATTCCGTTAACTCAATGATGACCACAGCCAAGCCCTCACTTCTTTAGTGAGACTGTGCCTTTAACCCTTCCTGCTTCAGTCCAACCTAGTGTTGACATTCACAGTGGTATAATAGAAAAGTAGTTTGCTCAATTTTATGAATGGATTTCAAGTAAATTTAAAAATAAAACCTCACTATTGTAGTCTATATTACTACCTTAACCATTTGCCATTTAAAACCATAGTATTGCCATAGGTAGAACCCAAAGAATAGGCGTTAAAGGCTTTTGTATTGTTTGGTTCTGTTCCACAGGAGCGGTAGATCCTATGGCTCGGACAGTGAAAGTGACAGAAGTTACTCTCGTCACCGGAGCCCCAGCGAGAGCAGCAGATACAGCTGAGGCCTCCTTGTACAGAGACTGTATCTTTCTGTAAATACCTGGTAACTTAAAGCTGGAGAAACTGGATGGCCGTCTGTTGTGTGTCAGTATTAGAGCTCAAATCCAACAGTGGAGATTTCTTGTCACTTATTTACATGTGTGCAGAAAAATTTAAAAGTACAGATGTCAACTACAAATATTTTTATGCCCCATTTTACAGTAGACAACTATGGAATTTTCATTTTCTTGAATCAAGAATTGACGTAGGCATCATTTGCAGTGTTACTTTAGATGGAGTGTTTTTGTAGCTCACACAGTCCATAGAATTCAGGTCAGTGCTTTCAGGTTTTAGCATCCATGCTGCCAAACAGAATTGTGGAGAGCTGTCACAGCTACACGCTCCTATGTCCCCATGCTGGTTATAGTCTTGTTTGTGTGTGCTGTCAAATCAGGCCATCCACATCGTATTGACTGTGGCCAGTTGTGCAGGGTGATGGCTCATGCTACCATGTCTGCCTTTCCACAGAGACTGCCACCTCGGTGCTTGGTGCCTTTGGTTCCTCCTGTATCTTACTTCATACACTATGTGTCCTGATGCCAGAAGATAGAATCATGACTTTTTTTTTTTTTAATTCACTGGCACCAAAAATTACTTCTTCTGAGCTGGGCTCACTGAGTATGGAGCTTCCCAACAGTTATGTGGTGGCGGTCTCTTGGACAGAGCCTGCACGGTTGGCCATCTTGTTTTGCACCGTGTGCTAGAAGAGCCAACTGGAGAGTGGACTTTGAGAAGCAACTCCAGTCTTTAGTTAGCACACCCAGAGAGTTTAGCAACAACCAGCCTCTCCCTATTGTGTTGAGACCCCCCACTGACTCTGTGAAGCCCTGCCTGACCTGAGGAAACCCAGGACAAGATTTGGGGGCAGAAGGATCACAAGCTGCTACACAGAGAGATGTTCCTGTGGTTTTGCGTGGTTCCTCCAAAAATAATTTAACCTGTAAAAACTAGTTTGAGTTTGTTTGTTTTACTCTTTACTTTGCATTCTTTCCCCAAGTGTACTTAATCACCTTAGTGCCGGTTTAATCCTGTTCACAGAAAGAATTCCTGTGTATGTTGTCCATGAAGTCTATACCATCCAATCCCAGGCCTTGCTGGTGAATTTGGGAAGAAGATTCCTGGCCTGATGGAGGGAGGCACTGAATTATGAAAATGGTCTTCCAGGGCATGCGGCTCAGTGTACTAGCATGTGCTTGGCATGTAATGATGCTCTGGGGTCAGTGACCAGCACTCCAAAAATAAAACATGCTGTCACTCTTAGGAGGTGGCCAGCCATTGTTCAACATGCCAGTAAATGTAAGTTCATCAGAAGACAGAATAACATCAGCAGTCAGTGCTTGGCTAGTGAAAGTTAAACATGCAGTTTATAGTGGGATTTTTTTCTAAAAGTTTCCTACAAAAAAGGATGTTTGAATGTACTAGTTGGTGAGAAGAATGCATTCAGAACCCAAACAAGCTGCCAAATGGAGTTAGTAAGGAAGGGTCACTGTTGAGCAATGTCGTATTGTTTTGTAGCTGTGTGACAAACTATTCCAAGTCCCGCAGCCTAGACCAGTGCCCGTGCACCATTGATTCTCAACTGTACAGCCATGGCTAGGCATGGTGGGGCTGACTTCACTGCTCAGGGTCTCAGGACTGTGGCTGAGGGCTGGAAGGCGCATCCCTCATGAAGACTCTGAAAAGGACTAACTTTCTTGTGGGCTCCTTTGAGGCTGCCCACATCCCTGCCCCAGGCCTTGCTGTCTTCAGCCAGCAGGAATCCTTTGTCTTTCTTCAAAACTTCTGCCTTCCTCCCGTGTAAAGGGTCCATATGACTAGATCAAACCAGATCAGAGATCAGTCTCCATCTGCAGTCCAGTGGTCAAAGGAGTTGTGGGCATTGGCAAGTTCTGGGGGTTGGCATGGGAAGAGGCAGGGCATGCCACCTACTGCCGCCACGACAGGGCTTAACCTATCCAGGCAGCTCTCATCTTCAGCAGTGTGGGCCTGGCTGTTTACACTCAAGTGAACTACAAAAATGGCTTTTCTTCCTAACCAGGATCATTCTGTATTTTTGAAGTTATTTTTTTAATAAAATTGAATTACGTTGTGTAATGTGCTTAATAGAAAATGCTTTATTGGACAGTTTTGTAACATCCTGTTTACTGCAAATGGCATAGTTGATATTGTCAAAAATGTAGAAAAGACTTTTGTACATACTAGCAGTGTCTAATTTGTATATACATCGATTTAATTTCCCTACAACTCGAAAAGGATCTTGTAGAAATGAAAACACATGCTAACTTTGAGTCTGTGCCGACTGGTCTTTGCTTGCTCGGACTCCATAATCAGTTTCTGATACGGCAGGTAAAGAGACTTCTCCATGGCAGGTTTGTAGTACAGGAGTGGAGCCAGGGAAAGCCTGGCAGAACACAGGTGGGCCCCTGCTTAGGAGCAGAGTCACCTGACTGCAGTGCCCATCATCACACACCTCCTGAGGGAGGCCACATTCAAGTGAGGATCTGCCAGGCAGGCAACCTGACTTCTTGTTTGCAGATACTGAGTTTTCTATATAGTCTTTCCAACTTGGGTGCTTTCCTTTAAAATGTGAAGAACATGCCAGGGATGGTCGTCCATATACTTTTCACCCCAGCGTTCAGAGCAGGCAGATCCGTGTGAGCCCAAGGACTGAACAGTAAGACTGTCAAAAAAAACCACATTAGGGGCTGGAGAGATGGCTCAGAGGTTAAGGGCATTGCCTGCTCTTCCAAAGGTCCTGAGTTCAATTCCCAGCAACCACATGGTGGCTCACAACCATCTGTAATGGGGCCTGGTGCCCTCTTCTGGTCTGCTAGCATACACACAAACAGAATATTGTATTCATAATAAATAAATAAATAAATATTTTTTAAAAAAATACATTAAGTCAAATTTAAAATTAGCTAGGTTTGGAAGATGGAGACAGGAGGATCCATGAACTGATAGCCAACCCAAGCTTCATGAGACCCAGTTCCACACCCTCCAAAGAGATGGGGAGGATACTTGGAACTTTATTCTCATCTGGTGGACTGGACAGTACTGGGGCATTGCCAGAGGCTCTGGTCTCACCTTCTGAATTAGCTAGGCATTGACTCTCCCCATTGTCCTGTAGGAGTGTGGAGGGTGGTGAAGAGCATGGACTGTGCTTCCAGAGGATCCAGGTTCAGTTTCCAGCACCCACATAGCAGCTCAGCTGTCTGACACCCTCACATAGGCATACATGCAAACAGCACACCCATAAATTTTAATCTTAAAAAGTTGGGGCAGGTCAGGTTGTCTTGACTGAGGCGGAAATTATTGGTTATTGCAGTCCCTCAGAAACTGGAGGTGTGAGGGGGAGAGAGCTCAGCACCCTAGAATCCCCTGCAGACCACAGCAGACTGCACTCCTCTGAGGCCTGGGCCGCCCTTGCCATGGCTACTTCCTCCCTGTCTCAGAACAGCTTGGTGCCACGGCTATTTTCCTCAGCATCACACCACTGGCACGCAGTAAAACCCAACTCCACAGCCAAGAAGTGGAAAGGGCCAGGCCTATGCCTATGTCCACTGAGCCTCGGCTCTGGATCTCTGCTCCACACATGACAGTGATGAGATTGGGAGAACCCCTGTTCCCAGTTGATCCCAGGGGTGCAAGTGTAAAGAAGTGGTGGAGCCTTTCTGCCCTGGCCTGGAAAGGAGCCTGCCTCCTACAGGCTGTGTCCAGGGAGCGCTGTACAGGAACCGCAGCTGTGGTGAACAGCCCTTGACGTGGCCGCTGCAGCTCCTCACTAGTTTCCCGGGGTTGTGCAGGACTACGGTTTCTGGCAGCCTTCTAGAAGCTAGCAGGGAGGCACTCTCTCTGAGACCCTGGAGTTGGTGTGGGGAAAGGAACCCGATGGTTTGCATTAGGCTCCCACGCTGTGGCGCATTAGTGTTGGACTCTGCAGCCAGAGCTCAGGCAGATGGAGGAGGCCCCACTTGTACAGGCAGGCCGCTGCGGCCCTCCTCCAGCCTGCACCACCCCAGGTACTACCTTACCCGCGTTTCCATGTTATCTGGTGAGCAAAGGGAACCCCATGCAGTTTGGGGCTGTCTCCTTGCTTTCAGAAGTGAAGTTTGAACTGGAGTCACCCAGCTTCCGGGGGCAGTCTAAAGCACCGGCCTCTGTCCCATGCTGGTGAGTGCTCCAGCCCTATTCACCAATAGAGCTTGAGGTTGCCTTGCCCCTCCAGGAAGTAGAGTGCCCCTGGTCAGTCCTGTTCTCAGGGCTCACTCCATCCAGGCCTCTCCTCCATGTGGACACCTGCACCCCACCTCCTGACCACGCAATTCTGCAACCAATGACCAGGGTGTCCTGGATTCCTCGGTCAGAGCTCTGACTCTGCTCTGGGACAGCTGAGGCCTGGGGAGTTGGGGTGGGCCAAGGCCATCACCCAAAGGGCCAGCATCCTTCCTGTGGTTAGGGCGGCCACGACACCCAGCTTCCAGCCTCCTGGCACAGGGTTCTTCTGTCTGCACGCCTAGTCTCCCTGTGGGACCCTGTCTTTGTCCACCCAGTGGGTAGATAGCCTTTCCCTTCCCCCATTGCAGGTCAGTGCAGCGATCCAGAGTCAGAAGAGAAATGGTGGCTGGAAGTGACAGGCGGCATCCTGGCAACTGGCCTTTCTAGCTTTAGCCTAGAACCCAGGGAGGGGAGCACAGTCAGGCATCTATGCCTTCGTCCAGATGTGGAGCTGCAAGCAGCTCGCTCTCCCAGCTACAGGGCATGTCCTGCTCAGATGGAGGAAGGGGCCTTCCTCTGTCCCCACCTGACTCAGCTTACCCAGCACAGGGGTAGCCAGCCCAGTGTCCTCGTGGGAGAGCCTTGCATTCTTAGGGGACAGACCCTCATTTGATGACACCTATCTGGCTCTAAAGAGCGAGCCACAGTCCCCTCCCCACCATGAGGAAAGTATATACCCAGGGAGGCCGTGGGGAGTGGAGTGGAGAGGTCGGGCTGGTACAGTGCTGGGTGAGTGACTCGGCTCAACAGCGGCCGCTGGGTAGGGGTGCGGGGCGTCCGAAGGAGAGGAGACCACGGTGGTAGCCCGTGGTCCCGCCCTGCCTTCGCTCAGCCTGGCAGCGTTCCTTCGCAGCCTCCTGCCAGCACAGCCAGCCCCCTGCCCCCACCGAGCCGGTGCCAGAGCAGCATTCCGCAAGCCGGGCTGCATCTCCCCAGCGGAGGCTGCGCGGAGAAGCCACTCGGCCGGGCCTGGGCCTCTGGCCTCCCACCCGGCTGTCCCGGGCAGGTCATCTGAAAGGCTTTTCTCTCTGCGGCGACTCGGAGGCCTTGGGCAGCCAAAGGCCACTAGGTAGGTCCCAGACGCTCAGAGCAAAACGCGTGGGAGGCCGGAGCAGCTGGGGACCCCAGACTCACCCCCAAGTCGAAGCAGCCGGGGCCACAGGGGGCGGGTTGTGAGCGTGGCTGGGGTGCGGGGCTCGGGCAAGAGAGCAGGTGGGTCGGGGGCTGAGCTCAGTGACCTCACGCCTACCCTGGCCCCGCCCCCGTGGAGCAGCGGGAGGACACACGGGTTAGACTCCGGGACGAACTTCCCCGCAGAGAGGGGCTCAGAGAGGGAGGGTGGGGTCGCGTGGTTCAAACGCTCCCAGGTCGGCTGCCCGCCCGGCCCGGAGAACCCCGAGGCTCTCCGCAGGGCAGCCGCATCGGGACAGCGCGCACCACGCGCGTCCGCGCCCGCGCCCCTAGCCCGCACGCAGGGCGGCCTGGCCCTTTAAGCGTCCAGACGGCGGCCCCAGCTGACGCGCGGGCTCCAATCGGCGCCCCGCGCCCCCCGCCCGCCGCGCCCGAGGCTCCCGGGCCGCAGCTGCTCGGCCGGGACTCGCCGCGGCCCTGCGCCTCCGCCCGCTCGCCCGCCCGCCCGGCCGCGCCCCCGGGGCCATGGTCGCGGGGGCGGCCCCCAGCGCGGCGCTTCATGGGGTGGCCCGGGCCCGGGCCCGGCCGCCGGGGGCAGCGCGATCCTGCGGGGCCCTGTGAGCTCCCAGCGCCGCGGCACCATGGTACGCAGGGCCCTGCCTGTCCCCCCGCTTATCCGCCCACCTGCGAGCGCCGCCTTTCGGAGCGCACGGTCCCGCGGGACCCAGTACGGGGGCTGGAGCGACCTGACCCCTCCCCCGAGGGTCCTCGACCCTGTCTACTGGGTGTCCGCAGGCCGGGAGGGCGGCGCGGTGGCGCGGCTAGGGGGTGAAATTCCTGGGGTGGGGGGGGTGCAGGAGCGAAAGGCCGAGGTCTTGCTGCGCGCGGGCGGAGGGGGGCTCTTCTCTGCGCCTGGACGGCGCCGCCCCGGGGCTGGTAATGGGGGAGGGGGTAAAGGGGGAGTCGGATTCCCGCCCAGGCCTTGGGCCACGTGGGCGCTGCAGCCGCCCTGCTGGAGATCGGGACGGCTCCGCACCGAGGGCGGGGGGCGCCCACAGCTGGAGTGAAAACTCCTGTGTGACCTTGGGCCGGTCCCCTGCTGTCTCTGAGCCAGGCCTCTCCAAAGAAGGCCCCCAGAAGTCACGAGCCCGTACCCCTGCTCGGCCTGGGCTCTCCCCCACTGCCCGCTGCCCGGGGAGGACCGGATGGCTTGACTGTCCCCAGGGTTCACCAGATGGCCCTCAGGAGTCAGAAGCTTGGTGGCCTCTGCAGGTGTCCCCCTGGGGGAAGGGCAGCTGCTGGAGCTGGCAGCATAGCCAGGTGGAGAGAGGCCTCCTCAGCTTCAGGGAGCAGAAGCATCTGGCCAGAGACCCACAGCTGGTGGCACTGAGTGGGAGGGGCTGGGCCCACAGCTGGGCCAGGCCACTTGGCTGGCAGTGTTAGGCTGGGAAGTGGCTTTGGAAATGCATGGGTTCCTGCCAGGCTCAGGTGCCCGCAGGTGGGCCCTGGCGGGGTTGGGGGGGGGTGAGGAGCTCTGTAAGGAAGAAGAGGGGTCCCAGGCGTGGGGTGTGTGGTATGCAGGCCTTTCCCACCACCATCCAACCCCCCAGTAGTGCAGACACTGGTCACCTGCAGGTGCGGTGACTGGGAACGGTGTGGGAGCCGTGTTTGGCTGGTTCCCAGACCCCACTCTCCCAGCCCACCTCACTCTCAGAACTCACTCTGCCATCTAGACAGTGCCCCAGCCGGAAGGAAGGGGTACCCGAGCAGAGCTGGAGGGCCACAGCTCCAGGAGGCAATGCCTCTTGGAGCCTCAGTTTCTCCATCTGTGTGGCAGGAATTGGTCCCAGAGGGTGAAGCAGAGTGATTCAGAGGAGAAGGACGGATGGGCGGAGCTCCATGCCACGTCCCAGCTAGATGGGTCAGCAGTTCTGGGGTAGAGGCAAAGATGGGTGGCTCTTGGGTGGTGGAAGGGACGTGAGGAAGGTGGTAGCCTTGTCGGCACAGCTGAGGGCAGAGAGTCGGTATGTGCTGGGCTGCTCTCTGGATGGGCACGGGCTCAAGACTCCCTGAGCTCTCCCCTAGCCGGCTTCTGACAAGGGAGCTCAGACCTGGTCCTCCCTATCTGGCCCACCCACTGCTGACAGAACCGACTGACCGGGTCCTTGGACCTCTGAGGAAGAGGTAGTGGGCTTATGTCCTCACTGTGCAAGCTTTTATCTTGCCAGGCAGAGCCTGAGCAGTCGCCAACGCTGGCCTGTGTGGGCCTGGACTGGCCAGTGTCGTGTGCTGAGCCCCAGGCCCTAAGCAAGGGATAAGACCGGCCATCTCTGTCACCCAGCTTGTGGGAGCTCTCTGGCAGTCTGATCTAGTGGTCTTTAAGGTCTCTAGGGCTTTTCAGGAGATATGGCTTCCAAGACAGTGCCATCTTGGAGCATCTAGGCCTGGACATCACCCCAGCCACGCTGAGGTGTCCTGTTGGGAGTGTGGTAAACACAGCCCACCCTCCCCTGAAGGCCCTGGGTGCAAGGGCCAGGGTGAGAGGAATGATGGGCTAGGCCTGGACATGCATCCCCCAGATGCAGCCTGGGCGCTGTGGCAGAAGCTGGGTTTCCAGCAGCTCATCATTGAGTAAGCTCTTCTCTGTCAGTGTGGTGGGATGGTCAGGGCACACGGAGGACACAATAAATGCTGACCCTGGGGTGACCCCTAGTCTTCCTGTACCGGGGCTTCCCCAAAAGCCCTACATCCCAAGAAGCCCCACCTATCTGGACAGGTGGTTCACACGGCCCCTGTCCCTTCCCTTCTCTTTGTGGCCGTCCTGTGTGCACAGAAGAGCTAAGAGAGGAGGCCCAGAGTGGCCAGCTGGGCACAGGTCCCAGGACCCTGTATCCCCAGGAGCAGCTGTCCCTCTGGCATCCCCTACCATGAATGAAGATCATTTCTTCCGATAGCACTTCCCACGCCCTGGGCAGGGGCGGGCAGTGGCTGGTCCTTACCTTCCTGTGTCCTGGCCCACAGTTGCTGGTTGAGAAGACTACAGACTCCCCGGCGGCAGAGTTCTCGCTGGTGGAGGACGTGGCCCTGCACTTCGCCTGCTTGATGGGCCGCCTGAATGAGCAGCGCCTCTTCCAGCCGGACCTGTGTGACGTGGACCTGGTGCTGGTGCCCCAGCGTAGCGTGTTCCCCGCACACAAGGGGGTGCTGGCTGCCTACAGTCAGTTCTTCCATTCGCTCTTCACGCAGAACAAGCAGCTGCAGCGGGTCGAGCTGTCTCTCGAGGCGCTGGCGCCCAGCGGCCTGCAGCAGATCCTGAACTTCATATATACGTCCAAGCTGCTGGTGAACGCGGCCAACGTGCACGAGGTACTCAGCGCGGCCTCGCTGCTGCAGATGGCGGACATCGCAGCCTCCTGCCAGGAGCTGCTGGACGCTCGGTCCCTGGCGCCCTCAGGCCCTGTGGCCCTGGCGCAGCCAGCTGCCAGCTGTGCCCCAGTGCCTCCGCCGCCCTACTACTGTGACATCAAGCAGGAGGCAGATACCCCCGGCCTACCGAAGATCTACGCCCGAGAAGGCCCTGACCCCTACTCTGTGCGCGTGGAGGACGGGGCCGGGACCACTGGGGACTCTGCTGCTCCAGGGCCAGCACAGCCACTGCTCTTCAAGGAGGAAAAGGAAGGGACCCCTGAGGAGGCTGAGGCGCCTGGTAGCCTGTGCAAGCTAGAAAGTGGAGAGGGACTAGAGCGGGAATTGGGTGCCTCGGGCACCTATGGGCGCCAGGAGCAGTCTCAAATCATTGTGGAGGTGAACCTCAATAACCAAACCCTGCATGTGTCCACTGGGCCTGAGGGCAAACCGGGCTCTGGGGCCACCGTGGTGCTTGGCCAGGAGGATGGGATGCAGGAACATTCAGAAGAAGAAGAGGAGGAAGGAGGAGGTAGTGGAGGGGGAGAGGAGGAGGAGGAAGAAGAGGAGGAAGAAGAGGGAGGCAGCCAGGGAGAGGAGGAAGATGAGGAAGGGCCCAGTGAGCAGGAGGATGACGACGAAGCAGATGGGCCCAGTGAGCAGGATGCAGAGAGTTCGGAGGAGGAGGGGGAGACTGAGAGCAGGCAGGACCCTGCGGGTCCAGCAGGGTGTCAAGGTGGCCAGGTGGACCCTCCGCTGCACAGCAGAATGTCCACACGGTCCCGGGGGCAAAACGCTCAGCGCCGAGCTACCCCCGAGCCAGAGGAGGCTGGGCGCAGAGGCGGGAAGAAGCCCAAGGCCTCTGGAGCTGTTCCTGCCACCCAGGCAGCCGACGGACTGGGGGCCAAGGTGAAGCTGGAGGAGAAACAGCAGCACCCGTGCCAGAAGTGCCCCCGGGTCTTCAACAACCGCTGGTACCTGGAGAAGCACATGAACGTGACGCACAGTCGCATGCAGATCTGCGGCCAGTGCGGGAAACGCTTCCTGCTGGAGAGTGAGCTGCAGCTGCATCGGCAGACGGACTGCGAGCGCAACATCCAGGTGAGATGCTGCCCAGACAGTGCCCAGGACCTGGGGTGGAGCTGCGTGGATGCATGAGGTCAGGGGGACTGTGGGAACCGGGGAGAGCGTGTCTTTAACACATCTCTAGGGCCCAGAGCTGCCCGTGCAGGTACATCTGTTGTACATTACACCAGAGTGTGCACAAAAGGGAAGGGGCTTGCCCAGAGGGGCTGCCACCCTTGACTCCCCCCAGAGTCACTGCATAGAGCAGTGGCCCATGGGGGAGGAGGAAACAACCCCTGTGTTCAACTCTGTGGAGGTTCCAGCTCCCTGGAGAAAAAAGACTGGATGAAAATGTTGGAAAGAAGTGTGCGTGCATGCGTGTGTGGGTGTGGGTGGGTGTGTGGTGGTGTTGGGGTGGCTGCCCGGTCTGCATCTGTCTGAACACACCCCAGCATGTGTGTGCGCATACACACATGCGCACACACACAGGCAGCTAATTTTCTGGCCCGAGAGAAAAAAAAATGGCCACAGGTAGGCGGGTGTTAATTACCTGAACTAATTGCTGGTTGTGATGCCAGTGGGGAAGGTGTGGCCTGGTGACCTGCCCATCCCCCACTCTGCACCTGTTGCCCGCCCCGCGGGTGTTTCTCAGCAATCCCTTCTGCATCTTAAGCCACCCCAAGGGGATGAAGCCTTTACTCCTTCCTGCCAAGTCTGTGCTCCCCCCCCCCCCCCCCGCCTCTGGGGCTACTGCTGGGTTGAGCAGGACCAGAGTCCAGGAGAGCTACCCTCAGCCCACCCACCCTTCGCTGCCCGAGGAAGCCCTAGTGCCCCTGCAGCCTGTAGAGCCCGCACTAACAAGGCCCCAAAGGGTCCCCCACCAACCGGCACAGCTACCACACCTGACATAGTCTACAGTCTCTTGCCTGAGCAGCAAAGCCTGGAAATGGTACCCAGACAGCCACGTGGATGGGTCTGGGGGGAGTCAACCCAGCTTCAGGACATCAGATCCAGCCATCTCACTAGTGCTCTACAGATGGGGAAACTGAGGCTGTAGAGGAGCCGAAGCTAGCTCCAGCTCACACCCAAAGTTCTGCTCCTCTTCCATAGTGCGTAACGTGTGGCAAAGCCTTCAAGAAGCTCTGGTCCCTGCATGAGCACAACAAGATCGTGCATGGCTACGCGGAGAAGAAGTTCTCCTGCGAGATCTGCGAGAAGAAGTTCTACACCATGGCGCATGTGCGCAAACACATGGTTGGTGAGTCCCTGCCGGTGCCGTGTGGGCAGAGGATCGGCCAGCCGCTGACTGTCAGAAAGGCTTGCATCCAGGTGACAGGAAGGTTGGGGAAGCGACACACAGGCGGGCAGTTTGCCCCGACAAGCTGGCACACGGCTAGCCAGGCTGTGGACCCTGGTATGGAAAGGGGCAGCTTTTCCTGAATTACACGATTCCATGTGGGCTGGCACTGTCCTGTCTCAGTGTGACAGCCACTAGGCCTGTCTCTCATGCTTCCTCTTGGCCCTCACAGGGCTTCAGGCTTCTCTTGAGTGCTACCTTCCCCAGGCCTGGACACAGTAAGGAGGCCTTCCCAAGTGTGATAGCCACACCCATGCTCAGGCAGGGCTGCACATCTTCAGGTGGGCCCAGCTGCGTGTCTAGAGTTCCTGTGTTCACCTTTTCTCACCTGGGCTCCAAGCTCCAGAGAGAGCAGTGATCATCTAGACAAATGGCCCCGCAGACACGCTCCCTTTCTCTACTGGAGAGTGTCAACTGGATGGGACTGGGACCCTGGGGTCTAGGTCTTGGCCAGCAGCATGCTGGGTAACCAGATTGGTAATCTGAGCTGGGAGGGCTGTCTCCAGATGTTTTCTTCATTGGCCTTCAGTGTCCCTTGGGTGTGCTGTTGAGTTCAGTACCACCCCTTCCCCCAAGAAAGTGGGTGCGGGACTGCCAGAGGGCAGGTCTGGAAATGGGGGTTCAGGTAGGTGCCCTGGAGAAGTGACAGCTGGTGCCCACCCGCAGCCCACACCAAGGACATGCCCTTCACCTGTGAGACCTGTGGGAAGTCCTTCAAGCGCAGTATGTCTCTCAAGGTGCACTCGCTGCAGCATTCTGGGGAGAAGCCTTTCCGCTGTGAGGTGAGCTCTGCTTCCTGCTGGCTATGGGGTCCCCTTGGACAGGGAGGGAGGGAGCCAGGGGTCTGGGTTGACGCACGACCCTGTAATCCCCGCACTGGAGAGTGGAGGCTGCCTGAGTAGGAAGTCAAGATCAATGTCAGTCATAGAACGAGCTTGGGGGCAGACGAACAAACCAAAGGGAAGACCGGGGACAGCCAGTCAGGAAGACGCAGATGTCAGAATCTGAGCTTCAGTACAAGGGGTTTGTTTGTTTGTTTTGTTGTTTTTATTACATTAAAGATGGGCATGGAGGAACATGCTCGTAATTCAGTGTTGGGGAGGCGGAGACAGGTGGTGCCTGGAGCTCACTGGCCAATCAGCACAGCCTGAAAAAGTCCAGACCAGTGAGAGACCCTGTCTCATAAGCAGCAAAGGTGGAGGGCCTGAGGAGACATCAGAAATTGGCCACACGGTGTGTGGAGACACACACACACATGCACACATGGAGTTTCAGGTTGGGTGAGCCAGGGTCCATCTATCAGTGTGTGGACGCACGCGCACACACACACACACACACACACACACACACACACACACACGAGTTCCGGGTTGGGGGAGCCAGGGTGAGGATGTCTGCAGCTCTTCCCCTCCCCGCAGAACTGCAATGAACGCTTCCAGTACAAGTACCAGCTGCGCTCACACATGAGCATCCACATCGGTCACAAGCAGTTCATGTGCCAGTGGTGCGGCAAGGACTTCAACATGAAGCAGTACTTCGACGAGCACATGAAGACACACACAGGTGCGCGCCCTCCCCCCAGGCCTCAGTTCACCTCTGGGTCCCCTTGTCCCCGAGTTGGGCGGGATGGGGTGCCAGGGGAGCTAGGGCTGGCCGTAACACTCCTGCCTCCCCTCCAACCACAGGGGAGAAGCCATACATCTGTGAGATCTGTGGCAAGAGCTTCACCAGCCGGCCCAACATGAAGCGGCACCGGCGCACACACACGGGAGAGAAGCCCTACCCGTGTGACGTGTGTGGCCAGCGCTTCCGCTTCTCCAACATGCTGAAGGCACACAAGGAGAAATGTTTCCGTGTCAGCCACCCACTGCCCAGCGACCCTGCCACCCTTCCCACCACACACCTGCAGCCCACAGCCCCCCTCTTCCCCACTGCAGCTCCCAGGCTGGACACCAACTGACACCCAGTCCAGGCCCTCCTGGCCAGGGACAGCAGAAACACAGGCTGGGGGCTGTGCTGCGGCTGGATACCCCTGGTACATGCTGGGAGCCCCCTTCTGCAGCTCTTTGCAAGTTCTACTCCTTATCTTTGGGAGTAAAGGAACAGAGGGGGACTGGTTGGCCACACCCCTCCAGGCGAGGGGTGCTAGAGGCAGCAGATGCAGGCCAGGAGCCAGGCAGGGCCTGGGTCAGCCTCACCTGCTCACCCCAGCTTCCCTGTGCCCCTAACTTACTCCCTAGGATGGGAGGTTTGGGGGAGAATTTGGGTGCACCCCTGTTGAAGGAGTCGTAGACCAGACCCCCCCCCCAGGAGGCCTGTAGCCAGGGAGGCCTGGCAGGGTAGGGGAGAGGCAGGAGATAAAGGCTGCAGACCCCCTCTGTGTGGTACAGAGTGGAGCAGGTGGGGGCTGGCCCCCATGGGTTTCTTTTCCTAGTCACATCCCTGCCAGGCAGGTTCAGGGATCCTCAGCCTGTGCTGGACTTTTAAAGAGCCCCAAATCCTGGAAGGAACCTCTCCAGGTGCTGGGGACCAAGCCTTCAGGGGGTGGAGAAGCTAAATCCCCAGCCCCAGCTTCCAGGGGTCCTGCAGGAGAATGAGATGCCAGGGGTGGGCCCCCCAGGAGCCTCAGGCAAGCAGTTCAGGGTTTCACGGTGCTATCTGTGGGTCAAGGGACAGGGAGCTGTCCACAGGGCACCCCTGTCCCTTACCAGCCTGCCTGGCTGGCCTCTCCCACCAGGAGACACGTGCATCTGTGTCTGCTCCCCAGAAGCCCACATGAGGCCTCTCTTCTCCTGGGGCCTCTGGCTGGCTCCTGGTCCCTCCTGCACTCCGCACTGTCCGGTGTGCCGCAGTTCAGCCAGGGAGAGAAGCCAGTGGGAGCAGGGAGCTCAGCCAGTGCCCAGTGCTTGCCCTTGTGAGGCAGGCACTAATAGGTGACCCTTCTCTGTTGTCATTTAATGTCCTTATTCCTGCGTTTGGATGGGAGAGAGTTTCCATAAGCTGCGGTTCTTCGTCCCAATCTCCCTCTGTTCATAAGCTTCTGTTCCTTACACTCTGCACCTTATTCCTCCCCATCACCGCCTTCCCTTCCCAGCATGGGCGCACTGGGAAGAGGCCTGTGCCCGCCAGTCACCGGCGGAGGGTGCCACACCCCTCCGACCTCAGAGGCCCATGGCGTTGGGACAGAGGGCTGGGGACATTTTAATCATCAATAAACGAAGCACTTTATTCTGTACAGGTGTGGGCAGGCCCAAGGCACGCTGCTGATTCTGCTCTCCTCTGGGCTAGGAAGGTCTGAGTGGTCAGGTTCCCCGGTGTAGGCACCGTTCCCCAGCCTGGAGAGTCGGCTGCCAGCGTAGCCCTCAGGTCCCTCTGTGCCCTTGGGGCAGACAGGGACCCCGTCTGAGAAAGGAAGGTTTCCCGTCTGGATGAAGTCTCCGGCCCCACTGCCCGCGGTCGGGGCTTCCAGCTCCTTTAGTTTAGCTGTTCTTTCCTTTGATCTCTGGGCTTCCATGATGTCCTCAGGGACCCTTTCCCTGCCCCTCACTATTTCTAACCTTTGGCCCCAGTGCCTGGCAGCTCTGCAGAGCTGGCTCACATTTTCAAAGAAGAAAAAAAGCTGACCACCTCAAGGGGTCCCCATCCTTCTTGTCAGTTGCTGGCCTTGTGGCCTTCATGGGGCTAGGACCCAGGTCTGTCTGTCCATTCTTCAGGAAGCAGCAATCTGAAGGGTAGGGATTGGGAATAAAGCCCTGTCCCAGGAGTTGAGTTTCCCACACCCTTCCCCCTTCCCCAGGGGCCAGACAGGTCCTGGGTACTGAGTGATGGTTGCCGTGCAGAAGGTGGGCACAGCCCTCTGTCCCCGAGGCTGCTGTGTGCCTGGTGCTACACACATCACCCTACCCATGTGGGGTTCCCTGTGCTTCTTGATGCCGTAGAATTGGGGTTCATGTCTATCCAGCTTCTACACTTTTAAAAAGATGGCCAAGTCACTGAACGTTGGCATGAAGGAACCGGAGCAGGGTGGGAACTTCCAAGGCCCACCCAAGAGACGACCTTGGGACCATCACTTCTGGGAAGATTTGCTGGGTCTCTTGCCCAGCTGGACTTGGTAGGTCTAGTCCTGGGCCTGCTTCTCTAAAGTGATACAAGACACTCTGGTCTTGGAGCAGTTGATAGGGCATCTCCATGGAGACCTGGTGTGGTCTGAACCCAGGGATGACCACCTCCATGTCCCCTCACAGGTCTAGCTGGTGGCAAGAAGGCTAGACAGGTGTGTGGAGCTTTGAAGTCTGGTTGTATATGACACCTCATGGTCCCAGGGTGGGGACAGTAGGCAGTCAAGGGGGATCAATGGGGAATAAACTCAGTACCGCTACTGGCCTTTGGCCCAGCCTCTTCTTTATGTGTTGCTGCCTGAGTGAGCATTGCAGGTGTCCCAATATCTCAGCACACAGTCCCGTGGGTATTTAGGGCACTCACAGGGGCCCACCATTACCACTCAAGGCTTGGATGAAATGGGTCCCCATTGCATCTGGGACTTGGGTCACGTACAGAAAGGCCCCAAAGACCTGAAGTTCTGGTATCTGATGTGGTGACCCCAAGGCAGCACCCATTAGACTCCAGGGTCACAGTCCTGGAGTCAGCAGGGCCTGCCCATCTCATTCACCAGCTCAGCCCTCTGGCATGTTGAAAGCTGGGGACCTCACAGGTATTCCCTGTCACTCACGCTCTACTTGGAATCCTGGACCCTGGAGACGTGGGTCTCCACAGCTGTGATCTGTCACCCTGCCCTCGGGCGCAGAGTGCCTCAGACAGACGTGGAGGCCTGGTAGGGAGGCTGCAGGTGAGTGTCTCCTGCTTCAAGACACAATCTAGATGCAGTAGAGTGTGCCTGTGACACACACTCTTGGGGGGCAGAAACAAGAGGGCTAGGAGTTCAAAGCCAGCCTGCCCTGTCTCAGGAAACCCTAAGACTCGAAACAAGCCGTGACGTGGGGGGCTGCTGCTTTTGCTGTTTGGTTTTCAAGACAGGGTTTCTCTGTGTAGCCCTGGCTGTCCTGGTCTACTCACTCTGTAGACCAGACTGGCCTTGAACTCACAGAGATCTGCCTGCCTCTGCCTCCCAAGTGCTGGGATTAAAGGCGTGCGCCACCACTGCCCAGCCATGAGTGGGCTTCTTGGGAGGATCCTGTTATGTTCCTTTCTCTCACCTCCACCCTTTGTCCCTCAGGGTGCCACTTCCACACAGGGCTCTAGGCTGTAAGCTGTGGGTATCAGACAGCAGTCAGAGTGCCTAGAACATTTCTGTTCCCCCAGGGTTTAGGCCCAGGTTGCTGTCTTTCCTCTTGGCCTGAAGCCCAGTTGGGAAGGCTGTACTTTGTCTATGCATGCGTGGTTTGAAGGCCATGAACAAGACATGCCCTCTGGCTTAGCAGTTTTCTCCAGCCTTCTCTTGCTATGACACGGCTTCTTAGCTGTGTCTGGTAAGTAACTCAGGTGAGGCTGGGTTCCTCTGTGGTGACAAGCCACAACACCTGTGACCCTGTGAGGTCTCTGGGAGGGAATGACAGATGACTTGGGCCTGTGGCACAACCATGTTGACTTGTGTCTCCAGAATGACGAGCTAGGGTGGGGACAGCATGCCGCCGTTCAGAGATGACTTGCAGCTGTGTCCTTATCTAAGGTTCCATGGCCAAGCCCTACTTCCAGGTGATGTGTAAAGAGAACCCTAGTGAGTGGCCGGACTGAGGAGAGTTCCAGGAATGTAGTGGCAGCAGCGCCCTCTCCTGCACTGTGCCTTGGTCTCCACTGCCAGGCAGTGGGACACCTGAGAGCTGAGGCAGGAGGACTGATTGAGCCCAGAAGTTGGAAACCAGCGTACATCATCCTTTCACGTGTCTCCAGGAGCAGCTGAGCAGACCCCACTTTGACTCTTCTCCACATCTGTGCCTAGCCCCCATAGCCCCAGGGGCTTCTGGGTAAAACCAGAGCTCTCTGCAGCCTTCTGTGGTGCTGAGGACATGAGGAAACAGAAACCCAGAGGACTGAAGCCACTGGCATGAGCAGATGCTAATCAACAAAGGATTTAGATCCCAGGTCTGTCTGAGGCCTAGACACTTGCTCTGTAAATAACCGCACCATGCCTCCTCTGCCACCAGAGGTAGACATGTCATCGTGCGGCAGGACCAGGGTGATGAGCGGCAAATTACTGTGGGATAACGCTCTTGTACACTGTAAAGATTCGTCCCTCATATTGGTTTAATAAAATGCTGATTGAACAGTAGCCAGCTAGGGTGGCGCAGCCAGACTAGGAGAATTCTGGGAAGAGGAAAGGCAAAGAGTCAGTCACCAGCCAGATGCAGAGAATGCCTTACTGAGAAAAGGTACCAAGCCACATGGCTAAACAGACAATGATTATGGGTTAATTTAAGTTGTAAGAGCTAATTAATAATGAGCCCGAGCTAATAGGCTAAACAGTTTATAATTAATATAAGACTCTCTTTGTTTCTCTGGGACTGAACAGCTGCATAACAGGCAGAACCCATCTAGCTAAAACAGACTGAACACAAGGATACTAGCTAAATCTTCAGAAGAACCAGAGATTCCACCAGAAGCAAACCCAACCTTGTCCAAGGGAGGGGTGATGGTTGTTCCATCTTCTGTGGAGCCTGGAGGGTGCTTACAAAAGTTTCTTCTGGCTCTGGAGACTGCCACGTCCTCACACAGGCTTTCGTAGAATAAAAGTTTGGTCTTGAGATTTAGTTGTTCACACTTCCCTTTTATGTGTATGGTTCTTGGAGCTGAGGGCACATTCCCCTATCCAAAATACCTAAGCTGTTCTCCTGCCTCCCCCCAGTGCTTACAACCCCAGGTTGACATTACTGACCCACACTCATTTGTTTTATCCAAGAGTCAAATCTAGTCTCAGGATTGCCAGGGCACTCTCTCTGCTCCACCTCCCTCACTGTGTATACATAAGTATGTTTAGTGATGATAAAACACATGAGAGTTGTGTGCACGTGTGTTTGTTTATGTGCGTGCGTGAATGCTGGTGCATGTCACAATGCACCTGAGAAGGTCAGAGGGCAGTCTCAGGTGTCAATCGTTACCTCCTACCTTGTTTGGGACAAACCTTATTTTTCTGATGCAGATGCCAGGCTAGCTGCCCCTCTGGAGATCCCCCTCCCATTTCCTGGTAAGCATGTGGATTACAGATACTTACACTATTGCATCTGGCTTTGGCGTGGATCTGAACACAGTTCATCAGTCTTTTGTGGCAGGTGATTTACCCGCTGTGCTGCCTCCCCAAGTGTTGTATCATAACCACTGCCAAGGCTTTCCGGATGGGCATCATCAAACGCACACTGTCTGCAGTCTCACCGCTACCACCTCCAGAACTTTTCAACTTCCCAAACTGAAATGCTTAGTCTCTCTCTGTTAGGAAACAATGGGCCTGAGACCTTCTTTGTAACTTTACATACTCACCATAATGTCTCACTGTTGCCAGGAAGGGGACAGTTCTAAGCCTCTTCCCTGGATGACTTATTCTCTTACCTTTTGTTTGTTTGTGTTTTTTTTCTTTTTTTTTTTTTCAAGAAAGGGTTTCTCTGTGTAGCCCTGCCTGTCCTGGAGCCTGCTCTGCAGACCAGGCTGGCCTTGAACTCTGGCTGGGGTTAAAGGCTGTGCCTCCACTTCCCTTCTCTCAGTTTTATCAAGGCCACTCAGGAAGATTTTTCTTTGTTGCATTTTTTCAGGTCTGCAATTCCCACTTGGTTTTTCTGTATCACTTCTATTTCTTTGCTGAGATTTTTCTGCTTCGAGAAATTTAAGAGAATTTTTAATTGATTGAAACATTTTGTGATTGTTGCTTTCAAATCCTCTCCAGATAATTCTAGCATTTTATATTCCCCTGGGTGCTGGCACCAGATGATTCTTTAAGCATTCAAGTTGTGATATTCTAGCCGGGCGGTGGTGGCGCACGCCTTTAATCCCAGCACTTGGGAGGCAGAGGCAGGCGGATCTCTGTAAGTTCGAGACCAGCCTCGTCTACAAGAGCTAGTTCCAGGACAGGCTCCAAAACCACAGAGAAACCCTGTCTCGAAACACCAAAAAAAAAAAAGTTGTGATATTCTTAATTCTTGGCCTGATGCTCTCTTTCTCTCCCTCCCCCTCCTCTCTCTCTCCCTCCCCCTCCTCTCTCTCTCTCTCTCTCTCTCTCTCTCTCCTTTATTGCCATAAGCAGTCAGATTGTTTAAGTTTAGTGCTCCTTGTCTTTCTTGAATTATTTTTTCCCAGTTCAAAACCAAGTACTCTACTTGAACCCCTCCCCCAGCCTGGCCCCTCCTGATCCCTCCCCCAGCCTGACCCCTGTCTGCTTTTGTGAACTCAGGTTCAAGGCACCGTGTAATCTTCAGAGGCCTGTGCGTCTTTAAATCTTACTCCTGCAAATACTGCCTGAAGACAGAGGGGATTCCCTCGGCCACTCTTGTGTCTCTGAGCAGGAAAATGAGTCTCAGGCCCAGGACACAGCCTTGGTGTGACTCCTGCTTCATCATCCGGTGGCAGCCCCCGCATGGACTTGTGGAGGCACGTGGGTCAGTTTGTGACAGGAATGGGCCTCCCGCCCTGCCTTGTTGATAGGTCGGGTCAGGAACCAGCAGGCTTGGGTCGTCATCTCCAGCTGGAGGCAGGTGGAACAGCTCCACCTAGTTCTGCCGTGCCCAGCACCTCCAAGTCCCTCGTCACCCGCTTCACCCGTCTCCAGCACTCGGGATGAGGCACTGATCTGTGGCTCTCTCGCCATGATGCTCACCCCAGCAGATGTAGGCTCCAGAGGGGTGGTGCTCACAACGGACTCAACCGCCGCTAACCCGTGTTAGTACACAGTAGGCTTTGGATGGATGAATGAGTCACATTAAATGTTCTCCCGGGAAGCCTGGTAGCGAGTGAGCACCGTAGAATCTGTCATAAACCTAAAATATGACATTAAGTCATCTGGTGGCTATAAATTCATTTTCAGTCAGTGTCTTCTATTCAGGTCTTTGGAAAGTGGGGCTGTGATCACAGACTTTTTTATTCACTCGTGGAGCCGTCTCCAAGATGTCAGAGATGGGCGTGTCTGCTCTGGCTCAGCTGTGAGACCCAGCAAATTATGGGTGATGTTGTCTAGAAATGCCCCACTGTCCAGAGCTGGGATGGAAGCCCTCCTAGCCCACCCTAAGGTTGCCCTATAAGCAGCAGGAAGGTGGGCAACCCACCTCTGGACCCTGTCCAGGGATGTGCCCCATAGAACTGGGTGACTGTCAGTGCACCACTCCTGAGGGACAGGCAGGGCTGTTTCCCGAATCACAAAAGGGGAGGTGACTCAGTCCCCCCCCCAGGTTTTTTCTCCTATCTCCCCCCAGAAGCTCAAGGTTAAAAACAAGTGACTCAGAGGCATGGTGGGGGGAGTGCTCTGTTACACCTCCTACCAGTGTCCCAGGGCTAAATTTAACCCACAGCTGCAGCCTCAGGAGCTTGGGGAATGCATGAATCTTGGAGGCAGAAGCCCACGTGTGGGTTAGGGGGTGGGCAGGAGTCCACAGCAAGGTGGGCTTCTAGATGTCCTATGCTCAGTCTCAACCCAACTCCTGACTGAAATCACAGTGAGGCTGCAGGGGCCCAAGGTCAGGCAGGAACACTGGGAACCTAAGGTGAACCAAGGACAATGGGCAGAGACAAGCACAGTCCCTGAGCACTGAACAGATCCTGGGGAATGCCGCTAACGTACTCTATGATTCCAAATGGCATTCCCTGGAATATTAAGAATTTGAAGGTCTGAACACCCAGAATAGTAGAATCCTAGGAATCTAATTTTCTAGCAGACCTGACACCTTCGAGTCCTCCCTGGAGCATCCTGCCCCAAGGTCTCTTGCCCTCAACAAAGCTGAGCAGAGGCCCTTGGATTCTAGCGCCTCTTCAAATTGAGTGGGAGGGAAGGAAACCGAGGCTCAACAGAGAAACACCTACTCCGGTTGGCTTAAGGGGTTTCTTTACAGAAAGGGAAGGTCTCTGCGCTGGGAGCAGACAGGAAACCCCTTCCCATTTTGAAAGCGGGCCCCAAGGTCTCTAAGCAGTAATTGCCAGGGACACGTTCACCAAGCAGGAAACACAAACGATCGGTTAACCAGAAATGGTCACGAGAGATATGCTCTGTGGGGAAGGCTGTGAGCACACAAGCCTGGAAGGCAGGGAGGAAGGAAGAGTCCTGAAGAGGGACCGGATCCCTCTATGGGCAGCCGTATATCTATAGGGCCGAGAGACCTTCCAGTTCTGAAAAGGCCCAGACGGACCCCACCCTCGCCCCATGAGTCCGAGCGCTGAGTCAAGGGTGCTCAGGGAGAGGGCCTCTGCCCAGCTGTCCCCTGTATGTCATGTGCAGGAGGCCAAGCGGCTCCTCTTACAGGGTCCAGACATCCTCTATATATAGCCCAGCGCAGACAGCTGCGCAGTCAGAGCGCAACCCCACAGGACAGCAGAAGTGTGCCGAGCAGCCCTTGACCACACAGGCTTGCTGTGTTCCAGGGAGCAGCGCACCATGACCCTGGGTTTGGAGCAGGCGGAGGAGCAGCGGCTGTACCAGCAGACGCTCCTTCAGGACGGCCTCAAGGACATGCTGGACCATGGCAAGTTCCTGGACTGCGTGGTGCGCGTGGGCGAGCGCGAGTTCCCGTGCCACCGCCTGGTACTGGCGGCCTGCAGCCCCTACTTCCGCGCGCGCTTCCTGGCCGAGCCCGATGGCGCGGGAGAGCTGCGCCTGGAGGAGGTGTCGCCCGACGTGGTGTCCCAGGTGCTGCACTACCTCTACACGTCGGAAATCGCGCTGGACGAGGCAAACGTGCAGGACCTGTTCGCGGCGGCGCACCGATTCCAGATCCCATCCATCTTCACCATCTGCGTGTCGTTCCTGCAGAAGCGCCTATGCTTGGCCAATTGCCTGGCTGTCTTCCGCCTCGGCCTCCTACTGGACTGCGCGCGCCTGGCGGTGGCGGCGCGCGACTTCATCTGCTCGCGCTTCCCGCTGGTGGCGCGCGACAATGACTTCCTGGGGCTCTCAGCAGACGAGCTGATCGCCATCATCTCCAGCGACGGCCTCAACGTGGAGAAGGAGGAAGCGGTGTTCGAGGCGGTGATGCGCTGGGCCGGCAGCGGCGATGCCGAGGCACAGGCAGAGCGCCAGCGCGCACTACCTACGGTCTTCGAGAGCATTCGCTGTCGCCTGCTGCCTCGCGCCTTCCTGGAGAGCCGCGTGGAGCGCCACCCACTCGTGCGCGCCCAGCCCGAGCTGCTGCGCAAGGTTCAGATGGTGAAGGACGCTCACGAGGGCCGCCTCACTACACTGCGCAAGAAGAAGGAGAAGGGCCAGGAAACAGCCAAGACCAAGGAGGCCAACCAGGGCGCAGCAGACGCCAAGGCTGGGGACGATGAGGAGCGAGTGCTACCTGGTATCCTCAATGATACCCTGCGCTTCGGAATGTTCCTGCAAGACCTTATCTTCATGATCAGTGAGGAGGGCGCTGTGGCCTACGACCCAGCTGCCAACGAGTGCTACTGTGCCTCCCTGTCCACCCAGATCCCCAAGAACCACGTCAGCCTGGTGACCAAGGAGAACCAGATCTTTGTGGCCGGTGGCCTCTTCTACAATGAGGATAACAAGGAGGACCCTATGAGTGCTTACTTTCTGCAGGTGATTGGCCAGCCTTGGGAACTAGGGACTGGCTCTGGGTTCTGGGTACTAGGAGGCAGCCTTGGGGCATGGGAGGGGCCTGTGTCTACTTGAGTGCTGTCCTTGGGTCTAGGACCTTTGGCTAGCAGCCACTTGCTTCAAGGGAGAAGAGTTAAAAGCAGTTTCCCTAGAGCTCTAAGTAAGTCTGGTGGCTGTGTTTGGGGGTCGTTAGGCCCCAGCAATCTGGGGAGCTGGAGGCCCTGACCCTGAGTGGGGGGGGTTGGGTGTCAGGGACAGAGAAGAACAGTGAACTGAGCAGAAGTACCAGGACAGGTGGGAAAAACAGATTATCACAGCGGGAGCACCTTGCCTTCTCCTTTCACGGTTGGGGCTTGGGGATGGGAGGGAATGAGGCTCAGGAGGAACTGGGTGAGGGGAAACCCTGGTCCAGGTTGGCCATATGACTGCAGTACCTTGGAGAATCTACAGTCTGATCCTATGGTCTTGAGCCTTGTCAGTTGGGTGAAATCTGGAGATGGGAAGGGGGAGGGGGTTAACACTGATGGCGACCCGGACTGGTTGGTGAGCATGTGACAGCAGGACCAGACAAGCTGGTACAGGAAGTGAGGAGCCGCCGGGCAGCTGGGTGCCAAGTTTAAGTCCACAGGCCTCACAGCTGGCGTAGGTGAGGGGCAGCTCCCCCAGGCTGACTATGGTGCGAAGTTTCTTCTCTCTGGGCCTCTGGGTGTGGGACACTCTTCCATGCTTGAAAAAGCTGAACAGAGGTTAAATACTATCAAGTGTCCATCCATATAATCCGTGGCCCTTGTGCCTGTAACCGTGGGTTAGGCAGGTGCAGAAGGTGGGATGGAAGCTTGTGTAGAGGGTCACCCAAGAGTCAAGTTCTTAGAGTCAAGTTCTCTCAGAGGGAAGAACTCCTCTCTGTGGGATTTGGCTGGGCCAGTCCAGGAGGTTATATAGGAGGTTGTTGGTGGCTGACCCAAGGACACTGCCTGCTCACAGTTTGACCACTTGGACTCTGAGTGGCTGGGGATGCCGCCACTCCCCTCACCACGCTGCCTCTTCGGCCTGGGGGAGGCTCTCAACGCCATCTACGTGGTCGGCGGCCGGGAGCTCAAGGACAGCGAGGACAGCCTGGACTCAGTCTTGTGCTACGACCGGCTGTAAGTGGGCGGGGCAAGGCTGCCTTGGGGACAGGGTGGCCTGGAACAGGGCCCTGGGGAGGGAGGGGCTAGGACCACTTGGGACAGCCAGGAGGCCTGCACAGATGTGCAAGCATTGGCTGGAGACCTGAAAAGTAAACCCTGGAGCAGAGGGACAGGTCGGCTGGTACAAAGGCCCAAGACGTCAGGGGAGGGGGCCCGGGAAGGATCTGAGTGCACTTTGTTGTGTGTTGTATTGTGGGTGTGGATGCCGAGAACCAGACTTGATGCTCCTGTCCCTCCCGTCCCCTCCAGGTCATTCAAATGGGGTGAATCGGACCCACTGCCCTATGCAGTGTACGGCCACACAGTGCTTTCCCACATGGACCTCGTCTACGTCATTGGCGGCAAAGGCAAGGACAGGTGAGGTTCAGGCTGGTGGGAGGAGCCTCTCTGTGGCTGGGGGCCAGGCAGTTGTCCCAGCCTCCTCTCCACTCACTCTGTCCACCCACAGGAAATGTCTAAACACGATGTGTGTCTACGACCCCAAGAAGTTTGAGTGGAAGGAGCTGGCACCCATGCAGACAGCCCGCTCGCTCTTCGGGGCCACCGTTCATGATGGCCGCATCTTTGTGGCTGCAGGGGTGACAGACACAGGGCTTACCAGCTCCGCAGAGGTGTACAGCATTGCAGACAACAAGTAGGTCCCTTCCCCCACCCCTCCTCCTCTGCATCAGCCCTGTCTGCCCTACTGAGGGTCATAGACCCAGGTCAGATCTTCATGTTGACTTGGACATTGGTATTGAAGTAGGTCCCTCTCCTCTGAGAAGCTATCTGGCCCCATCCAGCAAAGATAGTGGTTCGTGGGTACCCAACACCAAAAGATGGGGCCCCTAGAAGAAAGACCATGCTCAGGAAAATGGAGGTTGGTAGGCAAAGGGATGTGGGAAGGTTCTGGAGTGGGAGAGGTGAGGGGTTAAGTCCAGTGAAATGTCTCCTGTGAGTTTAAGCTCCCTGTCTCACTGGCTCTCACAGGACAGCAGATTAGGGGATTTCTCAGAGACAGAGGGGTCTGGTTGCGGCTGAGACAAGGGGTGACAGATTTCTAGATGTATAGGAAAGGGCCAAGGGGAGAAAGTGGAGCATGGTTTCTAAGGAACCGGATGGGGAAGAGGAGCTGCATTTCCAACAGGCATCCTTTGAGGTTAGTGGTGGGTAGGATGTTGGATAGGAAAGAGGGTGAAATGGATGCTTTTGAGAAAGTCTAAAGGACCAGTTGTTGGGGAGTTAGGCAGCAAATTGGAGGTCCATTCAGGAGATGTAGAATTAGGGTATCTGGGGGTGTGCAGGAGAAGCCTCCCGTAACAGAAAGGTGGGGAGCAGACACCAGAAGGAGCATCAGGATGGAGGGCATTCAAAGGAACAGGGCCATCAGTGGCAGCCACAGCCTGAGCCCAGGTCGAGGGACAAACAGAGCAGGGCTGTCCATTCCCTGTGCAGGCTGGGTTGATGGCAGAGTGGTGGGGAAGGGAGGAGGAGGGACGTAGGGGTCAGAGTGATTGGGAGCATGGCTGAGGCGACTGAGCATTGTGGGCGATTGGAGCTCAGTGAACAGGACAACACCCAGAGAAGGCAATCTAGAATCCAGAGTCCCAGGGGCGATGGGTGCTGTGATGGTGGGAACGGGGGGCTGGGCTCGCAGAAGCCTGGATTGCTCACAGCTCCCCTGTCCCTAGGTGGTCCTCCTTCGAGGCCTTCCCACAGGAGCGTAGCTCCCTCAGCCTGGTCAGCTTAGCTGGCACTCTCTATGCCCTGGGTGGCTTTGCCACTCTGGAGACCGAGTCTGGAGAGCTGGTCCCCACGGAGCTCAATGACATATGGAGGTGAGTCCGACCTTGAGCTGCTGGTGGGGGGTGGATGCTGAGTGTCCCAACGCAAGGACAGCAAACAGCTGCTCCGCCCTGGCTTGTCGCAAGCTGCAAGCCATAGCCGGCCCCCCCCCGTGGAGCCCCAGTGGGTCACAGACAGGAGTCACGCCCAAGTGGCAGGCACAGTCCTGAGTCTGGTCTCCCCATTTCCTGGGTCCCCTGTCTAGAGGGGCAGTGAGGCTAGGAGTGGGGGGGGTGGCTAGACCCAGGTTCTGAGAGCTGTTTTTCCCCTCACACCCTCTCCTGGTGGGGGAAGAAGGTCAGTCATCTCGGGAACTTCTTCCGTGTACAGAAGTCTCAGGAGAAGAGACTTGACTTTGGGGACTGGAAATCTTCCCCAAGGGCAGTGAACTTTGAGGAGTGTGGGGGCCCTGGAGGCGGCTTTTCCCGGGAGGGGGCTGCTCCACACTGCAGGGCGTCTTCTTAGAGTGTCTGTTGTGGGATCCCACTTTAGCGCAGGACAATTGTTTAGAAACAGACATCCTTGAAGGTGGGCCTGGGGCACCAGCCACCCAGCCTTGCAGGGTCCCTGCCCATCCTCCGTTTGATAAAACTCCCATCCTGGTACCTGCTTTCCCTTCCCCTCAGGTTCAACGAGGATGAGAAGAAGTGGGAGGGGGTCCTGCGGGAGATCGCCTACGCAGCCGGTGCCACCTTCCTCCCCGTTCGCCTCAATGTGCTTCGCCTGACCAAGATGTGACCAGGGCAGGGCCCTAACTGAGCCTCCTTCCTGTCCTTTGGCCTCACAACAAACGCCTTGCGGGATCCAGAAAGGACCTGGGAGAGGGCAGTATGAGCCAGACAGGCTACTCGGGTCAAGAAAGGGATTGGAGGCATTTCTCCCTGTTTGTCTCCTCAAGGACTGCAAAGCCAGGCAGGCATCCCAGGCTGTGTTCTGGGTCTGTCCGGGTTGGCTGTGTGTGCCCGTTTCATCTCCATGCCCGTCAGGTGGGAGCATCTTGGTCAATGGCACCTCCTGGTGCTAACACAGACCTCCACCAGGAAGCTCGGGGACAATCAATGAACTGTCTGCTGAGCATGTAAGCCACGAGTGCACTCAGCTACCACAGAGTCAGTGTCCACAGGGCTGGACTATACCAATGCTGGGCTGTCGATGTGGCTATCCCTGCTCTCACAGGACACCCCATCATTCCCCCAAAGCCTGGAACCATCAACTCCCTACCCAGAGTGGATAAGAAGCCAGTAGAACACTATGATAGAAAAGTCTTTTATTCTGTCAGTCAGGCCTCATGGCCTGGGCCTGGGGCCCAGAAGCAGCTGAGCGGAACCCAGCGTCTACTCCAGCTTCTCTTTGTCCTTCCCCTGCTCCTCTTCCTCCAACGCTAGGGTCCGCTCACGCTCCTTCACCAGCTGGACACCACAGTAGGTGACAAACAAGATGGCCAGCGTGGTCTGGGGGAAGCCTGTTGGAGGAGGAGCCATGCTAGGCTGCTGCGTGTGCGTGGGTAGCTCGGAGGTCCCTGTCCTCATGTGAGGTTGGCACATCCTATATCCGCCACCCTCCCCCAGCCCCATACCTGTGAGTAGCAGGCGTCGGGCAACCAGCTCTGTGAACTCAAGGCTGTTGAGACTCACAAGATTGTACATGATGATAGCCCAGAAGTTTACAGCCCCGCAGAGGGCCCGGACCCTCCGAGACATCTGCTCCGATAGCCGGGCCTGCCATCCAAGAATGTGTCGACAAGAGGGCCAGGAGAGAGGGACACGGTCAGTCTGCGTCACTCCAGCCCAGAGGAAGAAGAGCAGCTGAATAATCAGCCAGGCCTTGCCCCTCAGAAGCTAGGGAGACCCAGGTTTGGGGAGAACCTCCTGGGCCAGGGACCAAGCGTGCCTGGTGACCCCAGAAAGCAGCAGTGCCACCCCCTCCTGTGACCTAGCTGATTCCAGCCAATCCCAGCCCTGGATCTTCCCACCTACCTCGATTTGTGCCAGCGGCCCACACTCTGCCAGCTTCTGCACCCAGAGCTCAAAATTGAGGCCGAAGCAATTAAGGACAGACCACAGGTAGACGATGTCACAAGGCCCAAGCCACAGAGTGGTGACGACGAACGTGGCCACAGAGGCAGCCAGCTCCGGGATCACGGCCGAATGATTGCCACCAATGTGGTCATACACGTACCTGCAGAAAAGACGGGAGGAGGGGACCGCAGGAATGTGGGGACAGACACGTCGCTCTGCACAGACGGATGGTGTGTGGTGTGCCAAACTCTGAGAGTCACATGCCTGCACTCTGACAAAGCTCCAAACTGTGGAAGGGCGGACTCGGTCTTTCATAGCTGCAGCTTGAATTGTCTAGTCCTGAGTTCTGTCTCCTTCAGACCCTAGCTCTTCTAAACAGTCTGTGGATGACCCAAGCCTGTGTCTTTGACTCAGTCTCCTTGCCCAGATGTTCATCTGTCCCGAGGTGTGTCACTCCAGAGGCCGCTTCCAGCCCATCTTGGTGGAAGGCCTGTCACCTGACCGTTGCTCAAGGCTAGGTTTTAGTCAGGATTCTGGAGTCCCCCATCCCCAACATCCAAGCTGCAGACTCTATCAGCTCTGTGGGGTCTTGACCTCTGCTCACCCCTGAACCACCACTTCCATAGTTCAGGGGTTCCTCTACTGCTCAGGAGCTCCATAGTCACCAGTGCTCATGGGGCAGGAGGGATGTCTCAGCAGATAAGAGTGAACTGTTCTCACAGAGGACTTAGGCTCATTTCCCTACGCCCACATCACGTGGCTCACAACCGCCCGTAACTTCAGTTCTGGGCTGTCCAATGCTCCCTTCTGGCCTCTGTAGGCACCTGCAAGCATGCAGTGCACATACACACGTTCAGGCCCACACACATGCACATAAAATAGTACAACAAATCTTATTTTAAACTGTGGCTCAGATCACATCGGCCCACGATCCATCCTCCTAGTAATAAAGTAAGTTCTTTATGCCATGAAGACACTGCAGCCACATGTCTGCCTCCTGCGTGACGTCATACCCTACAGTCCTCTGATGTGCGCTGTGCCTTCCACACGCAGCGCCTGTCACACACAGCGCCTGTCACACACAGCGCCTGACACACACAGCGCCTGACACACACACAGCGCCTGTCACACAGCGCCTGTCACACACAGCGCCTGTCACACACAGTGCCTGACACACACAGCGCCTGTCACACACAGTGCCTGTCACACACAGCGCCTGTCACACACAGTGCCTGACACACACAGTGCCTGTCACACACAGTGCCTGTCACACACACAGCGCCTGTCACACACACAGTGCCTGTCACACACAGTGCCTGTCACACACAGCGCCTGACACACACAGCGCCTGTCACACACAGCTCCTGTCACACACAGCTCCTGTCACACACAGCGCCTGTCACACACACACAGTGCCTGACACACACACAGCGCCTGTCACACACAGCGCCTGACACACACAGTGCCTGTCACACACACAGCGCCTGTCACACACAGCGCCTGTCACACACAGTGCCTGTCACACACACAGCGCCTGTCACACACACAGTGCCTGTCACACACAGCGCCTGACACACACAGTGCCTGTCACACACACAGCGCCTGTCACACACAGCGCCTGTCACACACAGTGCCTGTCACACACACAGCGCCTGTCACACACACAGCGCCTGTCACACACAGCACCTGTCACACACAGTGCCTGTCACACACACAGTGCCTGTCACACACAGTGCCTGACACACACAGTGCCTGACACACACAGTGCCTGTCACACACAGCGCCTGTCACACACAGCGCCTGTCACACACAGTGCCTGACACACACAGTGCCTGTCACACACAGTGCCTGTCACACACAGGGCCTGTCACACACAGCGCCTGTCACACACAGCTCCTGTCACACACAGCGCCTGTCACACACACACAGTGCCTGACACACACACACAGTGCCTGTCACACACAGTGCCTGACACACACACAGTGCCTGTCACACACACAGCGCCTGACACACACAGTGCCTGTCACACACAGCGCCTGTCACACACAACTCCTGTCACACACAGCTCCTGTCACACACAGCGCCTGTCACACACACACAGTGCCTGTCACACACAGCTCCTGTCACACACAGCGCCTGTCACACACACACAGTGCCTGACACACACAGTGCCTGTCACACACAGTGCCTGTCACACACAGTGCCTGTCACACACAGTGCCTGACACACACACAGTGCCTGTCACACACACAGCGCCTGTCACACACACAGTGCCTGACACACACACAGTGCCTGTCACACACACAGCGCCTGTCACACACACAGTGCCTGTCACACACAGTGCCTGACACACACACACACAGCGCCTGTCACACACACAGTGCCTGTCACACACAGTGCCTGTCACACACAGCGCCTGACACACACAGCGCCTTTCACACACAGCTCCTGTCACACACAGCTCCTGTCACACACAGCGCCTGTCACACACACACAGTGCCTGTCACACACAGCTCCTGTCACACACAGCGCCTGTCACACACACACAGTGCCTGACACACACACAGTGCCTGTCACACACACACAGTGCCTGTCACACACAGCTCCTGTCACACACAGCGCCTGTCACACACACACAGCGCCTGTCACACACACACAGCGCCTGTCACACACAGCTCCTGTCACACACAGCGCCTGTCACACACACACAGTGCCTGACACACACACAGTGCCTGTCACACACACACAGTGCCTGACACACACACACAGCGCCTGTCACACACAGCGCCTGACACACACACAGTGCCTGTCACACACAGTGCCTGTCACACACACACAGCGCCTGTCACACACAGTGCCTGACACACACACAGCGCCTGACACACACACACAGCGCCTGTCACACACAGCGCCTGTCACACACAGCGCCTGTCACACACAGTGCCTGACACACACAGCGCCTGACACACACACACAGCGCCTGTCACACACAGCGCCTGACACACACACACAGCGCCTGTCACACACAGCGCCTGTCACACACAGCGCCTGTCACACACAGTGCCTGACACACACACAGCGCCTGTCACACACAGCGCCTGTCACACACAGTGCCTGACACACACAGCGCCTGACACACACACACAGCGCCTGTCACACACAGCGCCTGTCACACACAGCGCCTGTCACACACAGTGCCTGACACACACAGTGCCTGTCACACACAGTGCCTGTCACACACAGCGCCTGTCACACACAGCGCTTGTCACACACACAGTGCCCGTCACACACAGTGCCTGTCACACACAGCGCCTGTCACACACAGCGCCTGACACGCACACAGTGCCCGTCACACACAGTGCCTGTCACACACAGTGCCTCACACACACAGTGCCCGTCACACAGTGCCCGTCACACACAGTGCCCGTCACACACAGCGCCTGACACACACAGTGCCCGTCACACACAGTGCCCGTCACACACAGCGCCTGACACACACAGTGCCCGTCACACACAGTGCCCGTCACACACAGCGCCCGTCACACACAGTGCCCGTCACACACAGCGCCCGTCACACACAGTGCCCGTCACACACAGTGCCTGTCACACACAGCGCCTGTCACACACAGTGCCTGACACACACAGCGCCTGACACACACACACAGCGCCTGTCACACACAGCGCCTGTCACACACAGTGCCTGTCACACACAGTGCCCGTTACACACAGCGCCTGACACACACACAGTGCCTGCCTGCCTACCTGTCACACACAGTGGGAACTCACTAAATACCAGCCTTTCACTACTTGACCTCATTTCCAAGGCTTCTCCATCTTGTCTTACCCACATATTCCCAGGACCGCACCCCAGCTTGAAACCTCACCCCTCTGAATTCCTACTCTGACCAGGGACTCTTTCTCTGATCATGCCCATTGGCCTTATAACCCTCGAATCTCTACCACCCTCCCTAATAGGTTCACAGACGCCACCATCATTACAGTCTCTTGCTTCTTCCTGCTCACCCACTTGGGAGACTCCAGTCACACGCACACACACACATGCACACACACACGCATGCTTGCACACCCCACATCATGAGGTTTCCGACCTCACAGATCCTAAATGCTCTCCCTCCAGTCCCTTCTGGGCTCTCTCCAGTCAGCTTTATCTTCCCACTTGGAAACGGATACTGCACCCTGGCCTCCTGCAAGGGGGCCCAGAAGGGTGATGTATGCCCTTACCCCGTGTCTCCCACCCTTGCCTACTTCCATATTTATGATTAACCTGACCATCCTCTTCCCCACTCTCTCTCCTGTCTATCCCCCTCCTCCAGCCACCTCTCCATCCTGCATCAGGCTCAATGCCCCGTCACGCCCACTCCTCCCTGAAGCTGCCCTTTTGGTTTCCCATGCAGACCCAGGCCGTCCCAAGACCTCTTTCACACGCTCCCCACAGCTCCTCCACCTGCCCGCCTTTCCGGGGAAAGTGGGCTTCATGCTGCCAGCTCTAGCCCTCCTTGGCTGTGGCAGCGCCCGCTTGGGAACCTTCATGCCTGCACACTCTCCTCTGGTTTCCAGGGACTCACACAGCCATGTGTCCTCTTCCGCTGACCACCTTTTCATGTCTTTCTGCTGCCTCTTCTTCGGTTCCTGCCAGAGTTCCTATGGGCCCAGTTTTGCTACCTCTCTCCTTAGGAATCAGGCTTTCTGAGGCCTGGTGCAGGAGACCCCTTTGCCCATCTCATAATGCTCACTGGATGGAGGACCACCAGTCTTCTCTTGACTCCAAATTCTCAGGTCTAGATATCTCCCCAAGTTTCCACAAAGATGTCGAGTAGACATCTCTCTGTGAAAATGTCCTGTCAGTCTTTCCAGGTGACAGGCAGGAATTTGGGTACGAACACACTCCCTGGATACCTGTGCTAAACATGACCTCCGACCAAGCTGCCAGCTATGTCTCTGGGGCTCCCACAAAGTCCCAAGCTCTATGTCTGTGTCCCAGGCAGACGCTACAGCTTCCTGCTTCCTCTGGCCCAATCTCTAAAACAATCCATGGCCACCTCACAGGAAGGCTGGTACCATTCTCCAACTCACTTGCAAAGCCAGTCATTGATGCCGCGGTCAAAGTGTCTGTGGGGAGAACATACGGACGTGAACCTGCCAGAAGCAGAGCCTTTGGGCATGGGCACAAAGCTAAGGACAGCCGGGAGCCAGTGGCGACCTGCCCTCCTCACTCACGTTTCTCCAAAGACATAGAGCGCAGTTATACACTTAGGCGGCTGCGGAGGGTCCAGGTGGTCCAGGCGTGCCACCGTGTTGACCACACCAAAGAGGACGGCTGCCTTCACCCAGTCGTACACCAGGTTGGAGTAGGCCAGGCCAGCTGGGGACAGATGACATGACTCTCTGGAGGTCAGTGCACTGACCGCCCCATATCCTGAATCTCACCTCCTCCCCCCCTCCGCCCCCGTGAACAAAGAGTCTTGCTTCTGTCCCGCCCCGATCCCCATGGAGACCTTGCACCTCTCTAGAGGTGTGTGCCAGGCCCCACTGACCCGTGAAAATCAGCCGCACCCCTCAGGTGGCATTTGCAGTTGGGGAGACGAAGGGCTTTATGTGATGAGAAAAATGAGCTGTGCCCATCTCAAAGCCTTGGGTGCCACACGGATGGGGCTTTCCTGGTGGTGGCCCTGCCTCCGTCCCATTGTGGGGACCCACCGAGAGCACTGTCTGGAAGGCGGCTGGCAAACTTGAGGTCGCTGGGGATGGTGAGGATGTAGAAGAAGTGGAAGAAGATGTCCACAGCCACGATGGCCGCCGCGCTGAATCCTGCCTGGGCCTGGATTCGCCACAGCTCCCCTTCTGGCCTCACTGGCTCCTGGCTCACCTGGAGGGGTAGAGCCCTGTTTGAGAGGGGAGTCATGAATGGCTCGAGGATGGGGTGCTCACGCTTGAGGAGTTATGTCTGAGACAGGAGCCCTTGTCAGGAAAAGGAGACCCAGCCATGGGTGCTCTGTGATTCCACAGGGTTCCCCTCACCTGAGCATGGAAACGGTCAAAGGTCATGATGGGCCCGAAGAAGAAGAAGGGCAGGTAGAAATTGTACTTCAGCAGGTCAGCTAGGGAGTAGCGGCGGTCAGGGTGGGCGCAGCTTTCCAGCGCGAAGCTGGTGCAGCGAAGCACCGTGAAGCCACTGCCCCCGTGGAAGAGCACGTCTTGAAGATCAAAGGCGCCTGTTACAAACCCACTCTGGAAGGAGACAGACAGCACGCCTCTGGCTCACTAGTGGGCCCATGCTTCTGGGGAGAACCCCTTTCTGGCTTCCCGTGGGAGCTGGGCCCGACCCTGGTAGGCAACACTGATTTTAGCTCGATAACAAAACAGAGCAAAGGACAAAGTACAAATGGCCACCTCACTCAAAGACTTGAGAACAGGTGGAAAAAATTGAGGAAATGCTCCAGCAAGGCCCCTGAGTCCTCATCCCTATCCCCTCTGTCCTATGTACCTGCCAAGAGATCAGGGGGTCCATCTTGAAGGAGGCCAGGCTGGCCAGACCAAGGGCAAGACACAACCAGGGCTGGCCCAAGAGTGAGGCCACATAGAGGCCTACACAGTGGCCAAGCAGTAGCAGCAGGTACCATGGGCCCATTGTGCCCAGCACAGCCAGGACTCCATAGACAGCATACATCCAGGAGCGGAGCTGTGGGCACAAGGAGGCCTCGGTTAACCTCGCACAGCCTCTGGGGGGCTGAGAAGGGCAGGCAGGAGGAGGTCAAGTGCCCCAGGCCCAGCTCACCTGGGGGGCCACCATCGTGCAGAGTTTGGCAAACAGCACGTGTCCCGAGAGCGCAAAGACAATGATGTTTCGGAAGTTGGTAAACCACATCACCCACTCGAAGTCAGCCACGTCCTGGACAACCAGAGCAGGGGCAAGTGAGGCACGCTGAGGGCGGAGGAGAGGGTGGGACAGACAGCCAAGGTCGCAGGTGTCTATGCTCACCCTGAGGGAGGAGCCCAGGACACAGGAGGAAGGAATGGATGAGGGGTCCTAAGGAGGGGCTTGCCTCTCAAACCTTTGCCCTGCTGCCCCTGTTGCATGCAGCAGATTGCTGATACACTGCCCCTGTTGCCTAGTTCCGGAAGGCAGCACCAGAGGGCTTCAGCACATTCTGTCCTAGGGACCCATGTCCTAAAGGAGCCCGAAGGTCCTGAAGTTAAGGCAGAGCCCCCTTGCCCTAAGGCAAGAAAACAGCTGCAAGAGTAGAGAGTGGGGAAGGATGTGGGGTGAGATGGGTCCAGGGCCAGGGACTGGAGAAGTACGGGAGACCTACCATCTTCCGGCCCAGGTACTCCCAGCCAGGTCGCACAGACTCCCGGAAGGCCTTCCTGTGGGCCCCATCTGAGAACAGAGTGTGGCCTCTGAGCAGTGGGCTCTCAAAGACCCTGCCCTGGGCCATCCCACCCGGAGGAAAGGGGACAGAGCCTCAGAGCTGCAGCCAGAGGAGAGGGGACAGAGCCTCAGAGCAGCAGCAGAGAGGGATGGGAGCTTTCTTTGGCATCTACAACTTTCTGGATCCAGGACTTGGTGTTTTGCATGTCTGGTTCTAGGTCAGGCAACCTCTCTATCCTCTCTTCTCCCCCTGGCCTCCGAAAGTGTGCGCGTGCATGTGTCTATGTCTGTGTGTGCATGCATGTGTACTTGTGCATGTGTGTGCATGCATGTGTGTGTTTAAAATGGTTTTCAAGGACTATGCCTAACCCATGGCCTAGAGAATACTTGCGGTCTGCAGCTTCCAAGTTTCTGGCCCTGTTGATCAGAACTCCGAGGCCTTCTAGGCCCCTGTCCCAGGACCCAATTATTACCTTGTGATGCCTCCAGGAGACCTCGGCCAGCGTAAGCCAGGGACCCGCTCAGCACCAGGGAGTAGAGACCGAGCTCTGCTGCGGGCAGTGCTGTCTTGATGCCCATGGCCTGGACAGGGCTGTAGGAGAAGCATGGGTGAGGCCCCCCAGTTCCCAGCTTTGCCTACCCCCACCTCATAAGCTCTCCCTGGGGTGGTGGAGTCCTGGGGAGACTCTGCTCCGCTCCTACCTTGGGGGCACTTTCTGTCAGTCTCTCCTCCCACCCAGGTATCTCCTTCCTTCCTCTGCAGCTGCCGATTCGGCTTCCTTAGAAAACTCTCCGAAGTCCAGAGTCACACAGCCACCTTCTTCTCCTTCACATCTCCCTGACGAACTTCTCCCAAAACTGCTCCTCCTCAACCCCATGGGGCAGACCCAGCCTCTAGCCCATCAGTCAGTTTCCCCATCTCTCAGTGAGGCCGCCTTCACCCCAGCAAAGCCCCTTCTTCCCAGATCCTGTGGCTCTGCCTGACCGTGTTCCTCCACCAGGTAAGTCCCTGACCAGTATTTTATCTTATCCCGGATACCTGCCTGTGTTCACCCACTGTCCCCCCTGGGAGTGCTGTGTAGCCTTGCTGGCTGCTGGCTGGAGGCTCTGCTATCCTGCTGGCCGGAGCTGGGCCAAGTAGAGCCAGGCAGGAATTGGGAGTGTGCTGGCTGCTGTCCAAGGTACTGACCGGTAACAAGCCCAGGATGAGTCTAAATCACTCCTGCCGCCCTGCTGGCCATCCCTGGGACCCAGGCCACTACCGAAGCCCCTCCTACCCCTCCAGCCTGCAGTCTTCCCAAGGACTGCACAGGTTCAGACTTGGAACTGAGTGAAAGGGGAACATGGTGTTGGTGACCTTTTGAAGATGGCTAGGGTCACTTCATCTCCCACCCTCCTGCCCATGGTCTTCCCCAGCCCTGTAGCCAGGGCTCCGAGAGTTCACAACTTCTTTTACAGCAGAGGGTGTGGGCCAGAAAGGGGCAGGGACCCAGTGAAGCCACCCAGTGAGCTTCTCTAAAGGGCAGGTGCTCTTGGCGAACCCCTCCAGAATCCCAGCTCAGACCAGACCACAGCTGGCCCTGCTTGCCTGCCTCAGGCCCTGACCCTCCTGGCCAGCCTTTGCAGGGTGGGGGAGGGAAGCATGGGATCAGGTTAGTGGAGCAGGAGAGTGAAACTGGAGAGGATGAAGAGAGCATAAAATAGCTGTGTCAGCTGCCTCCCACTCTCCGCTTTCCAATTTTAGCTCCCCATGGCCGGTGGGGAGTGTCCCCAGTGAGGCCTCAGCAGGCGGCTGGCCCCCAGCCTGGGGCCCCTCCTGGGACCCCTGGACCTGTGTTGTGGACCCAGGGTGCCCTTTGCCCAGCACTGCTTGGCTCTGGTGCACCTGAAGTGAAGCCCACCTTGGGGCTCTCGGTCCAGGAGAAGAGCTCTGGGGTAGGACCCACAGGCCTCAAGGGCCCTGGAAGAGCTGCACACCCAGCTTGCACTGACCTTGAAGAAGCTGCGAGGGACCCTGGCACACTGCCCACCTCGGGGCTCCGGGGTCCTGCGTCCGACCGTGAGTCTGTCCGGCTGGCTGAGCTGTGGGGCCACGGTGGGGTGTGTCCAGCTCTGGGGTCCCCACCCCCTGGAGGCTAGAGCGGTGAGTGGTGACAGCAAGGGGAGGAGGGGGGAGGAGGAGGTGGCCTTCCTGGAGTGGAGCAGACCGTCTGTGGAGCAGAGCCGAGTGCTGCAGTACTGTTGGCCACGGGGAGCCGCAGGGAGTGGCAGGGAGGATGGAGGTGTGACGGGAGAGGGAAGGGGTTTCTGGAGGTGCAGGCTCAGATGGGGGCCCCTGGGCCTCACCTGAACCCCCTCTCAGGCCAGGAAAGCCTGTGCACCCCTTTGTGGTCTGTGCCAGGACCTCTTCTTCCAGGAAGCTCTCCAGGCAGCCCTGCCCCCCACTGCAGTCCCCGGAATCTGCACACTGTGAACTCCAGATGCCACCTTTACCTGTAACCTCTCAAGGGTGTTCAGGGAAGTCCCCACTGTGAGTCTTCATCCTGGCAAGAGCCTGGGCTAGGTAGGCATTGGTGCTAAGGGGAGGGCTGGCGTTTCCGGTAGAATTGGGACTGGCAAGGACCATGGCTCTGTGCAGTGATTTCATTTGTGTTTTAATAATAAAGCTTGTCTGAATATCAGAGAGTAAAACAGCCCCGCTGGTCAGCCTTACAGACCAGGCAGTGGTGACACACACCTTTAATCCCAGTAACCACACTAGTTGCCATAGAAACTGGGCAGTAATGGTGCATGCCTTTAAATCCCAGCCCTAGAGAGGAATATAAAATGGGAGGAGACAGGTCTCAGCTCAGTCTCATTCTGAGGATTAATGGAGGCAGGATCGCCTTTTCGGACTGAGGTAGGGGTAAGAGCCAGTGGCTGGTTGTTTTGTTTTTCTGACCTTCAAGTTGAACCCCGATATCTGTCTCTGGGTTTTTATTGTGTTGCAGTACTGAGCGGCTCCAGGATCCCAGCCTTGTGTTCACATGGAGTGGTCTGGGTGGATGGGTGCCATCAGGGTTATCTGGAATGGATAGTCCTCTTAATGGTAGTAAGAAATCCTAATGTAACACCCCCAAGCAGCTGAAGTATCTGCTGGGCAGGGGCCCCTGGAGAAGTTCAGTCTGAGTCTTGGAGGAGCTGGGTGTGGGTCCTGTCTACGCAGGTCAGCTCTTGGGCACCAGGGCTTGAGGAAAGGTCCTGGGAGCATTGTGACTATTGTTACAGGACTGTCGGTCTCCCATCCTGAGCTCAGCTGAGGATGGACAGGGAGGGAGAAGTGTCTCCACCCAGCAGGGTCCTGGACAAACCCTGGGAAGTTAGGTCACAAGCTTCCTCCCAGGAATGCAGACACATGGAAACAGAGGACGCGGCTGGGGAGGCTGCACACACCCTCTCCTGAGCCCACTCAGTAGCCAGGACGCTGGTCTTTGACCCTGAACAGTGTGCTGAAGGGGCTGCCTGGGGCTGTGGTTCAGTCCTGATGCTTGGGATGAGAGAGTCACAGCTCTGACTTCTGGGCAGGCGTGGCTGACACTAGGGCACCGTGTTGAGGCACAATCGGTGGTTATCAGGGACATAAATAATAACAGCCAGGACGAATGCAGAGAAATTCTTTTTAATGTCCCCACAATCCACAAAGGCCATGTCCAGCAGGTAGAAGAGAAAACTGAGGAATATGGTGGACAGTGGTTAGGGTCTGTCCAGAAACTTCTGGAAGAGACTGCATCATGGTGAGAACTAAGGCTATGTCTACACCAGACAGGTGAGACCACCCTGGGCAGGCCATGTCCACACCAGACAGGTGAGACCACCATACACAGACCATGCACTTGGTGTGCTGTATGGCAGTCTCCTCTGAGATGAAACAGTCCATCCTTCATGGAAGCTCCTTACCACTGAGGAAGTAAACAACTCAGAAGCTCAACAAGATCTGAAACTGACCAGATCACACTAGGCCCCTCCCCACTTAAGACAATACTAAGGACTGCTGAGACACTCAGAACCACCATAATGGGCCCCTCCAGCCTGCTGAGCAGCCTGCAGGCTGTGCAGTGTGCCCCCGGGCTCCCAGTTTTTGGGATTTGGTGATGCAGCTTCCATCGAGTCGTTTCTGGTCCTGTAAGTGACCCCTCACCCATGTAAATAACTCAATAAAACTTGCTGGTTCACCAAGGTGGATTTTGGTCTGTCGTCAGTTCCCTACCTGTAATAAGCAGACACACGTTCGCGTCTCCCCAGAAAAAATGTCCACACGACATGGTGCCCTCAGGACATGCCAAGAGGGCTGAAGAATTGAAGCCACTGTTTGAGGGCTCCATTTTTTAAGTGGGTACACTATGCATGGACACTCGGTGCTTTTAGGGGGTCCAGTGACTCACCCCATGTGCATGACGCATTGCCCTGTGGGACGCTGCGGCAGTGCCCACTGAGCGTTGGCACACTCCTGGTGATACGGACACTGCAGCATGTGGGGTGTGGCTTTGGGAAGGCAGAGGAGTGGAGACTAGGTCAGTCCCTCCACCTGTGCCAGGGGCTGTAGGGTGGGACGGTGGGACGCTGCTCCACAAACAAAGGACAAGAAGTTGGCTGGGCTGACATCCAAGGACTGAGAGCTACTTCCTGGTGCCTCCAGGGTTCCTGGAAAAGTTATGACCACGCTTTGTGCAGCATCTGGGTGTGAGAGTTACATGCTTGCTGTGTGGCATGTGAGCGTGATGTGAGCTGTGTATGTGTGGAGGCTCAGGGATGGCAAGGCTCACTGGCATGTGTGTGTGGGGGCGTGGGGGTGACAGGAAACTTCCCTATGCTGAAAGCCAGCTGTTGGCTCCCTGGAACCCGGGGATGTGAGACTGGCTGGTTTGGGGCACTCTGCTGGAGGCCACCCTGCCCTGGACTCCCTGGAATGGGGAAAGGGCCTGGTGACAGTGAGTTTGTTTGGGTCAGCCAGACCAAGCCTGCAACCTTGCCCAGGTGCTCTGTCCCAGAGGCCCCCATGCAGACAGTGGCCTGACCACTTCCATGACAAACTGTGTGCCTCCATCAGTGTAGGAACGTGAGCTTCAGACCCACGGCACCTTCCTGGGGGGGGGGGTGGCCAGGGACTCTCCCCTAAGGTCACCAGCTTCTTTGCGTGCACCCCTCCCTTCTTACCTGGCTCACCTGATGAGGAACGGAGCACCCACTCATCCTCAGGGACCACGGGGTCAGGTTGTACCCAGGGAGACACTATTGGAGACAGACCAAGCTGCTCTCCTCCCCGTCTGACCTAGCTGAATGAGCCCTCAAGACCCAAGTCCCTCACCCCTTGATAACCCCACCTCCCCTTAAGAGTGCTCCCATCTGCTCATCCCAGCCCCTTCCCCTAGGAGCCCTGCAGAGCTGGGGAGGATGCTCTGTGTCTGTCTACACCCCAGCCCCTCCCCCTAAGAGCCCTGCAGAGCTGGGGAGGACCCTTTGTGCCCGTCTACATCCTTCTCTCCACCCATGCCATCACAACCTCTTCCCCACGTCCCTCTAGCTGGGTCAGTTCCACCTCAGGCCCTTCCCAGGCCTAGCAAGGGATGACTACTTGATGTTTGAATATATGGCAACCCATCGGGAGCCTGTCTCCCCATCTGTCCTGAGAATTCTAGGTACCCAGAGTGCTCACCTGCCTCACCTCAGCACCTGGGGATGCTTCTCAGCAGGTGTGCATTGACTGCGGGGGGGGGGGGGGGACGACTGCGAAGAGTGAGCATTTGCTGAGCGCTTGCTGTGAGCTAGCCATTGCTCTGCACACTGTGTCCTAGCTCACTAAGTGCTGGAGCAGCTACAGTGAGGGACACGGGGAGTCTGGTCTACCTCAGCCAGCAGAAGTGGGGGGATGGGCCCTGGCACGAAGCCCCAAGCAAACTGTTTGAGGTTGCCTGGAGGTTTTATAAACTCTGCCTGCTGGTCTTTAGCTCCAGCGACTGCCCATGCAGGACAACTTCTGTAAGGTGCCAGCTCACCCCGTAGGGTCCCAATGGGACTCAGTGGAGCACCTGGCAGCAGGACTTGCCCCCCTCCCCATAGGCATGGGGGAAGCCAGTCTGTGGACACTTGTCCTTGCAGGGAAGTCATCAGTAGATGTCCTGTTCTATGAACGGACCCCTGAAAAGATTTCTAATGTTGTTCCATTTGACAAATGAAGACACGGAGGTTGCCGAGCGGGATGCAAACCTGCCTGGCTCCCAGCTAAGGTTCAGGGGGGCTCCTTCCTTCAGCTCAGCCTGGGCTAGAACCACAACAGACTGCTGCAGTAGCCAGGACAGGGTCCAGTCCTGCCTACTCTTCCCTGCCTGCCTCTCAGAGAGGCTGACTGGTTCTTGTCCGAGCTTCTCACTCCCAGAGGCTCTGCTGAGGTCTGGTGCCCACAACCCCGGGCCCAGATTTCTCTCAGGGTTCCCCCGTGACTCTCCCTCTTCTTATGGTCACACGCTGTCTCCTCCCAGCACAAGTCTTCCTGGTCTCTCTTCTCTGCCCACTGCTCGTCACAAGGAGCCAGGGAACACTCTTCCTCCCTAAGATTCTTGGGACAGTATCCAAACTGCCGCTTCATCCCAATGGCCTTAGCCACCTCTTGCTGTGACATCTCAGACTTCTGTTATCCAGGAGGTCCTGGGCAGCGTGGATTTCTCCACAGACCCCTGAGAATGAGCGGAGCACACAGTGTCTCAGGAAATCCCGGCTTTCCAGGGAGGGTACTGCCACAGTGTGTCTTGTACAAGATATCCACGTGGTTGTGTTTCATGGGAGGGAGGCTGTCTGCTCCTTTTTCAGGGCCTCTGTGCGGAACTGCCTGTATGATGTGTATGAACACGTGTGTGAACCTGTGTGGCTGTGGCTGTGACATGATTGTGGGTGGCCATGACTGTTACAGTTACTGAGATGAGGGTATCCTGGGCCCCTCCTGTAGCATCCCCTAGCTCACCATAGCAATGGACACACACTACTCATGTACCAAGGCCCACTGCCTCATCTGTCCACGCTACGCCCAGGTCTGCCTGGGTTGCCTTCTGACTCTAGCACCTGTGCCTCTGGGATCAGCTAGGGTGGGGCTGTGCAGCCGTGGGGCGAGTCAGAACTCTGGGCACTTACTCATCTGGGGACCCCAGCTTCAGAGTCAGGACCACCAGAGCAACCGATTGGCTCAGCTTCTATATGGAGGTCTGTGCCCACAACCATAAAGCCCTACCTACCAGAGACCAGGTTCCCCTGGCAGGGAAGGAACGCATTCAACCAGAGCCGCAGTGACTGTGAAAGTAGTCTTATTATGCCAAGTCCACAGAGAGGCAGGGCACAGCAAAGGGATGCCCAAGTGGGTGACTATGGGGAGGTGTGGATGGCACCAGTGGATGCCCCCCCATCAGGAAGCACCAAGGGTTTCATCTTTGTGTGTCCTGGCCAGGCCCTAGGACAAGGGCCACAGCCCTGCTCAAGGTCACACATCTGCTGGGGGTGGCCGGCCTCCTCCCTGGCCCGGGCACCCTGAGCCTCGGCCTGCCTACTGAGCAGGTCTGAGCTCAGCTGGTAGTCCAAGTTGCTTCTGGGAGGAGCCTGGTGGGCACAGCCTGCACAGGGGGTCAGTCGTCTGAGGACCCTGCCCCCCAGGAGTCGAGTAAGCCGCTGTGCCCTACTGCTTGTTGGCTTTCTGCTGCCGCAGGGCCTGCAGGAAGACCCCCTTCACCTGGCCCAGGGTCTGGTGGTACATGCGGAAGTCCTCCTCCTTCCCACGCAGGGCACTGCCCAGGGCGTCTCTTAGAATTCCGTTCTCCTCCATTTGGATGGCCAGCCTAGACGGGGGAGGGGAAGAAGGGGCTGAGTGTGTGGAGGCAGCAGGTGTTCTGGGGCCCCGTGTTTCAGCAGATGCTGTGGTGCAGGCTTAGGGGTCCCTTCCAACTGCCCCCTCCTCTCTGGACCCCAGGAGACACATACCAAATGGATCTTTCTCGGGGCCTACCCACAGTCCTGACCCAGAAGCTCCGAGCAGCCTCAACTACCCAGATTCCTATACACCCCTCATTTCTTGCTTTGTTTTTTCCCCACCATACATTTAAATTTATTCATTTATTTTGAGATAGGCTAACATGCACCCAAGGCTGGACTCAAGCTCAGTGAGCAGCCACGTGTGAGCCTTCACCACTCCTAGAGTGCTGGGATTACAGGTGTGGACGGCCATGTCCTATGCACACAAGGCTGGGGACTGAACCCAGGGTTCTGTGCAGGCCATGCCAACCCTCTCCTGACTGGGACACACCCTGGCCCCTTCAGTTCCTCTGGAGAAAGTGAGGGCACAGCCCAGCACTGATACAGGTTCTCTTGGGAGCCTGGGGTCATGGGGCACTGCAGAATCCCCCTACCCCAGGCCAGTCCTAGCACAACCGCCCTTCTGGGCAAAAAGAGGTCTTCGCTGCAAGGGAGAGGGACATGGTCCCTCTGCCTGTGAAGCCTCCATGTGGGCATCTCTACCCTTTCCGGAAGGCTGGGCAGGAAGCACCTGGCGGTCAGCTCTTCGATCTGGGATTCCATGGGCATATCGGAAAGCTGAGTGGAGGACGAGTCTTTCTTGGCGCTCCCAGGTGGGTTGTGCTTGCTGCTGGAGGCCTGTGGCCCTGTAGAGAAGCAGCCAAGTTCTGTAATGAGGCCAGTTATGTGAGCTCTCCCTCCCCACCATGCCACTTTCGTGTTCCAGCTTGTGGGGAGTGGAGACATCACATCTCCTACAGGGTGCAGGCTGGGGCCACCTCTCTCTAGAAGCCCTCCCTGATGCTCTCCGCATCCCCATCTTGGCTCTGCCTGCCTGTGCCATGGTGGTCCTCACCTTTACCCCTCCACAGTTCTGTCACCAAGAGTAGACAGTGGGACCTCAGGGCTGGCCTGAGATCTGAGCCCAAGTCCAGGCTGTCGCTGCTTCTGAGGCCACCCCCACCCTGGTCCCACCTCTGGTTTCCATTTAGACTGGCAGCTTTATATTAGGAAGCTATGGGCGACTAGGCCCAGTGGCCACAGGGTGCTTGGAGAAAGATGGCAAAGCCATTTGTGACCTTGGGTGATGATGTCAGGGCATCAAAATATTCTGAGCTAAAAAGGCCTCAGGAGGGCTGGAAAGATGGCTCAGAGTTTAAGAGCATTGCCTGCTCTTCCAAAGGTTCTGAGTTCAATTCCCAGCAACCACATGGTGGCTCACAACCATCTGTAATGGGGTCTGGTGCCCTCTTCTGGCCTGCAGCCATACACACAGACAGAATATTGTATACATAATAAATAAATAAATATATTTAAAAAAATAAAAAAAATAAAAAGGCCTCAGGAAATCCTCAGCCTTAGTAGAACTGGCCTTCACCCCGGCTGTATGGCCTTGGATAAACCGTGGAGATTCCTGAACTGGCCTCCTTCTTGGCACTGTGCTCAGTGAGTGTGACAGAATCAGGGAGAACCCTGTGACTTCTCCTATGTTACCCCACTGTCCCTTGGCCTCCTGTCTCCTTGCTGCTCCTTTGAGCCTAGCTGAGCCTCCACCACTGTCTTTGTCCTTACTGGTCCCTGTGTGCTTGGCCACCTCCCTTCCCTCACCTGTGCTCATGAGCTGTCCAGGGCAGGTGGCGGGGGGTGGGGGGGTGGGTAGGGGACAGGAAAGCTATGCTCCCCCATGGGCCAGTGAGCGGCAGAGGCCACATGGGCTTTCCAGGCATCTCGGGCGACAAGAGGAGAGTGGCACCCAAGAAAGGGACTTGGGCCTCCCAGCCAGGAAGTTCACCTGAGCCTTTCTTCAGAAGCCCGAGTGTTACACTCTCGCACTGTGGTTGGCCCAGCAGTCCAATTCTGCCCGAGACCCGCTATGACCAGGGCCTGATTAGGCTCAAACAAGAGCCAGGCAAAGGCTCTGGAAGGTGGCACAGGGAGTAGAGGCCGAGGGCATGCAGCAGGGGTACTGCCAGTTCAGGCTAAGGCCCCTAGATGGCTCCCATTGGGCCCTGACTTTCTGGGAGCCAGGCTGGCACGTGGGACAAGAAGCCCCTCACAGCAGGGGCAGACAGAGCTCCCAACACTTGCCTACTCCTGAGGCTGCACACACACAACCCCCCCCGGCCCGGGCTCCTACCTGGCTTGTTCCTGGCGACCTTCTGGGACACTGAGGTCCTGCAGGGCTCCAGGCGCATCTTCTCCAGGTGCTGCTCCAGTAGGACGGCGCGCTGACGCTCCTCCTGCAGCCTCTGCTCGGCCTCCAGCAGCTTGCTGCTGCTCTCCTCCACCCTGGCCGTTAGACACAAGCTTCACGCCCTGCAGGCGGGTACCCGCCCCCCCCGCGTGATTCGTGGATCCCATAAGTGGTGCACACACTATGAAGGTGAAAGTTTGCCTCCCTTGTCTTGAGTTCACGGCAGTAACACCGGAACAGGCATTTCAAACTCTCTGAGGCAGACGATGCCTGACTGGCAGGTGAGCCACCCTGCGCTCCTGCCCCCTCAGAGAAACCAGCTCTCTGGTGTTTTCGCTGCTGCTTCTAGAACTTTCTGCCACACTGTACAGATGCTCATGTGCCTACTTTGGGGGACTGGACACAGGTCTTGGTTTCCTATCATGCTGAGTGAGGGTTTCATTTCGCTTTACTGTCTCCTGTCAAACACAGTCCCCTCCCTGCTTCTCGGATGAGTTTTTACTAGGTCGTCTGTTTCTATTGCTGCTGTAACAGACCCAACCACAAAACAGCAGACATTAGTAAGCAAAATTAACACAAAATTGCTTGAAGACAACACAAAGTTAGCATCTCATGGCAGGCTCCAGGTACCACAGGTTGAAATCCACGCGTCCACTGACCTGGGTTCCTATCTAGAATCTCTGGTGGGGGAGAGTCCCCTCCCAAACCCACTCAGCATCACCTCCCTGCCTACTGCCGGCTTCAGAAGGCACACCATGCCCTCCATCCTCAAATCTGGCTTTGGATTACTCTGACCGACTCATTCCCCACAGCTCCCTTGAATGGCCCCAGGCAGGAAAACTCTGCTTCTCTGGGCTGAAGTGATCATCCTGGCTTGCCTTGTTTTGGGGCCCATGATGCACTGCTGATATTCAGAGGCAGATACCATGTCCTGCCTTCCGTGGGGGCACATTCTGTGACTCTGCAGATGTAGGGGCCATGACACGGCCTTACTGCCCTGTTCCCCTGGACCTGGTGTGTGCCACACACTTCTTACACCGCACTCTCCACACCTGCTGCAGACTGAAGCCCTGGGAGCTCCTGCTCTGATTACCTCACGCGGATGCTTGCTCTGCCCTGTGGGCCTTGCTGAGGCTCCCTAAAGCACTTTGGATTTCTGTGGCAATAAAAGCTCAGAAGGCCGGGGACCCCTGAGGTCCACCCGAGCAGAAGGTTACAGGAATAGTGGCTGCAAAGCTGCAGCCTGGAGTCCACAGTGTACAGCTGGGAATCATCTCTATGTTGGAGAAGAGACGACGGAGGATTGGGAGGGCAAGAACCTAGGTACTAACCAGAAACTGTACACCGGGCTGCCGTATACTAGCCTGAATAACCACCGACACCCATGAGGCACGAGTTTCCTGAAACTATCTTCAAAAGCAAGATGCACAGCTGCTCCAAGGCCAAAGGAATCGGATGGAGGAATGAGGCTGTGCTCGTGCCCCGCACGGTCGAGCTGAGCCGCCCTGGCCCACAAGTAGCTACAAGGCAGTGAGGATTAGAGTGAGCTCCCCTGCTCCTCAGGCACGCTGGCAATGTGCCAGGCTTTGAAAGGCTCCTGTGGTTAGTGGTTGCTGCACTGCGTGCCACAGACCTAAACCATCTCTACCAGCTCTGCCAAGTAGCCCCACTCTGACCAGCAACACAAATGTGGCTACTCTACAGGTCATAGGTCAGCGAAACAGCACACTGACAACAGCGTCAGCAGGTCTGCCTCTTCACATCCGCCATGCGAGAACTAAGGTCCTGGACAAGCAGGGTCGAGATAGAAAACAATAGACAGCTTAGTCTGGATGCGGTTAGCAGTTGGAGCGCTGGCCTTGGAAGGTGGCTGCAGCCATGCAAATGGACGGAGTGGTGGTGGCGCCTGGGGCTGACACCTTATGTCCCAAACCCTGAGGACTCGCCTGCTTCCTGCTGAGCCTGTGTGGAGAGAGTGTATGTCCTGCCTATCCACAGCTCTTCTGAGCTCTGTAGTCATCTAGAATGGCCTTCCCTGGGCTGCCCTGTGACGCAAGTACCCCAAAAGAATGGGGCAGACGCCAGGAAGAAACTGAGGCCCTGTCTTAGAAACAAACAGACAAAATAAAATGAGGACAGAAACGAACATCTAACACAAGAAAGGGTTTGCAGACTAGAGACCAGTAACTCAGATAGAGAGAGGGGTGTCCAATCAGCTGGGAAACTGCGTGATTAGTCTGCTTCTCCAGGAGGAGAGCGACCCACGGGGTACCAGTGAGCGGAATAAGCAGAGCTTGTGCATAATGTATGGAGCTATTTAAATATTTATAACAAATTAACAATTTAAAAACAAACAAATCCAAGGCTGCTGTGACTCTGTTCGTGGAGTGGAAACAGGACAGTGATGCTCACGTGGGGCGGAGGGGCTCTCCTTCCTGCTCTGCTCTGCTCGGTCAGGAATGTGGGTGGTCTGCTTAACTGTGGATTCCGCTCACACTCACGGACTTACGGGACCGATGGCTGGCATCGTGGACAACGGTCAAGCATGATGTGAGTTTCCCAGAGTGTGTGTGTGTGCGCGCGCGCGTGTGTGTGCGAGTGTGCAGGTGTCTGTGCATGCCCATGGAGGCCAGAGGTCAACCTTGTTGTCCACCCTTAGGCACCATCACCTTTTTCAATGGCTAGGGTTTCTCACTGGCCTGAAGGTGACCAAGCAGACTCAGCGGCCTGGCCAGCAAGCCTCAGACCTCGTCCCCAGCTCTGGGGTGACAAGTTAGCGCCAACACACCCTGTCCCCAGACAGATGACAGCCCTCTCTTCCCTACACACAAATGAAAACTATAAACAATAATGGATTGATTTTGAAAGAACTAAGTATGCTTAAAATTATTAAAAGAAAAAGGCAATCAAGAAGGAATCCAAAGGGGAGAGAGAGGCAGGGGGACCAGGAGTTTAAGGTCAGCCTGGGCTACAAAACCAAACCAAACAAACAAAAACTAGATTTTAAACACCACCAGAAGCAACAAAATACAGTTATTAAAATAGGTTTGACCCATCTTTTTAGAATCCTATGCCTTAAATTTCTCTTAAGTTCTCATTCACAAGAAGGTACCATAAAATATTTAAAAAAAAAACAAAAAACCAAAGACTCAGAGAGCCAACATTTGCCCAGCTGTGCTGACTACAGCACACACCTGTGACAGGCAGGAGGCCATGAGCTCAGGCTTGAACCAAAACTAAAAAAAAAAAACAAAAAACAAAAGAGAGAGATTTTCTTAGTGACCTCTGCATGGAAGACAACCTCTCCCCTCTCTCTGTAAACAAGAAGAGAAACAGGACCATGGAGACGGCTGAGCAGGTAAAGCCTCCTGTAGCCAAGCCTCCTAGCCTCAGCCAGGTCCCCGGAATTCACATGGTCTCTAATCTCTACATGCCTGTGCTGGCACATGCTCTCTCACCTGCCTGCACACACATACACAGACACACAAGCATGCACACACACATGGACACACAGACACACACGCACATACGCACGCGCACATACACACATACACACCACACTCACACACGCCTGTACACATGCATGCACACACAATTAAATAGATAAAAACCATAACTTTTTTTAAAGGAGAGAAATGGATAAAAATCTAAGAAATAACTTATTTCTCAGACTCTGGGTCCAGATCTGAAGAGAAGGAAGAGCCAGCTGAGGTCAGTGCACCCGGCTTTTTACGGCTCGTGCCAGCCAGGACCCTTCCTACTCTACCCTGGGGTAAGGGTATCCCAGTTGATTGCAGGACCTTCCTCAGGACAACAGAGGCTGGGAACTAGGTGAGGATGGGGTGAGGCAGCCAGAAGCTGCAGGATGGGTGCCCATGAAATCACGCCAGGGCTAACTGCTGGGAAAGAACTTGGGCTCTGAGGACGAGAAGCCTGGTTTTAGGGTGGTGCTCTGGAAGTCAACATATATCTTGGCTGAGGATCCCAAGGACAGTCCTGCAGAGCCCCACAGTGACACAAGGCAGCAGAATGAACCCGGGGGCTCCGATGGCTGACTGTGATTCTCAGCCATTGCCCCCTAACACATATCCTGGCTGATTTCCTGCCTCACTCTAGGCCCAAGGCCACTTCAGGTGAAGAAAAAGGCAACAGGGAGGGAAACTGAGTCACCCTGCTCCACCTGTGGCAGAGAGAGGCCAAGGGGGTGCCCCCAGCTGCCATCATGTGGGGCAGTTCCCAGTGAGGCACAGGATTTCAAAAGGACCAACCATTGTACTTAAAGCCCCTAAGTCAGGATGGCAGGCTCTGCAGTGACAGTTAACCATGTCACCCTCCAATACAGACATAACCTAGAGAAATGGGGGCCAACGCCCCAGACGGAGGACAGTTAACCAGTCACCCTCCAATACAGACATAACCCAGAGAAACGGGGGCCAGCGCCCCAGACGGAGGACAGACATTTCCACTCGCCACTGAATGCAGTCACAGAGAAAGCATGTGTTTCTTCATTGCTTCTGTACTGGCCACCCCAGTTCCCTTGTAAGCAAGCCCTCTCCCCCAATTCCATGAGTACTTGGGGTACCACCAGTCTGGCTGCTCTCTCTTGGGGGTGGGTGGGGGCTAGAACTCCCAGAAAACACGCTATCAAGACCCCTGCACCTCCTCGGGCCTTCTGCTCTGTTCCTCAGCATTTCCAACGCTTTCCAGGTCTCCCCCTCCTCAGCTGAGGCAGAGCTGGCTCCTGTTACCAGTCACCACAGAGCAGTGACTGACACACAACACCGCGGCGAGGACAGGAACTTGGTGGCATCCCTCATATTTTTTAGAATGGATTCCATGGCTGGCCTCTGGGCCGGCCTGGGTACCTTCAGTGATGGCCAGCCAGGCCATGTCAGCAGGGGCACTGCCTGATTTGAGTGGAAGCTGTCAGAAACTCTCTGGAGGCGGCTGGACGCTGGCTTCCTGCCTCTCAGAACCTCACCTTCTCAGCCCAGCCACCCTCCTGTGCCCAGCAACTGCCAGCATCGGGCTAGGCTGTCACTTTCCCACGAGACTCTCGGGCAGCTGACAGGACGACCACACGTCACGGAGCTTAACACTCCTTGAACTAAGTCTGACTGTTCTCACTACAGAACCAGTCCTCCAAGGTTACCACCTGACAGGCCCTCTGGGTGCACAGAAAACAGGGCTGTCCCTGGGAACGGGCTCTCCAGTGAGGACAGAACCCAGAGTTGTGGGCCCTGGAGGGAGCTTAGTCCCAACCCACACAGGCCTAGGAGAGAGCTGGCTGGGTGTCACGTGTTACCGCTTCTGCAGGACAGTGACAAACTCATTCAGGCGGTCGCGCTCCACCTCGGCGGCTTGCCAGAGGGCCTTCATTTCTGCAGCTTGTGCCTGCCAGCCCTTTTGTTCTGGGGAGTCCAAGAACCTGGGGCCAGAGTACAGGACAGAGGTCATGTTAAGTTGGAAGACATAAACATCCTTATACAGTGGCAGGAGGGATTGTGACATCTAGAGGTTCTGGGATGGCCAGAGGGGAGGAAGCCCAGCCGCCACTCGGACCCACTCAGTTGTTAGTGGCAGTGCACCTTGGTCTGTCAATTCCTGCCAGTGTCAAGTGTCAATGCCTGGCCAAAGTGTCACAGGTACTTCATGGGAGACAGTAGTCCAGAGAGAGAAAACCATCTTGTTTATAGCCACATGGTAAATCTCAAGTGAGAGGAGGCCCACTAGGCCTTGCCTGGATCCCGAGCTGACCTGCATGGGGCCGGGTCACGCTGGCAGCAGGCGTCTCCAGTGGATAGTGCGTAAGACAAACCATCCTTTGTCCATGAGCCCACAAGAAGAACAAAGGGTGCATTTAAGCCTTGTGCCTGGCTTTATCCACAAACAGGGGGCTAGAGAGCCGAGGGGATATCAGTGACTGAGTGTGGGGACCCACATGATGTGGAGTGCTCCCCCGGAGAAAGATTCTCAGCGGGTAAGAGAAGGCTGTGGAAGGTGGGGCCGGGCTGACTCCCTAGTAACAGGAAAGAGGCCCAGACTGCCTGTCAGGGCCAAGGTCTGGCTCTGAAGCTGTTTACCCTATCAGGTGGCCCCACCACAGGCCTCTCCAGCCTTATGTAACCCTCCATGAATGCTTGGATTTTGCCTGGCCTCAGTCCTCCATCCCTGAATGGGAAGGGGGGAAGCTCCAGAGCTGGGGATGCTATGCTCCTACCTGGGTGAGGTCCCGTGGGGACTAGGCAGGGAAGGCCTCGTGAAAGCAGACTCCACCAGTGTGTGGCCCAGGCTGGTCACAGAGCTGTGTGGAGGCAGACAGGGACATCAGCAGGGAAGGAGTGGGCACTGCTGGACCACACAGTGGACAGGGATATAGGGGGCCAGTGGAGGAGGCCATGTGGGCTTCAGTTTCCCCATGGACCAGATGTCCTTCCTCTTTTAAGATAAAACAGAGCCTCAAGCAACCCAACAGCAGTGAGTCTGGGAGACTTGGGAGGAAGTGTGCCCCTAGGCTGGCACACGAAGCTGGACAAGGGACTCCCAGCAAGTGCTTGGAGTGATGGAACCCAGGGCTGCTGGTGCCTTCCTGCCACGGGAAGTCAATAGAATAGGAGAGGGTTGCAGGTTGGCTCGGCAGCAGGGCAAGCGATTCAAACATTGCTGAGTGTGCATGTGTGTGGTGTGTGTATCGTGTGTGATATGTGGGGGGTGTGTGTGTGCTGTAGTGTATGGTGTGCGTATTGTATGTGGTATGTGGTATGGTGCGTGTGTTGTGTGTGGTATGTGGGGTGTGTACTTGTGCTGTGGTGTATGGTGTGCGTATTGTATGTGATTTGTGGTGTGCAGCATGTGTTGTGTGTGGTATGTAGTGTGTGTATGGTGTATGGTGTGTGTATTGTATGTGGTATGTGTGTTGGTGTGGTTTGGTTGTCTAACATGCACAAGACCCTAGTTTTGATTCTCAGTATTGCATGAACTGGTGTTATCTGTAATTCTAATACTGGGAAGATAGAGTCGGGAGAGTCAGGAGCTCAGTCATTCTTGGCTACATCTCAAGTTCAAGGCCAGCCTGGGATATGTGAGACCCTGTGTTAAAATCAAAAAGGCCAGACATAGTGGCACATGATGTTATCCCAGCACTTGGAGACAGAGGTAAGAGGATCTCTGTGAGTTCCAGGCCAGCCAGGGCTATCTAGTGAGACCCTGTCTCAAAATAAATAAAACAAAACAAAATTTCACTCAGGGGGCTTTCCATAGAGGAAGCAGGGAGACACCATTTTTCTGAATACTACGCAGTCACTCACCATCCCTCCAGCCTGTGTTTTCCTTACCGAGAGGATCCTAGCCTGCCGACATGATCGCCTGCTGAGGCCGGAGAGCTGGTTACTGGGGTCTGGTCCTCAGGGAACCTGGCATGGGTGGGGCTGGCCCCTTCACCCCCTCCTTTATTATGGAGATACTGCAGGGAACAGATGTGGGGTTGGATGTCAGGGTTTTGGTGCCAGCCGGGAGAGGGCAGGGGGCGGGCTTGACTGGCTTCCAGCTCCGGGGTTATGAAAGAAGCTGCTCTTCAGGGTGAATGCTGGCCTGGGCCGCCAAGGCACTGCTTGCATGACAATGACAGCTCACAAAGCCTCTGCTCAGAGGAGGCTCCAGATGAGACCAGTGCAGGCCAGGGCCACAGGGAGGTGTGAGGGCAGTGGGGGCCAGAGGCACAGAGAGGTCAGAGCTGATGTCTGTCCTCGGTGGCCCCACACAGGGTATGACTTGAGGTCAGGGCCATCTTCAGTCCTCACACCTGGACTTCAGTCTGAGGGCCAGTGGCTGTGTGGAAGTGGAGCTTCCCAGGCTCCTCCCTCTTTTGGCCTCTTCCTCTCTTGTGTGCACCAGCAGATCCTTAGCGGGAGGCTGGGCCACCATCAATGCAGTGAGTGTGGCTTCTAACAGCCTGGCATGGTATGGCCCCAGGGATTCTGAGAAAACCGGAATATGCAATTGCATTGGCTAGGGGAGCTTGGCCCCCAACTGGGTGGTGGCCTCTTTTGGAGACCAGGAACAAGAACAGAAGGTGATAATGCTAGAATGTTCCAAGCACTCCTCTCAGGACACCAGGAATGAAGACCGCAAGACGATGTCCCCCACCTGCCTGATGCCCAGAGTTCTCCCTCGGCCAAGCCTGCCACCCCAGGCTCCTCTGGACAGCAGGCCAGTCAATTAGTGCTGGTCTGAGTTGAGAGAGGTCAGAGCCCTGGCAGCTCTGATGGACCTGGGGTTCTAGAAGGAAACAAGGGACAGAGCTGCTCTGTGACCTCCACCCACACGTAGGTCTGAAGGGACCCAACTCCACCCACACGTAGGTCTGAAGGGACCCACCTCCACCCACACATAGGTCTGAAGGGACCCACCTCCATTCGCTTGAGGGGATCTGGGGAGTTAAGAGAGGCTCCAGACCCAGCAGAGAGAGACCCGGGCTTTCTGGAGGGGCGCATGGGCTCTTGCATCCTAAGGAGCAGGAGGCCAGGACAAGGCAATGAGAGAGGAAGGAGAAATATATGTGCAGAGACATTTGAGGGACTGAGGAGATTGCAGAAGGGGGAGGGGTGATGGGAAGACACGGAAGGGGAAGTGGCCAGAGTTGAGACATGTGCTCAGGATCTGGATGGAATGTGGACTAAGCAGGAATGGGGCATGGGGTGGTGGTGGTGTAACGGAAACCAAGGATGTATGAAAAGCAATATGGAAAAATACTATTTTATAAGCCAATTAAAATATACCACAATTTTAAAAAAGGGTAAGAGAGGTGCCCTGCATGGTGGACCATGCTGCTTCTAGGAGCCACAGGCTGTTGGAGGAAGACTGCCTTGCCGGGCAGGTGACACCTCCCTCCACGTTGTTAGTCAGGAAGACCTCACAGGTTCCCAAAACAACACAGGCCTTTCAACACTGCTCTTAGCTGTCCACCACAACTAGACAGTAAGATCCTACTGCTGAAGACATGATTCACTCTGGTTGTAGGACACAGAGAAATCATGCCAGGGGAACGCTGGGAGTGTCCACTCTGCTGGAAGCTGCCGTGGTGCCAGAAGGTGATATGGAGGTTGTTGGGGGTGGAAGAGTCACCCAAGGTCATCATACCTAGCTGTGATACTAGCCTGCCAGGCAAGATGTGCCCACTGGCCTACAGTGGCGTGACTTGGGGGGCAACCAATCCATTTTTGATTGGATTTGAAGCCTGCGCCCCAGGCTGGAATTCAGCCTGATACTGTAAACATGGGGAGAGCCCATGGCTGGGGAGGTCACAGACTGTAGAGACGGATCTTCTACTGCTATTTTGCTAAATGGACATGGTACCAAACTGCCCTCCACATGGGTTATCCCGCAGTTTAGTGTGGGTTTCGGCCTTGTCACAGAAGTTTCTGCTTGCGGTAAGTGACAGTCAGAGACTCACAACTGGTCAAAGTGCGGAGAACGAGTGACCGAGAGCTTAGCCCTAAATGAGACACCTGCACCCCCTCGGGGGTTCAGCGATCGTGAAGAACAGGGGCAGAAAGAGCATAATGAGGATGGGAGGGGAGCTACGAAACAATTGCTGCTGCCCTCATGCCAACGCTCCAGCAGGAGGAGGGAAGGGGCTCATAAGACCACACCCCCTCTGGAACTCCTGACAGCCAATGGTTGCTGAGGACTCAACTCTCTTCAGTGTTGTAGCCACTGGTGAGTTGTCCTCCCTTAATGCTAAGGCAACCCTAATTAAATTCAGTGGTCTCACACACACACAGGAAAGAAGAAAGCGGGAGACACGTTGGGAAGAAAGAGTCAGAGTGGGAGAGGGTAGCGGAGGTTATGAAAACAGCCCAAATTGTAGGGATAAGCCCAGCCCATTAGGGGGTTAAAGCCTTTTTTTTTTGTTTAAACAGAAAAAGGGGAAATGATGGAGGAGGGCCTTCTTAATATCTGTTGTTTCATTGGTTAAGTAATAAAGAAACTGCTTGGCCTCTGATAGGACAGAAAATTAGGTAGGCGGAGTAGAAAGAACAGAATGCTGGGAGAAAGAAGCTGAGTCAAGGAGTCGCCATGATTCTCCCACTCCAGACAGACGCAGGTTAAGATCTTCCCTGGTAAGCCACCTTGTGGGCTACACAGATTATTAGAAATGAGTTAGATCAATATGTAAGAGCTAGCCAATAAGAGGCTGGAACTAATGGGCCAAGCAGTGTTTAAAAGAATACAGTTTCCATGTAATTATTTCGGGTATAAGCTAGCCTTGCGGGCAGCCGGGTGCCGGGACACAGCCCCGCTGCTCTTACTACAACACCAAATACCTTTCATACATGTATGACATTGTCAAAGATTTAAAAGAGTTTTAATTAAAAAAGAAGTGTGGCCATCCTACTGACTGCAGCGTGAGCATGGCTGGAACACAGCTCCCACATGGATCATGAAGGTGGGGGCCACAGCTGCAGACGGGAGAGGATAAGCTGGGAGGAGTCTGGATCCTCTTGGCCCTGGTGAAGGTGGGGGTGACAGGAAGCCAGGGGTGGCTTTGAGCTGAGCAGGGATCACACATGCTCAGGGTGGTGTGGCCCACAGACAGGGCTTGTGTTTTAGGAAGGAAACGTGAATACAGAATTAGACAGAAGGCGGCTGGACGCAAGGGGTCCACGTGGACCCAGGATGGTGCAGTGTGGCCAGTGCTGACCTGAGAGCAAGGAGGTAGAAAGTGCTATCCGGGCACTGACAGGCTGGCCCGGGTGGCACCCTGCTCACCTGTACACTGAGCTGTTAGCCAGGCACTGACGCCCCTCCCAGGTGGCATCCCGCTCACCTGTACACTGAGCTGCTAGCCAGGCACTGACTCCCCCCCCAGGTGGCACCCCCTCACCTGTACACTGAGCTGCTAGCCAGGCACTGGCGCCCCACCCCCAGGAGGCATCCCGTTCACCTGTACACTGAGCTGTTAGCCAGGCACTGACGCCCCTCCCAGGTGGCATCCCGCTCACCTGTACACTGAGCTGCTAGCCAGGCACTGACTCCCGCCCCCCCAGGTGGCATCCCGTTCACCTGTACACTGAGCTGCTAGCCAGGCACTGACGCCCCCCCCCAGGTGGCATCCCGCTCACCTGTACACTGAGCTGCTAGCCAGGCACTGACGCCCCCCCCCAGGTGGCATCCCGTTCACCTGTATACTGAGCTGCTAGCCAGGCACTGACTCCCGCCCCCCCAGGTGGCATCCCGTTCACCTGTACACTGAGCTGCTAGCCAGGCACTGACGCCCCCCCCCAGGTGGCATCCCGCTCACCTGTACACTGAGCTGCTAGCCAGGCACTGACGCCCCCCCCCCCAGGTGGCATCTCGCTCACCTAGACACTGAGTTGCTAGCCAGGCACTGACAGGCTGGCCTGGGTGGCACCTGGCTCACCTGGACACTGAGTTGCCCAATCTCCAGCTCCAGCTGCCGCACTTTGGCCTCACGCTCAGCCACCATGGCCCGCAGCTGGGCCACAAGGCTGCTGCTCCGTTGGGCCTCACTGTTGACCTTCTGGTCCAGGTGGTGCTGGGATGTGCGCCTCGATTCCTCCTGCACACTCAGGCTGCCCAGAATGTCCTGCAGCTGCTTGAGCTGGTCCTGAGGGTCAGACAGAGGGCAGGTAGAGGCAGCCTTGGACTACTTTGGGTAGGAAAGGACAGGACAGGGGCAGCTGGCTTCGTTACCCAGAGCCATCTGACTTTCCCTAGCGGGAGACACTAGTTATCTGACTGAGAACCAGGAGCACCCTCCCTGCAGATTCAAGGTTCAACTCTGATGCCTTCTGGCCTCGGATTTCCTCCTGGGAGACTGGGGCCAAGACGGCCAGATGGGAAAAGTGACCCTTTAGTTACCAGAAGGCAGTTCGGTGGGGGGGAAGGTGTGCCCAGCTGGTAGGCACACACGTGAGTGCGAGGAAGGACTGATCCAGCAATGCTGTGTGAGGAGCCCATCAGCACCTGACCTGAGGCCTGGACCCTGGACATATCCCCAGGGAGGCTCTAAGGACAGAGGTTCCTTGCTTTAGGGCAAAGAGGAACGACACTATGACCTGGGACAGGAGACCTCAGGAGAAAATGGAGACTCAGAGCACCCCAGGCACAGAACCGGCAGTGAGGTGCCCACAGAGGCAGACTGACCCTAGAGGTGGGTGCCCCCTATCTCACCCCATTACAGAATGCCATCCCCTCTGGGGTCCCAAGGCCAAGAGCACCAGGGTCATGGTTATTTCCCTCAGGCACTCTGGGAGGCTGCGTCCCAGAGGCAGGACTTTTCTGTAGGAAGCATCTGAGGTGTCTCTGCTCTCAACGCCCCTGCCTGCATACCATGAGGGCATCAATCAGCTCATCTGAGGTGTCTCTGCTCTCAACGCCCCTGCCTGCATACCATGAGGGCATCAATCAGCTCATCGTCATGCTTGCCCTTCTCCACCAGGGTCACCATCTGGGTCTTGAGGGTCTTCACCTCACTGGACAGCACCTTGTTGCGAGAGCGCATGCCCTCAAACTTCCTTCTCAGTTCTTCCAGCTCTGTCTGGAGGGTGTCCCGCTCACTGGCCAGTTTCTGTAATTAGGGAGTGAGAGTCGAGGCTAGCCTGTGCCATAGTTCAGGGTAGCCCAGTTCCCACTGACTGGGGAGACTCGGAAGGGGCAGCTGTGGAAGGCCACAGGAACCAGGGATAGCACCAGGGCCAACCGCAGGCCGACTCGGCTCCCCCTTTTCCTGATGGGCACGTGGCAGACAGCTCTAAGGGACAGCAGTGTGCCTCCTGACTTAGAAAACAACGTGAAGACTGGAAAGATGGCTCAGAAGACTGAAACCCGAGCTTCATCTCTGGGACAGGAATAGAAAGTGAGTCCTCCAATTGTCTTCTGGACTCTCTACATGTGCACACACATGCACATGCGCGTATACATGCCTGGATTCTACATGTGCACACACATGCGCATACATGCACACACGCCTGGACTCTACATGTGCACACACACATGCCTGGACTCTACATGTGCACACACACACACATGCGTGCACACATGCCTGGACTCTACATGTGCACACACATGCGCATACATGCACACACGCCTGGACTCTACATGTGCACACACACATGCCTGGATTCTACATGTGCACACACACATGCACGCACACATGCCTGGACTCTACATGTGCACACACACGCACATACATGCACACACGCCTGGACTCTACATGTGCACACACACGCACACACATGCACACATGCCTGGACTCTACATGTGCACACACACACGCACATACATGCACACATACCTGGACTCCACATGTGCACACACACACGTGCACACATGCCTGGACTCTACATGTGCACACACACGCACATGCGTGCACACATACCTGGACTCTACATGTGCACACACACGCACAGGCGTGCACACATGCCTGGACTCTACATGTGCACACACACACACATACATGCACACATGCCTGGACTCTACATGTGCACACACACGCACATGCGTGCACACATGCCTGGACTCTACATGTGCACACACATGCACATACATGCACACACGCCTGGACTCTACATGTGCACACACACATGCACGCACACATGCCTGGACTCTACATGTGCACACACACACGCACATACATGCACACACGCCTGGACTCTACATGTGCACACACACGCACATACATGCACACATACCTGGACTCCACATGTGCACACACACACGCGTGCACACATGCCTGGACTCTACATGTGCACACACACACACAGGCGTGCACACATGCCTGGACTCTACATGTGCACACACACACATACATGCACACATGCCTGGACTCTACATGTGCACACACATGCACATGCGCGCACACATGCCTGGACTCTACATGTGCACACACACGCACATGCCTGGACTCTACATGTGCACACACACAACATGTGTGCACACATGCCTGGACTCTACATGTGCACACACACGCGCACATACATGCACACATACCTGGACTCTCCATGTGCACACACACGCACATGCCTGGACTCTACATGTGCACACACACACATACATGCACACATGCCTGGACTCTCCATGTGCACACACACGCACATGCCTGGACTCTACATGTGCACACACACGCACATACATGCACACACGCCTGGACTCTACATGTGCACACACATGCACATGCGCACACACATGCCTGGACTCTACATGTGCACACACACATACAGGCGTGCACACATGCCTGGACTCTACATGTGCACACACATGCACATGCGCACACACATGCCTGGACTCTACATGTGCACACACACACACAGGCGTGCACACATACCTGGACTCTACATGTGTACACACACGCACATACATGCACACACGCCTGGACTCTACATGTGTCCCGTATGAACTAGATGCTCACACACTTCACGCATTTATAGAGCCTCTCATGCCTTCATTCTTACATGTCCTGTGGGCCTACTGTATGCGCTGTGGCAGGAGCTGGGTGAGGCTGTTCCTAAGGAGCGACCCCAAGCCTGGGAGAGAGACTGCTGCCTACTGGGATGTGGGGGAGGAGACAGCTGAGCAGAAATGGGAGCTGCTGAGAAGAGCTAAAGTCTTGTGTATGCTGGAGGTCACGGAGGGGCCAGGCAGAGGCAGAGGCCCGGCAGAGGCCAGGCAGGCCACCTAAGCCCTTCAGAGTTGCTAGGGTGGGCGGGGCAGCAAATGGCTTCTTCCTGGGTCCATTATGGCTGGAACATCAGCCTAGCTAAAGACCATGGACAAGTAGAGCGGTAGGACATGATGGCTCTACCCAGCTCTGGACAGGCGGGGGCCACTGCTCACCTCTTGCTCCACAGGCTCTCGTGACCACCTGGACAGAGGACGACATGGGCCTAGGACCTGTCTCCTCCCATGGCCATTGTGACTCGGGCAATCCCTTCTAAACGTCTTCCCACAGACAGCGTGTACTGCAGCCAGGCGCAGGTAAAACTGCCTTCCTGATCCTGCGGGTTCTTTATGATTCTTCCCACATCTCCCTTCCCTGTCCCCGGAGTCACCTCCACATCCCTTGTGTCCAGTCTGCCATCGTCAGTTTCCTACCTCGGTGTGAGTCCTTGGTCACATCTCGGAGGGACTGTCACTCTGCCTCTGTGTTGGCTTGAATAGGAACGAAAGCCATTCCTGTTCACAGACTCATGGGCTTGACTGCTTGGCCACAGGGAGTGGCACTATTAGGAGGCATGGCCTTGTTGGAGGAGGCCTGTCACTGGGAAGTGGGTTGTGAGTCTCAGAAGCTAAGCTTAGCCATTGTATCACAGTGACTTCTGATGTCAATGGATCAGCTGTAGAACTCCCTTCTCCTTCTCCAGCACCACGTCTGCCATGCTTCCCACCATGATGATGATGGGCTAAACCTCTGAACTGTAAGCCAGCCCCAACTAAACGTCTTTCTTTATAAGAGTTGCCAAGGTTATGGTGCCTCTTCACAGCCATAGAAACCCCAAAGAGGACAGGCTCTCATCCCTCCTATCACCTCCCTCCCCCTAAACCATGTCACTCGTCTGAAGCTCAGGGGACCGCGTCTCTTCACAAATCAAAGTGCCTTGGTGATGATGCCGGCATACGAGGTTTATCAGGACCCAGTGTGCCCAGCCCTACAGATGGCTGATATGCAGCTGACGAGGCTATGATAAAGTTCCCGGCATCCCGGCACAGCAGATGGGGTTTCCCGTGGGACTGTTGGAAGCCTCTGTCCGGTGCTACGGGCCGAACGAGGGCCATTCGAGTCAGCGGTGACAGAGTCTGGAGCGCTGGCCGCCCACTCTGTTCAGAGCTTGGTGGGCTTCCTTCAGGCCCCGCTCCCCATTCTATTCCTGGGAAAGTGATCCAGTGTGAGGGTGTCTGGATTGGAATCACCATCACCGAGAAGACACACTCTGGGCATGCCTGTGAGGGTGTTTGCAGAGAAGAGACCCACCCTGAATGTGGGTAGTGCATCCCATGGGCGGAGACCCAGAGGAAGCCAGGCACACTGCAACACACTCATCCCCCTGCCTCCCATTCCTGCCACCACCCTTCCCTGCTGACAGAGCTGAAGCCAACCCTTCTGTCCTCACAGTACTTTTTCAGACATTCATCACCACAGGGACAGCGACCAGGACACCCTGCATCTCCTCACACTGCCACAGGCCCAGGGTGAGGGATGGGTGCTGTGGGCCTCCCACCCATGTGCTGATGCCTATGGCTGGGCCCGCCTCACCTCCCAGCTTTCCTGCTTGTCCCTCTCTAGGCTGCGGATCCTCAGCAGGTTTTTCTCTTGTGCTGTCAGCTTCCGTGGGTCTGAACCGACAGGCAGCGGCTCCGAGCCCAACGAGCCTGTCGTCTTGTTCTGACGCTGCCCCAGTTGCTTCTCAAGCTCTCGGACCTGAGGATGGCAAAGCTGGCTGTCCCACAGTGCACAGCCAGGGGGCTGCCACTTGGGTGCCTTGGAGGAGTCTGCCTTCCAGGGTGTAGCACAGGATGGGCCCAGGCTAGGAAGATCTTCTGCAAATGGGGGAGCTGTCCAAGGAGTTCAGTGAGAAAGGTCCCTTCCTTGTGGCTGTCCCAGGCTCCTGGACCCTCTGAATCTCAGTCCCATTAGGAATATGGGTCTGCCCGAGGGTACGTTCTGCATGGTGCTGCAATGGGGGGGGCTCAGCACCCCAACCCACCTGAGCCCAGCAAGCCCCTTAAGTTCTTGCTGGAAAGACAAGTCTTGGAGTTCACTTCAGACCAAGATACAGGGCTCTGGGGGCAGGAAGGGCCTGGAAGCCATATTTTAACAAAAGCCATGGGTGATTTTCTTTCTTAAATCAAACATTCATTTTTATTATACATTTCAACACTTACAGTAACTGTACAAAACGGTGGTTTTTCTGCAACCGTCCCTTACATTTGTGACCTGTTTGAATGGCACTGGCTCCCCTCCCTCCCTGGTTCCCGTATCTTCTCTGCCCATTTTTTAGGTCATTTAAAAAAATCCTCTAGGAGAGAAAACACGAAACATTGTTTCTGAGTATGGCTTGTTACACTTAACACAACCATCTCCAGTCCTATCCATTTCCAGCAAATACCATGCTGTTGCTTTTTATTCATGGCTAAGATGCCACGGTTTATGCACGCCACATCCCTCTTTTTATTCATGGCTAAGACGCCACGGTTTATGCATGCCACATCTCTCTCCACGGTCCAAGTCTGTTCTTTACCTACGGATGGGCACCCAGACTGCGACCACTCAGTAAGCAGGTGTCTGTGTGCTGAGCAGACTCCTCCGAGTACTTATCCAGAGTGGTACCCGGAATTGCATCACACCGTAGCTCTAGCATCAGCTTTCTGAAGTCCCTCTATAGGGACCCCCACGGTGGCCACAAGAACCATGTGCAGGACCCCATGGTGCACAATGCTCCTCGTTCCCACGCCCTCACCAGAGTGGTGATTTTCTCCATGACGTGCTCCTAACTAGAAGACATGGAGTCTTAATTCAGTTTTGATTTGTATTTCCCTAAAGCTAAGGATGTCAACTATTTGAAACACGTGAGGGCTGGTGAGATGGCTCACCATGCCAGTGCCCACACGAAGGGCAGGGCAGGCATGGAGGTGGAGCCCTGCCTGTAATCCCACCAACTGAGACACAGAGACAGGGGAGCCCTGGGACAAGCTGGCTAGCTGAGTCCTTGAGCTCTGTGTGTAGGAAGAGATGTTCCTTCAACACGGTGGAGGGAACACCTCATGTCGTCTCTGCCTCTGTGCACGTGTGCACACACACAAACACACACACTTGCTAACCATTTGCGTTTCTTCTCCTCAGAAGTGTACGTGGAAATCGTTCTACATTTAAAAATGAGTTACTTGTTCCTTTGTTATGAGTTCTTTATGTATTTTCTGAGTGTTTACACTGAGGTCTCTGATACATTTTGAGCTGATATTTTACAGGGTGAGAGGCGGGGATCTAGTTTAACTTCTAAGTAGATGGTCAGCTTTCCCAGCCCCGTGCCAGAGGCAGGCTCCTCTCCAGTGTGTCTCTTAGACCACGAATCAGATGCAGTCAGTTCAAGGCGGCGTGGCAGTAGATAGGACACTAAAAACATAGCTCAGTGACAGTTGAGCTGGCATGTGTTGGGCACTTAAAGGTAAGGAGACTTGAGCTCACGCCTCTAGGATCCCAAAGTTTTGGGGTGCCCTCATGCTGGCTTCAAGGGTTTCCACAAAAGATCCTACGGGAAAAGCCACCCAGCAGGGTGGGGGCCTGGTGCCTGGGAATGTAGGTGGTATGCTTGAGGAACTGAGGGAACCCCACGTCTTCCACAAGCTTCTTTGTCTAAAGGCAAAATGAGGGTGGTGGGGCAGCAAGCCTTGGCTAACCACTGCCCAGTGACCCCGCCAGCATGGCGCTGTGCTGAGAACCTCTGCCCCACGCATGCTGACATGGCCATTTCTGCCAGAGCCCGAGGGACGGGGGAACAGGTGCCAGATGTGGGAACTGAGGCAGAGACAGGAACTTGAGTGCCGACCCACAGGCTGGCTCTGGACACAAGTCGGTCAGCTCTGGAGCTGCCTTTGCTCACTTCCTCTGGTATGTGGCAAAACACTCAGAAAACAAGAAGGGAGACCAGGCTGTTTTATTGGTTACCAAAACCTTTTAAAGGGGATTTGCGAGTCTCTGGGACAAGACTGGAAAAAGCCTACCATTAGAGCAGTCACGCGAATTTACATGAACTTGGGGAAAACAATCTCATAGAGAAGCCAGTCACACGCGAGGCCAGGCACGTGAAAAGCATTACATATGTGCATGCGCACGCAATAACAAATGAACACCAGGCGGAGGAGGATGGAAGCCCGCAATCTGCAAGGACGTGCTGTGGGCCAGGGCGGTGTTTTGGGGGGCGCTTGGGCCTTTTGTTCAGGGCTGGGAGACTCTCACTCACCTTACTCTGTAAAACTAGGATTTGTTGAGCCCTCCCCCTCCAGGTCCCTGGTGAGGCCAGGAGTTGCTGGATGTTTACGTCTTCGCCAACTTCATTGGCCAGAACCTGAAATAAAGCAAGGGGCTCAGAGCTCACCGTGACAGGAGTGAGGCCCCCCAGTCCTTCCTGCCGCTCACTGCACGGGACTCGGAGCTGGAGCAGGGTTCCCGATGGCGGCTCCCTTGGTATGGCCTTCCTCGCACCTCAGAGCTCGGCTGGCTGTCACAGGTCAGTTTGGCTCTGTGACGCTCCAGCACCGTCCTGCCCCACAGAGCCCACACGCCTGTTATCACAGAACTCCTATTGGCTCAGGAACTGCTGCGGGGCCTGGCCCTTTGTGACGGTCACTGCCAAGAGTCTCTTGGAGGCACAGAAGAATCGAACGAGGCTGCTCTGTCTCGGGAAGATCTGACCAGTGGCCATCAAAGTTGTATGAGGTCAGGCCTGTCTCAAGGCTTTGGGGTAGAACTAATACCCTCCGTATGTCACCAAGCTGACCCCCGTCCAGCCGGCCGAGTCTCCGGCCCTTGTTTCCACAACAGAACACTGTTTTGGAACTCTTGGCCAGGCTAAGTGGTTCCAGCAAGGAGGATACATGCCAGAGAATTCACCATGTCAATATCAACAGTCAGCTGGCCCTTGGGCATACACGCTACACCTGAGCAATTTCCTCTGAAAGGAGCTCTCAGGGCACAAATTCTCTGTTCACTGTCTACACTGCAGGTCACAGAAGGCAGCAGGTGGCCAGGCAGCACGCTGAGTGGAAATCTAGGGTCTACCAGGGCACAGGACAGCGGGGGGGGGGGAGGTGCAGGGAAGGCTCCCAGGCCTCTCCCCATGGGCAGAGCTAATCTCAGTCCATAGGCAGATCCAGGGCAGTGGGCAGCCCCCAGGTAGCCAGTCATCCTGCCCCCAGGAAGAGCTGACCTAGCAGAGGCAGGAGAAAAGCCACCTGCTTTGGAAGAGAAGCCAGCAGTCAGGACTTTTTGGAAGTCAGGATTTTCCTAGGACCAACCCTGGCCACGTAAGAAATCCCACGCCCTGACTCTGAGAGACCTTCTGGGCCACGCGGAGCTCCTGCTTCGCGGACTGGATCTGGTTGCGCAGGTCGCTCATCTTCAGGTTGGTGGCTGCAAGCCTTTCCTGCAGAGCTTTCACCTCTGGGGACTCCAGCTGGTCCAGAAGAAGAGAGAGGAAGACGTTACTATGGCCTATGTAGTAATAACAGTCAGGGCTAATGTCTGTCTAATGTATGTTCCAGGAGCTGGGCAAGGGCTGGAGTCTTCAGAAATCCCCAGCACCCTGAGATGCAATGCTGAGGTGGGTGGGAGGTAAAGCGTAAGAAGCATGAGCTACCTGGCTATGTAGGGTGGAGCAGGGACAGTCCAGCTTCAGGGCTGACCTGTGTGCTCCGTGTATGTAGGGTGGAGAGGGACAGTCCAGCTTCAGGGCTGACCTGTTTGCTTTGCGTACTGCACACACACACACGCATGGCCAAGGCTGGAGCATCTAGGGGAGGCAGCAGGTTCCACATCTCCCAGATACTCTGCTGTGCCCTGAGACAGGCTTATGCTAAGAGCATCCTCCGTTCATCTGCAGAAAGCTGCACCAGCTCACCAGGCACATTAACTCCCCAGCTCAGGGCCTCTTCTGTGGCTGGCGTTGCCAGCACAGGCCATGAATCTGCCAGCAGAGTGGGGTGCTACGTGTTTGCTTTAATGGAATGTGGTTTGAAACAACAGCCCTGGAAGACACATGCTGGAACTCAGGGACATCTGCTTTTCATCTTTTCTCTTAAAAAACTATTGTCTGAACTGGGCGTAGTCGCACACGCCTTTGATCCCAGCACTTGGGAGACACAGTCAGATGGATTTCTGTGAGTTCAAGGCCAGCCTGATCTACACAGCAAGTTCTAGGACAGCCAGGGCTACACAGTGAGATCCTGTCTCTATGATGACAATGATGCTTGAGGCACATGTTGGGAATACATGATCAATATACTGTCAGGACTGGAGAGATGGCTCAGAAGTTAAGATTACCGGCTGCTCTTCCAAAGGACCCAGGTTCAATTCCCGGCACCCACATGGCAATTCACAACTGTCTGTAACTCCACTTCCAGGGATCCTAAGCTCTCACACAGATATACATGCAGGAAAAACACCAATACACATAAAATAAATAAATAAAATGTAAAAACACATATATGCCTGTTTCTGTCTCAGTGGATTTTCTTGCGACCTCCATGATCAAGTTAACCCCCTTCTGGTGGATGAAAATCAAATCCGGGGGTGGGAGGCAAAGCTGCCCTGGCAGGCACGGGGTCAGGGACAGCACAGTGGGATTAGAACCCTGGTCCTCTGCTGTCCTGGTAGGCACAGGGTTGGGACAGCACAGTGGGATTAGAACCCCGGTCCTCTGCTGCTCTGGCAGGCACAGGGTTGGGACAGCACAGTGGGATTAGAACCCCGGTCCTCTGCTGCCCTGGCAGGCACAGGGTCGAGACAGCACAGTGGGATTAGAACCCTGGTCCTCTGCTGTCCTGGCAGGCACAGGGTCGAGACAGCACAGTGGGATTAGAACCCTGGTCCTCTGCTGTCCTGGCAGGCACAGGGTTGGGACAGCACAGTGGGATTAGAACCCTGGTCCTTCTGCTGTCCTGGCAGGCACAGGGTCGGGACAGCACAGAGGGATTAGAAGCCTGGTCCACTGCTGTCCTGGCCAAGTCTCCCAATCAGAGCTTCGGCTGCCAATGCTGCTACAGACTGTCGTGGCAACAGTGAGGTTGGTTAGCATGCTAAGTACTCATCAGGCCATGCTGAGACCTATGTTCCTGCCCCAGTGGACCAAGGGCCTGGCTTCAGGGATGCAGGGTGGCGTCAAAGGGTGACTGCTTCCTTTAGCAAACACCAAGAGAAACACACGTAAATGTTAGCATGAAGGAAAGGCCCAGCAGATCAAGTCTGCAGACCTCCGTGGAACTTGGGGCCACCTACAGAAAAGCAGTGGCCACAGAAATCGGGCCTGGCTGTGGGATTCAGCAGTGGCCACAGAAATTGGGCCTGGCTGTGGGATCCAGGAGTGGCCACAGAAATCGGGCCTGGCCGTGGGATCCAGGAGTGGCCACAGAAATCGGGCCTGGCCGTGGGATTCAGGAGTGGCCACAGAAATCGGGCCTGGCCGTGGGATCCAGTAGTCCCTGACTGCATCAACGCCGCTGCCAGGATCAAAGCAAAAAATCAACGAGGACGATATTTACAGAGTGGAGAATTCCACAAAATGCAAACAGATCCTTGAAAAAAATACACACTTGCTGCCCTCGTGGCTGCCTGCCACTCACGTTTTCTTCTCTCTGTTAGTTGTGTTTTAACATCCAGCCTGGCTGAGCGGCAGCAAGCATCCTCTCCTGCTGCTCTGGGCTTCGTGCCATGAGCCGTAGGGTCTTGGCAATCCTGCTTCGGGTACTGCAGGAGGGCATGAGCACGCGGTAGCTCTGGGATCTGACAGCATCTGGAAAGCTAGCTGTTCAGAGTGTGAGACGCTGGGCACATCTGGATCTAGAGCCAGGCTGTGAAGCCCACTGCCCCAGCTCCTCACCACAGAGTTGGTCAACACTAGCCTCAGGAGTGTGGGAGGCACGTGGGAGGTGAGCCAAGGCCCCTTGGATTGGGTGAGCAGCCGACATCCTAGAGAGGCCAGGGAATGGGGCCCACTCTCCCTCCCAGCTACCACAGGCTTTGCTCTGGCCCCTTCTGAAGGAACAGCCACTGTGCTCTGGGAACAGGCATTGCTGACTGCTCACAGCCCAACCTTCTGAACTTCTTGCAGAGAGGAAGGCCTTCAGCTGCACTCCAGAGGAGACTGAGGCCGGAACATGCAGTGAGAAGAAGGCTTTGGGTGCAATGATCAGACAAGGTTTTGTTCTGTCTTTGAGCAGACGATGGGGAAAGGACCTGACCTGGACAAGATGAGATCTGTAATACGGCACACTCTTCTGTCAGAGACCCAGGCTCCTTAGGATGGTTACAGAATCCTTCTGAGACCTCTACCCCAGCGGGCACTTGAGAGCCCTCCCTGGGTGCCCCATAACCTGTTTGTTTGATTTTTGTTTTTTGGTTTTTTTTTTTGAGACAGGTTTTCTCTGTGCAACAGTCCTAACTGTCCTGGAATTCACTGTGTAGACCAGGCTGGCCTCGAACTCAGAGATCGGCCTGCCTCTGCCTCTCAGGCTCAGGGATTAAAGACGTGCATCACCATTGCCTAGCTCCTCCCTAACCAGTTTTATGTTGGTTCATTGTCCTTTTCCTGTTTGTGGGCTTTGGGGTCCAACCAAATGCTATCCAACTGACACCCTGGTGAGCCAGCTATGCAGAATGTTCTGGTTCCCATCCTTTATGCTGGAAGGCACTGCTCCCCCCGGAAGGCCTTCACCACCCACTTCACCAGAGCATGGTCAAGGGCACCTTCTCGACTTGCTAGCTTGCAGATGGAGGATAAGCTCCTGCTGCCAGCCCAGGCCTGACCTGTTTCTCAGTTCCATCACACTCCCTTTACACGGCCGTTACTTTTCCTCTTAGCCCCAGGTGGACAGAATTCAGGGCTTGATCCCTGTGTGACAAGGCAGATAATCCTGTCAGGCTAACAAGGGACCTGACGATATTACACAGGGTAGGTCAAGTCAGAGGACCTCAAGGGACTGGGTAAGCCAAGGGCAGGTTGGAAGTGTTCTTTGGCAGGACGGCACATTGCCCACCAACCCCACATCAGGCAAAGGTCTGATCTCCAAAATATATAAAGAACTCAAGAAACTAAACATTAAAATTCTAAATAACCCAATTAAAAAATGGGGTACTGAGAATTGTCAACAGAAGAATTCCAAATGGCCAAAAGATAATTAAGAACATGTTCAGCTTCCTTAGCTATCAGGGAAATGCAAATCAAAACAACTCTGAGATACCATCCTACACCTGTCAGAACGGCTAAAATCAAAAACACTAATGATAGCTTATGCTGGAGAGGATATAGAGTAAGGGGTACACTCATCCATTGCTGGTGGGAATGCAAACTTGCGCAACCACTTTGGAAATCAGTGTGGCGGTTTCTCAGAAAATTGGGAGTCAACCTACCTCAGGATCCAGCAGTACCACTCTTGGGAATACACCCAAAAAATGCCCAATCATACTACAAAAGCATTTGTTCAACTATGTTCACAGCAGCATTATTTGTAATAGCCAGAACCTGGAGACAACCTTCCATCCCTCAATGGAAGAATGGATAAAGTGTGGCACATCTACACATTAGAGTACTACTCAGCGGTAAAAAATAGTGACATCTTGAAGTTTGCATGCAAATGGATGGAAATAGAAAACATCATCCTGAGTGAGGTAACCCAGACCCTCCCTCCAAAAAAAGAATATGATGGGGCTGGAGAGATGGCTCAGAGGTTAAGAGCACTGGTTTCACTTCCAAAGGTCCTGAGTTCAATTCCCAGCAACCACATGGTGGTCACAACCATCTGTAATGAAATATTCTGCCCTCTTCTGGCCTGCAGGGACATATGCAGGCAGACCACTGTATACTTAATAAATAAATAAAATAAATCTTTTTTTAAAAAAAGAATATGGTATGTACTCACTCGTAAGTGGATTCTAGCTATAAACAAATGACATTGAGCCTATAGTTCATGATCCTAGAGAAGCTAATTATAAGGTGAACCCAAAGGAAAACATATAAAGATCCTCCTGGAAATTGGAAGCAGACAAGATCACCATGCAAAAGTTGGGAGCATGGAGGGGTAGAGGGAAGGGGAGAAGGGTAGAGAGAGGGGAGAAGGGAATGGGTGGGAAGAGCTTGGGGGAGTGGGATGGCTGTGATGGAGGAAGGATGGATATGGGAGCAGGGAAGGAGATATCTTAATTGAGGGAGCCATTTTGGGGTTGGCAAGAGGCTTGGCTCTGGAGGGGTTCCCAGGAGTCCACAGGGATGACCCCAGCAAGGACCCTGGGCAGTGGAGGAGAGGGTGCCTGAACTGGCCTTGTCCCATAGTCAGACTGGTGACTATCTTGAATATCACCGTAGAACCTTCGTCCAGCGACGGAAGGAGACAGAGACCCAATTCAGAGCATTTGTCTGAGCTCCCAAGGTCCAGCTGAAGAGCGGAAGAGGGAGAAGATGAGCAAGGAAGTCAGGACCACGAGGGGTTGGTCCACCCACTGAGACAGTGTGCCTGAGCTAACGGGAGCTCACCAAAGCCAGCTGGACTGGGACTGAAGGAGCATGGGATCAAATTGGACCCTCTGAATGTGGCTGACAATTGGGGCAGACAGAGAAGCCAATGAAAATGGCACTGGGTTTTGTCTCCACTGCATGCACTGGCCTTTTGGGATCCTATTCTCTTTGGATGCATACCTTCCTAAGCCTGGATGGAGCGGGGAGGCCTTGGACTTCCCACAGGGCAGGGTGCCTTGCCCTCTCTTAGGACTGGAGGGAGCGTGGGGAGGAGGGTGTGTGTGTGGGGGAATGGGATGGAAGTGGGAGGGGGAGGAAGTGGGAATTTTTATTGGTATTATTTATAAAGTAATATTAAAAAAGGACATTATCCACTTCCACCAAAAGCACACTAGCTGCCTCCCCAGCAATGACATTGGTTTACACACTTATCCCTACACCCCGAGGGGCCCATCGCTGCACACCCAGGACTGAATTTCTCTCAAGATTAGCAAGCTGTGGTCTGATCCTGAGGCAGGAGCAAGAGGGGACAAGAGACAGGAGAAGGAGCACTGAGCTGGGAGTCCTGGGGTTTGGTCCCCTCTGTAGCAGCTGCTCTGGCTTCCTGAGAATTCATTGGTGTGGCTGCTGGGACATTCTGGGGACTCTGATGCAGTTCGGTCTGAGCTGTGCTCTACATCCCTTGAAAACCACATAGGGCCCGCTCACCTTCTCTTGGAACTACATTTACATGGCCTGCTTTGTTTGTTTGAGACAGGGTTTCTCTGCATAACCCTGGCTGTCCTGGAACTCACAGAGATCCACCTGCCTCTGCTTTCCCAGTGCTGGGATTAAAGGCGTGCGCCACCACCTGGCACATGAATGGCCTACTTTTATGGCCTATTCATTAGCTAAAAAAAGGGGGTCTGGGGGATGAATCTGAAAATCTGCAGGGCTGCCCAGGGGCCCCCAACACTGCAGTGCCTGGCATAGGAGGTGGGGGAGACGGCTTGTTTGGTAAGCTGCAACTGTGAGGACCTGAGCTCGGTCCCTAGAGCCCATGTAAAAAGCTGGCACGATGGTGAAAGCTGGTGGTCCCAATGCCAGGGAGGCAGAGACAGGAGAATCCAGTCTAATCCAGCTGGGCAGTTCAATCAACCAGCGGGCACTAATTGGTGAGAAACTGTCTCCAAGGAGTGACTGACGTTCCTGGGGATGACCCAAGGTTGTCCTCTGGGCTCCATGTGTGTAAAAGCACACATGCACACCCCACACATCCCCCCCCACAAATACATGTACATGTCTACAAACTGGAGGGGAAAGGAACAGAACTCTGAGCAGCTGGGAGGATACCTGCTGCCTGGATTAGGTTTTGTGGGTGTCTCCCCATGAGGGGCTACAGACGCCTGGAAGCAGGCAGCTAGGTAGACCAGCCTCCCCCTCCCCACCCCCATCTTATGTCCCCAGGGCTTGGAGGCCCCAGCTCTACCAGCTCCCCCAGCTCCCACGGAAACCGGCTCAGCCGAGCCTTCCTTCCCCTCTGCCAAGCATCCTGGCCACAGGGCTTAGAGAGGGCCTGGGCTTTGGTTCCCTTGGGGCCACTCTGAGGTGGCCACAGCAGTAGAGAAGAGTCCTTGGCTGAGCAGTGGGTGGGGGACCATGGCAGGTACCTGAGAACGCACGGGGAGGGGAGGCCCAGGTGATGGCTACCTCACAGACTCAGCACAGAGAAGAACTCCTACCAAGGCTCTGTCTCCCGCCTGGGTCCTCAGTGGCTTGGCTCCTGGGTCAGTGGTCCCCTTGGCCGGCGGCCTGGCTGGTGCCATCTGCAGCTGAAAAAGCAAACCTGACGCTAATCCTTGGTTCTGCTCGCAGCTGCACAGCCAGCTGAAGTACCTGCTGTGGCTGGGTGTGTGGCCCCTGCCCTGGCGTCTGAGCCCCCGGATCACTTGTGACCACTGATGGAAGGGATGCCCTTTGCAAGCTACTTGTGGCAGGAGATGTTTGGCTGGTGGTCAGCCCTGCTCCCTAGCTGCCCCGGCAGAGCACCCCGAGAATCTACTAAGACCTTGGTAAATAAGCACGGCACAGTTCTGTGGCGGTGTGAATGAATATGGCCCCATAGACTAGTAGGGAGCAGCACTGTTATGAGGTGTGGCCTTGAGTGTCACTGCGGGCTGGGCTGTGCTGTTTTCTCTTCTTGCTGCGTGTGGATTGGGTTGTAGAGCTCTCAGTTGCCCTCCAGCACACGTCTGCCTGCATGCTGCCTCGCTTCCTGTCATGACCATGACAACGGAGCAAACTATAAGCCAGCCCCAATTAAATGCTTTCCTTTATAAAAGTTGCCATGGTCAAGGTGTCTCTTCACAGCAATAAAACCCCAAGACACCTTCTCAGCCATGGAGACAGAGAATAAAGAGGATGTAGACTTTGGGCTACAGGAAAGATAAGGGATGTGACGGCGCCTGCTGCAGGTAGCCAGGCAGCTGACCCTTCAGTGGTGGCCACTGATTTGGGGCACGGCCCACTCTCATGCCCCTGGGAGCATCCTGTTCAGCGCTAGGCCATGCTGGTCTCCTGTGCTTTCTCCTGACCCTGCACTACGAACCTCTGGGCCCTTTAAAGGGACACTGTGCCCACAATTTCTGGCCTGCTGGGTGCGCCCCTTCCAGCCACTCCTGCCGCCGCCGCCTGCCAGGTGTTCTTCTCCTGCCTTCGCCCACATGGCTCCATCTCCCAGAACCGAAGACTCCATGCCTTCTCTAGCCCTCCAGTGTGCGGCCCAGAACCTGAGCCAAATCTCCAGAAATGCATCCCAGAATGAAGAAACTCTTGCTCAGTGCCAGTGTGAGGACCAGGTAGGCCATGCTGGGCCTCGGGACTAGACTTCAGACTCAGGAAAGACTCCCGGCTCCCTCCAGTCCGAGGAACCCGTTACTCCTAAGGAACCAGAACCACGGGCTGTGCCCCTGCTGGAGCAGCGGGGGTCTGTGGTTAGCTGGGGGGGGGGGACAGCAAAAGGGGAGAGATCAAACATGGCAGGGTCACTAGTCCTGGCTGTGGCTTCAGACGAGCAGGGGTTTCTGGGAACTGATTACACACATGTTTATCCAGTGCTGTCTACACACCAGGTTTTGTTCTAAGCGGCCATATCGTTCATCTCTCAGCAAACCCAGCAGCAGGATTGCCACCGTGGCCTCCTGGTGGGTGGGGGACGGAGACACGGAGTTTGGGGCATGCTCTGTTTCCATTTCCCTTAGCCACACCATGCCAGGTTCCTCTCAACAGCCAGTGACCCCTGGCTGGCTGTCATACGCCCTCTCTCTGGATGGGCAGAAACTGGGGAACTCACTGCAAAAACTATGCCCTGGGACCTCCAGGTGTGGCCCTCTGAGTCCCCTCCGAGGAAGAGCAGCCTGGGCCCTTACCTCGTGTTCCAGCTCCTGGATGCGGTTAGTCAGCTGTTTCACCCTGGCCTTGGCACTCTCTGACTCTGCCATCAGCCCCCGGTTCTTTTTGGACAGTTCAACGATTTTGGTGGCAACGAGATCCCCAGCCATCCCGGTTGCCCCTACAATTAAAGAAATGGCAAGGCCCATTAAAAATACCACCTGCACCTCAAATCTGCACGGCTGCTGTTCAGGGGATCAGGCAGGGTCTAAGAAGTCATGGCTTCCAGAAGGTAAATAAACCCCATTTCAGCTGAGCTTGGGGATAAGATGCAGTGTGAGCACCCTTGTTGCTCATGGAACACAGTCCTCAAAAGAATCTGTTGGGGAGGGTTCTGGAGGGAAACAACTGTCAATGTGTGGGGGAGGGTTCTGGAGAGAGACAACCGGCAGCTACCCAGAGAAGAACAGGAATGATCCAGGGATGGGCTTCCTGGGGGCTCATTTCCTCCTGGGCTTAAAATCCACTATCAGCCCCCAGAAGACTGTCCAAGGAAGCAGGAGGAGCAGGGAGAGACCCAGGGAGAATGGCAAATCCTTTCCCTGCCTTCCCGGTGCTTCTTCCGGCACAGCCTCGCTCCTGAAACTGCAACCCTAGGCGAGTGAAGACAGTCTAAAATATGTGCAGCAGATGCAAAGTAAAAGCCACAGCCCTGAATGTGAGCGCTTCCATACAGGGGGCAGAACACACAGAAAAGCTCCCTGCACTTGGGAGGTGGAGACAAAAGGACCAAGAGATCAAGGCCTGCGTTAGCTACACAGAGAAACAGAGTATAGCCTGTGTTACATGAGACCTTGTCTGGAAAAAATATCCCACAAATCTGTAATACGCAAGCAGGACGCAAAGGGACCGAGATGGCGCTGAAGTTCCTACAGCCCTCAGCAAGAGGAGAAAGGAATTCTAACTGGAGTGTATGCTGTGCCTAATGTAATTCTAAGTTAAACGAGAGATGGAGCTATGTCTGGTGGTTCACTAGTAATCCAAGCACTTAGGAGCTGAAAAAGGACCCCAAGTTCCAGGACAACTTGAGCTACACAGAGGTGTGAAGGGAAGAAAAGAAGAGAGAAGAGAAGATGGGGGCGGGGGGAACAGAGGAAAAAAGGGAGGGAGGAAGGGGAGAAAAAAAACCAGACAAACAAGGACCAGCCAGACTTTTCTCCCCAAAGTACAGAGTGGAGCTGAGCCGTCTCAGGAGGAGGCAGAGACAGAGCCCTGTGGCAGAGATGGAGCTCCTGCTCTGCCTGGAGCTTACAGGCTTAACCAAGCCTCCCTCCACCCCAGCCCCTGAGCAGCCGGAAGTAAAGTTGAGTGTCTATCCTCACAAACCAGAGCCGTGACTCCTGTGCTTTCTGTTCTGAACAGGAAAAGCCAAAGAATGGAGGGAATAAGTACATCTGGCTGCCCATGGCCGTCAGGGTGCGGAGGCCTTTCTGGTGGGACCTTTGCCAGACCTGCTGGAGGAGACAGGGTGGGACTCTGGAAAGAGCAGGGTCAGCCCTGCTGTCCCCATGGTGGACAGCGCAGGGCACTGGCTTTCTGTTTACACCCATCTACACCTATCTGTGACGTGTGCTGTGGTCCACAGGGGCACTGAGTCATCAGGCTCAGAGTCCTCGCCAACTCCCTCGGCTAAGGTCAGAGGCAATCACGGCAGAGCCTGTGCCTAGCTCACAACCACAGGCTCAAGGTCACCCCGAGACCTGCAGAATAAGAGTCTCTCACACCTCTGCCACCAAGATCTCCATCAGCAGAATCAGAGTGTAGCCCAGACCTACAGGGCCAGGGTCAGCATAGCAGCTGCTGGAGATGGCATGTACCTGTTGAGAGTGTTTGGGTCCCAGAAACTTCTATAGCATAAACAGTTGCTGGTAGCATCCAAGCCAAGCTCAAAAAACAAAGAGACCCTTCCAGCGACTCCATAGAGCACTGTGACCACAGGACCTTTGCGCTGCTCCCTGGAGCCCAGCTGCCTGGGCTGCGCAGCCACAGCAGTTACCTGTGAAGGCAAGCCTGTCCTCTTCTATTTTCTTCTTGAGGTGTTTTATCTCAAAGTCCCTCTCCTTCAGAAGCTTATACAGTCGCCCGTTCTCATCGACTGTCTCCCTGAGCTCACTACGAAGCTGCTGGATTTCATCTTCCAGCACCCTGCAAGGGAAAGGAGGACCTCATAGGCACTAGCTAGTGCCCAGGGTCACACTGCCTGCCTAGGCTTGTAGTACCATGTCTGGGCACTAGGGGGCACTAAGATGTCTGTACAAAATAAGACTGAAAAGTAATTTCTTTAGCACGATGTTAGAAGGCTTGGACCACATTGCTTATTTCTTCCTATGGGTTGTATAAAAGCCTTCACTGTGTGTGCTTGGGGGGGGGTGTCCACATGTACGGGTGCATTTGGGTACAGTTTGAAGTGAGCAAAAAATAGATTTGGAGCAAAACTAGACAGAGACAACTAATCAGTAGCTGTGGCCTTAGGCACAGGCCAGCAGGGGGCGCCACCTCAGCCTGCGCAGATCTGCGCCACCCGGCACCCATGGCACTGTCAAGTCCGGAGCACTGAGAAGATGCTGGGTATCTTTCAACTTCACACCAATGATTTAAGAGAAAAAAGTAGGGAATACATAGTTTTGGAGCATTGATGTTTAGGTGCTGCTGTCTTGGGGTATGTGCGGGACGGCGGGCAGAGGTGAGAGATCTACAAACTCTCGGTTCTGGGTTCTGTCCTGTTCCCTAGAAACGCAGGTTTTAGCAAAGTGACTGTGAAGGAAAATCCAGACAAAGAAAGCACGCCCTGAGGCGCTTACGATCCTTCCTTCTGGCCTTCCATACACCGCCCGCAGCTGCTATCCAGAAAGCGGCTCGGTCAGCTACACATGCCTCTGAGCTGAGACAACTCTGAGCTCACGAACACTCGCCCAGTTGGACCAGTAGTCTATATCTGGGACCGCTTCATCATCTCCCTCTCCACCACCCCTACCCTCTCCACCACTTCCTCCCTCTCTACTACACTCTCCTCTCCACCTCCCCTCCCTCTCCACCACCCCTCCCTCTCCACCGCCCCTCCCTCTCCACCACTTCCTCCCTCTCTACTACACTCTCCTCTCCATCTCCCCTCCCTCTCCACCGCCCCTCCCTCTCTACCACCCCCTCTCTACCACCCCTACCCTCTCCCACCACAGCCTCCTCTCCATCGCCCCTCCCTCTCCACCACCCCTCCCTCTCCACCGCCCCTCCCTCTCCACCACCCCTCCCTCTCCACCACCCCTCCCTCTCCACCGCCCCTCCCTCTCCACCGCCCCTCCCTCTCCACCGCCCCTCCCTCTCCGCCCCTCCTTCTTCACCTCCCCCTCCTCTCCACCGCCCCTCCCTCTCCACCACCCCTACCCTCTCCACCACCCCTACCCTCTCCACCACCCCTACCCTCTCCACCATTTCCTCCCTCTCCACCACACTCTCCTCTCCACCGCCCCTCCCTCTCCACCACCCCTTTCTCTCCACCGCCCCTCCCTCTCCACCTGCCTGCATGCTGCTGAGGTCATTACCTCTTCTCGAAGATGTTTTTCAGGTTCTGCTCCTCCGTGTTGAGGAGGCTTAGGTTGTCTGGGATCTCCGTAAGCTCCTCCTGGTCAGCTTTGCTTTTACAGCTCAGCTCTTTCTCCTTCTTTTTCTCCATCTGTTTCTGTAGCCTTCTGTGCTGCAGCTCCTGCATGGCCTTGAACTGGAGTCGCAGAGCGTCTGCGGAGCTTTCCTCGGCCTCCATCCTGCCCTGAGAACAGAGACACAGGTTCTCCACTGAGCCATCACCTCAGATCACCTAAAGCTGAGGCTGAACCCCGCCTCCTGACTGCAGTGGCAGCAGGAGACACATCTGCCTGGTCCTTCTGCCAGCAGCTTTTAGCTGCACGTTAGCGTTAGTGTCTCACAGGAGCCGCTGAAACTGAAGACATCTGGGCCCAAACCCAGACCAGCTAGATCCCAATCTCTGGAAAACGGGCCCCAGCCATCATTTCTTCCTTCACAGTGGGGGACAGAGCTGGGTGGACGGCACATATCTACAACCCCAGACTTTGGATGCCAGCAGGACTATCAGGAGTTCAAGGCCAGTGCAGGCTACATGGGGCTGTGTCAATAATTTATTTGAGGTATAACTTACATACATGTACATACATCATGAAATCTTTCTGCATCTGAGGTGACCCACGGCTGGGGTTCAGAAGACAAGCCCCAATGTGCTAAGCAGGAAAAGGCCTGTGGAGTTAAGTCTGTCTGACATGCACCCATGCCTCATGTCTGTTCTTTCTTCCCATGGGAGAGGGAAAGGTTTATGGTGGCATAAAACCTTCTTTACCTTAGCACACAAGCTAGCAACAAAGCCCCCATTTTCCCTGCCCGTCTCTGAAAATTCACTATCATGTATCAAAGGAGTTTGTCACAAGCCCTTGAATGTCTCAGCCCCTCCCAATTCCAAACAGAATCACGGAAACAGTTCCTGTCTTCTGGGACCATCTACCTCTCCCCGAACGTCTGTACTCCCCACTCCCGTCTGCCCTGGATGCTCAGCAGCACTTGCCGGCCTGTGGGTGCTAAATAACTCACCTGGTCTCTCCTGCTTAGCTGGCCTGCTGCCAGTTAACACTGCAGGGGCCCAGGGCATCTCTAGCTTCCCCTTTGTTCCTACCCCTCCACAGTCGTGTCCTGGCCCACACATCAAGCCCTGCACAGCCTCTCCGGCCCATCAACCCCACCCCCCACCCCATAGCCACCGTTCTACTTTTGACAGACGTGACCTCTCAGCTAGGCCACCACTATCACAGCCGGCATCTCCACCAAAGGCTCGGGGTGTCCCCTGCCAGTCCCAACCCCATGCTACCTCGGTTTTGTCATTTGCAGAATTTCCCATGGCTAGAGTTACACAGTGGTTAGGTTTTTGTGGCTAGACCATTTTTCTTTTCCCTTTGCCCAGTGCCCCCCTTCGGATCGACCTCACTGCTGTAGGTATCAGGCCGCCCCTTTTCACTTCTGTGTAGTAGGCTAATGTCTAGAAGACACACCGGCTTAGAGTTCTGACACCTGGATATCTAAATAGTATCTGTTTATCCCGGAATCAAACTGCTATACACATCCGTGCTGAGATGGTGACCGTGTGACCATGGTGACCATGTGAGCATGTGACCTGTGAGCATGTGACCAGGTGACTGTGTGAGCATGCTTTTGTTTCTCTTGGTAAACACTTGAAGTGAAATGCTGGTTGTAAATTCTGTGGTGAAATCTAGTTTACGCTTCTAAGAAACTGCTATGCATGCACACATGTACATGCAGACACAGATACACACATGCATACATATTCATACATGCATGTGTGTATGCAAACATACTCTGTCTTTCACCATGCGATGTCTTGAACCACCCCAGATTTTGGCAACCGAGCCCATCACCATATGTGGGTCTCAACCTTGTACCTCCAGCTTTGTGAGCCAGAATGGATCTTTTGTTTTGTTTTTTGAGACAGGGTTTCTCTGTACCTTTGACTCTGTCCTGGAACTAGCTCTTGTAGACCAGGCTGGTCTCGAACTCAGAGACCTGCCTGCCTCTGCCTCCTGAGTGCTGGGATTAAAGGCGTGAGCTCCCAGTCTGTTCTTAGCCAGGGTCCTGACACTGTCCAGAGGAACATTATCGACTTCAGCATTAGGGGTGCCCCGGGCTCACAGCCTCGCACACTTACTGTTCCCACGCTATCACTAGGGGTGCCCCCGGCTCACAGCCTCGCACACTTACTGTTCCCACGCTATCACTAGGGGTGCCCCCGGCTCACAGCCTCGCACACTTACTGTTCCCACGCTATCACTAGGGGTGCCCCCGGCTCACAGCCTCGCACACTTACTGTTCCCACGCTATCACTAGGGGTGCCCCCGGCTCACAGCCTCGCACACTTACTGTTCCCACGCTATCACTAGGGGTGCCCCCGGCTCACAGCCTCGCACACTCGCTGTCCCTTCTACATTCTTTTCTCCTTGTTTGTTCTCTGGCTCCTTTCTGGGCATTTCTGAATTCAGGGGACCTCTCCTCTGGGATGGATTCCCTAATGACCGCTCTGATAGATGCTGCACCCCTTTCCCACCTGTGCATTAATTATCCTCGTTACTGTGGCCAGATCTGTGACAAAGGCAACGGAAGGGTTTGGCTTGGCTCACGGTCTTAGAGAACACTGTCCGCGTGGCAGGGAAGGGCGGCGGAAGTGGACGGTCACAGGGAGTCCACTCTCAGGAAGCAGAGAGGCAGAGCAGTTACTTCACCCCCTCCTCAACTTCCTTGCTTTATTCAGTCCCAGCCTCCATGGGACTCTGGAAATGCCCTCCCAGACACACTCAGAGGCATGTTTCCCGGATGGCTCTAAAGTTAGTCAAGTTGTTAACAAGTATGGATGACCATCCCTGCTTCTAATTTCTAAGCCTGCCCCGCCCCCAGGCTGCTTGCCCTTTTCTCCTGACACGGAGCACGTTTTACCCAAGAGCATGTAAACTATCAGAGGACACTTGCTTGTTTCTCTTTTCCGTTGTTTGAGCAGCAGCAATCGCTGGCCTCCTGCTGGCACTTGCTGTGTAGACCAGGCTTGCCTCAAACTCATGACAAATCCGCCTGCCTTAACCTCTCAGATGCTATAGGTATGTGCCACCACGCCTAGCACAGAACACCATGTTCAAGGCCATGTTACAGGACCTAACAGTGTTTGGGACACAGTAGGTGCTAAACTAATATTTCTAGAAGTGAAAGAATTCGGCTTTTTATACTTTGTAACCAACAAGGTAACGACAAGTAATAGTAACAAATACTTAGATGACCACAGAAAACTATAATTCCTTACAAACTGTTTTCCTTTTCAAGACAAGATCTTGGTTCTGCAGTCCTGTCTGGCTTCAGGCCTGGTATGACTGTCAATTTGGGGCCAACAGGGGTTTTCTAGTCAGTTTTAGGCCAGCCTGGGCTACAGAGTACAGCTCTGCTCAGAAGACCAAAAGGAGGAGAAGAAACGTTTTCAGTCCCCGGAGCAGAGCTTCAGAAACTGCGGAGCATTGCTGAGGGACTCTGAGCAGCACTTCCCACCAGCCCGCCCCTCACTGTCCCCCACCCACAACTTTTTAAACCCCCAGCAATAGCCCCAGGCCTCCGGAATGGGAGTCAATGCAGGGAAGCAACGTCTACACCAGGGCAGCAGTGGGCAGGGGCCTGAGGCCACGCGCTGAGGGGTGGCTGAGGACCCTGCTTCTAGTCTGACCCACTCGGACCGTGACCTAGGCTCTTCCTCGCTAACCCTTCCCACGCGAAAAACACCAGTCAGCCCAGGGAGGCCCAGGAAGAGGACTGCACCACCGGCTGCGGCCACGTCATCCAGATGTTAGCTCGGCCTCCCGGTACGGTCCCCGCTCTTGGTCCCCGCTCTTGGTCCCCGCTCTTGGTCCCCAGTCTCGGCCCCCGGTTCGGTCCCCGCTGTCGGTTCCCGGTTCCCGCTCTCGGCCCTCGCTCTCGGCCCCCGATTCAGACCCAGCTCTCGGTCCCCGCTCTCGGCTCCGGTTCTGTTCCCGCTCTCGGTCCCCGCTCTCAGATCCTGGTTCGGTCCCCGCTCTCGGCCCCCGGTTCGGTCTCCACTCTCGGTTCCCGCTCTCGGTCCCGGCTCGGTCCCCCCTCTAGGACCCCGGTTCGATCCCCGTCAGAGCTCCTGTCCTCTTCAGCCCCCTCACACTTACCTCGGCCCGCTTCGCGGTCTGTCTTCAGGGCAGCCAGCGCTTCCTCCGCCCTTCCCGATGCCGGCACGCGCTGCCCCGGCAACCGTCACCAGGGAAACCAAGCAGGGCGCCTGTGTCTACGGGGGCCGGGAGAGCCCTGAAAGTACAGAGTGGATGGGGCTGCGGGCCCGGGGAGACCTCCCAAACTGCACCCACTAGCTGGATGGAAGAGGGCAACAAGCCCTTGAAGCCTTCGCTCTCCGGAATGTATTTTATTTACGGATTTATTTTTTATTTTTAAAGGCAAGGTCTTATGCACCCCAGGCTGGCCTCGAACTCGCTCTGTAGACAAGGATGACATTGAACTCTGGATCCTCTTGCCCCCATTTAATTTGAAGTCTGTTTTGTTAGATATTAGGATAGATACGCCAGCTTATTTCTTAGGTCCATTTGATTGGAATTTTTTCCCAACCCTTTATTCTAAGCAATGTCTGTCTTTGAGGTTGAGGTGTGTTTCTTGTATGCAGCAGAAGGATGGATTCTGTTTTTGTGTCCAGTCTGTTAGCCTGTGTCCTTTTATAGGTGAGTTGAGTCCATTTATATTAAGGGATATTAAGGACCAGTGATTGCTGTCTCCTGTCAATTTAGTTTTTGTTGTTGGTCATGTTATTTTGTGTGTTCTTCCCTTCTTCTTGATTTGCTGCTGTGAGATCATCAATTGTCTGTGTTTTGGTTGATGTAGCCAAGTTCCTTTGGTTGGAGTTTTCCTTCTAGTATTTTGTGTAGGGGTGGGTTTATGGCTAGATATTGGTTAAATCTGGTTTTGTCATGGAATATCTTGTTTTGTCCTTCTATGGTGATTGACAGTTTTGCTGGGTATAGTAGTCTAGGCTTGCATCCGTGGTCTCTTAATGTCTGCATAACTCTTGACCATGACCTTCTGGCTTTCATTGTCTCCAATGAGAAGTCAGGTGTAATTCTGATAGGTCTGCCTTTATATGTTACTTGGCCTTTTTCCTTTGCAGCTCTTAATATTCTTTCTTTCTTTCTTTCTTTTTTTTTTTCGAGACAGGGTTTCTCTGTGGCTTTGGAGCCTGTCCTGGAACTAGCTCTGTAGACCAGGCTGGTCTCGAACTCACAGAGATCCGCCTGCCTCTGCCTCCCGAGTGCTGGGATTAAAGGCATGCGCCACCATTGCCCGGCCTTAATATTCTTTCTTTATTCTGTATGTTTATGTTTAGTGTTTTGATTATTATGTGGTGAGGGGACTTTTTTTTTTGATCCAGTCTATTTGGTGTTCTGTAGGCTTCTTGTATCTTTATAGGTATATCTTCTTTAGTTTTGGGGAAGTTTTCTTCTATGATTTTATTAAGTATATTTTCTATGCTTTTGAGTTGAACTTCTTCTATACCTATTATTCTTAGGTTTGATCTTTTCCTGGATATTTTTTATATCCAGCTTTTGTTAGATTTAATGTTTTCTTTGACTGCTGAATCTATTTCTTCTATTGTATCTTCAGCGCTTGAGATTCTCTCTTCCGTCTCTTGTATTCTGCCATTTATGCTTGCGTCTGTGGTTCCTGATCGCTTTCTCATAATTTCTGTTTCAATAATTCCCTTGGCTTGTGTTTTATTTTATTGTGTCTATTTCAGTTTTCAAGACTTGAATAGTTTCTTTCATATGTTTTGTTTCTTTTTCTTGGTTTTCTTTAAGATTTGCTGATGTCTTCCAATTTTTTGTTTGTCTTTTCCTCCATTTCTTTGAGGGAACTTCTCATTTCCTCTTTAAGAGTCTCAAACATTTTCCTGAAGTTATTTTTTAGGTCATTTTCTTTTGCTTCATCTGTACTTGGTTGTTCACTCTTGGTTGTAGGGTCTCTAAATTTTACTGTTGCCATGTTGCTCTCTGTGGTGTTGCGTGTGTTCTTACCTTGTCTACCCATCTTTTCCTTTAATTGGTGTGGTTGGGGCTGTCTGTGACTCTGGTGATTAATCTTCCAGGTGCCAGTGGATCCAAGGCTCAGATGGTTCCTTATGTTACAGTCAGTGCCATGGTTCTAGTTACCCCGATGGTCACTCCATGTTCCTGGAGGTCACTCAGTGCTCCCCAGGTTTGCTCTGCTCCTGTGGAGTTTGCTGTCCCAGGCCCGCTCTGGCCCAGGTTGCAGCCAGCTTTTCTTAAGTTACCCCAACTACCTTTTGCCTCTGGGCTTTTCCTCTTTTTACTTCTGCATGTTGTACTATTCTTCTTATTCTGCGGCTGCGTCGCTGGGTGACTGCGTCTCTGGGTGGCTGCGTCGCTGGGTGGCTGCGCGCTGGGTGGCTGAGCCCTAGTATTCTCCTCTCCTTGCTCTCTTGCTCCTTCTTTTCCTCGGTTCTCCTATTTATCCTCTTTGCCTGCCATCCCCACCTATCCTTGCTCCTGTCTCAAGCTCTTTATTAGACCATCAGGTGTTTTAGACAGGCAAAGAACCACAGCATCACGGAGTTAAACAAATGCAGCCTAAACAAAAGCTACCCACCTAAAATAATATTCTACAACACTCTTCCTTTTTTTCAAATGGCACACAAAGTTATAAAAGGAATATGAGAAGTGATTATGGGTTACACCAACACAGATGACAACATCCATGTCCCTATCTGGCCCGGCCAAATCCCTGAGCTTCAAGTTCACTGAGACACTGTATCTCAAAAACCGAAGGTGGAGAGCTAAGGACAAACCCTGAGGACAGCCTGTGTCTTTCCCATGCACACATGCACCAATCAAACACGTGAACACAGCCACACTAAGAAAACCCATACATGAAACACCTACCGTGATTATAGAAGAATTGTGGTGCTTTTTAATATTTTTTTGCATTTTTAGAAGAGTTTTAAAAATAATAAGGCCATGGTTCCACCCCCAGCACTACACTGTGTGTGTGTGTGTGTGTGGTCCACCCCCAGCAACACACACTGCATGTGTGTGCGTGTGTATGTGGTCCTGGTTCCACCCCCTGCACCACTCAGTGTGTGTGTGTGTGCGTGTGTGGTGTGTGTGGCCCTGGTTCCACCCCCTGCACCACTCTGTGTGTGTGTGAGGTCCTGGTTCCACCCCCAGCAATACACACTGCGTGTGTGTCACGTGTGTTGTGTGTGTGGTGTGCGTACGGTGTGTGTATGTATATGATATCACCTGTTCAGTCTGCATAACTACTTCTATGTATGTTTTCAGGACTGACCACGTGATACCAGCTAAACAGCTGATGTGCTCTTCTCTGAGGAGGACTGGTTCTCATGGCCTCAGCATTCCTTCGTTGCCTGGAGTTCTTTGTCCAGGCTTGAGGCCTTGTGAACTTCTCCCTCTCTGTGTTTGCATGTCTGCTGAAATCATTGTGTTCGGTTCATGCTTAGGTAGCCATGTTGGTGAGACTTCATGGCTGTAGCATCTGATGTTTCTGGGAGAGACAATGCCATAGCCAACTTTTGTTTTTAAAGCTGACTATTTGTGTGCTTGTGGAGACCGGATGCCAGCCTCGGGGTTGTTCCCCAAAGCCATTCATCCAGTTTCTGAGACAGGATGTGATGGTCATTTTCTCAGATGTCACAATCGAGTCTCACCTGGGGAGAGTTCAGTGACTGTCTAGACAGGGTGGCCTGGGGCGACTGTCTTGTTTAACTGTGGGTGGCACCTGGCTTAGGGTTTGAATTATACAAGGGCAGCGTAAGCTGGACACTAGGGAAGAAAGCATTGTCTTCCTTCTGCTCTTGGCTTCCCTGAGGTGATGGACAGAAGCTGGAAGTGTGGGCTAAGGTCAGCTCTTCCTCCTAACTGGCTTGTGTCAGAGCGTTTCCATGGCAACAGAAAGGCACGGAGGACATAGGGCCTCACCAGCCCCAGAATCACCGGTTTGGCTGGGCTGCCTGCCTGGGTCTCCCCAGTCCCGGGGTTATGAGCCAAGCACCACCACGCTTGCCTTTTATACACGGGTCATGGAATCATGAGGTCCTCAGGTTTGCAAGGCAAGCACTTTACCCAGAGAGCTGTCAACCCAGCCCATGTATCTTCCTGAAGACAAGAGGGTCATCAAGTAGGCTTTCCCTCACTGAGATCATTTTCCTCCTACAAATAACAAGCATGAAGTCTTCTGCTCAATGAGAAGCTAAATTGAGCAGAAAGGCAACACGAGCCAAGTCACAAACTTCATTTTATTTTTCAAATTAAGTTATTTTATGTGACAAGTGTTTGCCTGACGCCTGAGAAAGCAGAAGAGGTCCTTGGATCCCTTGGAACGGATTCATAGATGGTTGTGAGCTGCCGTATAGGTGCTGGGAATTGAACCCGGGTCCTCTGGAAGAGCAGCCATCGCTCTTAACCACCAAGCCACTGCTCCAGTTTCCTCCGTCTTCTTAAACAGCAGTATTACCACAGCTCCGAGACTCAAACCGGCCGAGGAAGAGCTTTGTAATGTGTGACGTACCTACCATCTACACTACCACATACCTAGCTGTCCTGATTCGTAACAGGAGTTTTACTGCAACTTAAAATCAAGGCATCCAGTTCCACCTCAGCTTCGGGGGTCCAGACTCCAATCTGCTACTCTGCGCCGAGTACCCCCAGGGTCTGGGTGCTCTGTGCCGAGTACCCCCGGAGTCTGAGTAGCACCATGTAAACAGGACACTGAGCAAAAGCCTGTGTCTGGGTGCTGGGACCCAAATCCAGAGCTCTTTTCCCGGGTGCAGCCCCTAATGGGGCCCCGAGAGTCACCAAACAGTGTTGTGAGCACAGATCCAGAGCAGACAGAGACAAACAGCATTTTCCAGCAAAGGTTTAAAGCCTTTCTGATTATTCAGTGTAGTTGTAATAGGAGCGGCAGGGCTGCGTCCCCAGCACCCCGGCCGCCCACATGCTAGCTTATGCCCAAAATAACAACACACAAACTGTATTCATTTAATCACTGCTTGGCCCATTTCTATCTAGCCTCTTCTAGGCTAACTCTCGCACCTGGACTAGCCCATTTCTAATATTCTATGTAGCACAGCTAGGTGCGCTTACCGGGAAGATTCTAGCCTACGTCCAGAGCTTCATCGCGTGTGTCTGCCCAGGAGCCGGGAGCATGGCGTCTCTCTGAGGTGTCTGCTCCCGAGAGGAGAGCTGTCGAGTCTGAGCTCACTTCCTCTTCCTCCCAGCATTCTGTTCTGCTTACTCCACCCACCTATGTTCTAACCTATGAGGGCCAGCCAAGCAGTTTATTTTTTTAACCAATGACCTTCCTCCATCAATTCAGCTTCTTACTCAGGAGCCCCAAAGGATGAAAAGTTCAGTTTCTTCAGACTCAAGCCTTGTTTTGATGAAATTCTGTCTCGTCAACCTGTGATGGACAGGGGTTTTGCTGGCCTCAGCTTCCTCTAGACCCTGGCCATCAGTGAGTGGTTCATCATTTCCAGGCAAGTGTGAGTCTACCAGCGGAGCTCACATCTATGGAGACGTCAGCCATCATAGGTTGACTCTGTCAGAAAACTCAAGTGTCCCCACAAGCCCCAGGGACCTCTGGTTCCCGGTGACCTCCCAGATGGGTGAGATCGACCCTGGCCCTTCACCAGGCGGTCAGTACAGTGGACTGAACTGGGACGACACTGTGATTTTCCTCCCAAATTTCTCCATTGTGTTCTCAGCTCTGTCATAGACTTCTGTTGTTGCTTAATGTTTTTATTTACCTTTCTCCCCTTCCTCTCTCTTTTGTGCTGGACACTGAACCGAGGGCCTCAAATACTTCACCATTGAGCCACATCCCAGCCACATAGGGAGGCCACCTGATCTCGGGAATCAGCAGTCTGTCCGGCTGCCTGGGCCTGGCGCCTTCTACACTTTCTAGCATTTGGCTGATATTCCCATAGTGATCACAGTTTGTGTGCGGATAGCTTCCTCCTTAGAGAGGCTGAGACAAATCTTCACTAGCACAAGGGTGCAGATGTGGGAAAAGCTGACTGGCCCACTGGAGAATAGGAAGAAGGTTCAGAGCAGGGGGAGATGGTGGAAGGTGGAGGTTTAGCAGACAGAAACGCAAACCTGACGAGGACCACCGGCAAGGCAGACAGCAGCCTCTGCTGAGGATGAACTTTTAGTCACCTAGTTACGCTGGATACAGCCCAGAATACTAGAGACTCACAATGGCTTCAGCTTGACCCACTTACAGATAGCTTCCCTCTTTTGTCTCTGCCCCTTGCAGGCAGCTGAGGGGAAAGCTACCTTTAACTTCATGATTCTTTGGCTTTGATTTGGCCTTGCAGCCATGAGGGAGTGGGCTGCAGATATGCCTAGGGACAGAACCGTAACTGTGAAACCCGGGGACTCATCTACAGAAGTGGTTTCCACGACCACTGTGGTCAGGTCCAACTCTCGCCACCAGATGTCGCTGTTACTCAGACACGCTATACCAGCAGTGGCAGGGGGGTTCCAGAACCCCCCAGTAAGCGGCCAAAACTGCAGACAAGTGCTCAGGTCTCTTAAACAAAACAGTGGGGGGGGGGGTTGCTCATGAGCTGTGCACATCCTCCCTGTTCTTCAAGTGTCTCCACGTTCCGCACTGTCTAATGCAATAAAATGCTGTGTAACCGATGTTACACCACACCTGTAGGAACCCCACAGGAAAAGGAAAGCCACAAACGCTCAGTACTGACACACACACGAATTTCACATCTGTGGTTGGAGGAATCCATGGACATGGAAAATCACGGACAGAGGACCAACTGGACCTTGACAAATGCAAAACCCCTAAGATTTACTCTGATGAATTCAGCAAGCATTAACTGAGCCAAGCTCTTTGGGTGAAAAGGACCGTTGTGCCCAGATAGGTAACTGGGAAGAAAGGCTTGAAACAATCACACCACGCTCCACTAAAACCCAACAGCAGAAGGAGAACTCTCCCTACGGAGAACCAAAGTAGAATGCTGCTTCTCTGGGGAGACTTCCAGTCCCAGCCCCAGGCTCCGGCCAGCCAGACACTCTAGCTGCTTCCTCTACTGGCAGCCATGTTCTGCTGTGATCTTTAAAGCCTACACTCACTACAATCACAGTAACAGCAGCCACGTACCGAGTCGCTAAAGCATGGTGTGCTAGGCTAAGCCCCTGTGACTTCCTATTTTCTCTAATTCTAGATTGTGTCCCCACTTTGGAAGAGGAAGACACAGCTATTTGGCTCAGAGTGGCAGAATGAGTCCAGGTGTTACTCAATAACAAATTCTCACAATGCACAACACCGCTAAAGCAGGAAGCCAAGACAGAGAACTTTCTCAGGCTTGTTCTAGCCACAGCTGGACAGGACCACGTCAATCATACAGGCCCTGATCAGGACTGATCAGGTGCAGCCTGATCCTATTAAATACAGCCACTGCTGCCACTGGACCTCAGAGGCCACATGGCAGGTCCTTACATTTGTTGGCATCTGTGGTGCTATTAACCTTCCCTGGACTCTTCTAAAGGGCATCCCATCTACTCTAAACTAGAACAATATAAAGCGAGTTCCGTGGTCAGTCCTACAGGCAGCACAGCAGGAGGAACGCAGGCTGCTAACTGCCCGCCTCCCAGGCCTGTCTGTGGAAAGGCCCCCTAGATCATGAATTTAACAACTGCATGTTTAAGTTCTTAAGAGGCCAGCAAGAGGGCTCAGCAGGTAAAGGTGCTTGCTACCAAGACTGTGAACCTGTCCACACCAGGAGAGAACCGATTCCTCGGATTGTCCTGTGACTGCTGCACGCATGCGTGCATGTGCGCGCGCGCGCGCGCGCACACACACACACACACACGTGTGCACACGCGCACACACACAAGTGAGGAAAGGGAGCAGGCTGGAGATGGCTCAATGCTTAGACCAAGGCCTGCACTTGCAGAGAACCCCAGTTCAGTTCCCAGCACAATTGCCTGTACTTCTGGCCCCAGGGATACTCAGTGCTTCCAGCCTGGAGGGCACCTGCAGTCGTACGCACACACCCGCTAAAAGAAACATTTCTCAGGGCAGTGTGGGGCATGCAGTAGATGCCCAACAGATGCCAAACAATGCTCCAAGCTGAAGATGAAGATGGCGTTAGTTATAACTGTCTCCTACCACACGTACAAAGATTCCGTCTTCTGATTTCTGTGCTGCTCCGAGGGAAGAGTCACTTTTCTCTATGCTGAAATAAATACAAGACTCCTGGTGTGTTCACTTCTTTTAATAACAATACACATGCCACGCTGTTGCTGTGGAATGGAGGTTCAGGCTGGACGGGGTTACAGTGCACTCAGCGTTCTGTATGTTCCATCTGTGTGTGGTGTCTGGAAAACCACCCACCCACCACTCTCTTCTCACTTTCAGTACTTTAATATTTATGATTCTTACAGGAAAGCAGGACACTGTCCACAAGAAGCTGTGTGTTTCCTTTATCATTTGTGTAAGTATTATCACTTACAGTCCCTATTTCTGCTGGGATGCAGCTCACTGGTACCAGCAATTGCCCAGCCCAAGTGAGGGCTGCATTTAATGCCCAGTGCCACAAAAAAGAAACAAAAATACCTCTGTTTCAATATGACGTTTAAGCACTATTCTATTACAGAGCAGCAACAGTATAACCGCAATTATAAAAGAGCTAAAGTGGAACCCCCAATTAACTGTGTTTGTAAGTATGACTCTAATAAACACCGCTTCTCTGCAGCTGCCGTCTCTCCCTCTCTCCCTCTCCCTCTCCCTCTCTCTCTCTCTCTCACACACACACACACACACACACACACACACACTCTCTCTCTCTCTCACACCCTCCCGACCCTCTCACTCGGTTGGAGGGGGCTCTATAATTTTAGTTATTTTTCATGCACTCTTTGGAAAGTGTTTTCAGATGCCAACAAACCTTAAAACCCTAAGTTCTAAAGCCAGCCCACAGGCAGACAAAAAGGCTGAGTGAACTGAGGCAGACATGCTTCCTCCTGACATCTTCCAAAGCAAGGCCTGCTCTGAGGCACTGTGTGTCTGACTGTCCGCTGTCCCCCTAAGAGAACACTGTTACCAACTGCATTCAGGCGACAGATTTCTGTTGTGTTAACTCCCCCAAGTGATCTAGTTGGTGAAGTCACTGACAATCTGGCCACAGGTACACTGAGCTGGCAAGAAAGTAAGCCAATATTCAATACTGTGTCATTGTCTAAACCCACGGTATTTATTGTGACACAAACATGTAACCTCAATATGAGACGTCTAAGTAAAGCAAGCACTTCCCAGTCCAAGGTGGCAGCTCGTCTTCTATGGCTTAGGCTTGGCCCAGAATTCCTTATACATGGAATAGCCCATGCCTGCAGAAAAAGAAGAGAAGCATCAATACACCTCCTTCAGCATTGAGAAGACACACAACAGTCCACAGGACAGCGACATGTGACAGCCTGTCAGGTGGACACCAGAGGCACACACTCCGGCCTCCTCGCATTCAACCCTAAAACTCTGTACCTTCCTAGGCTGGGTAGGGCCAGTGTGAGCAGCTCACCGTGTCCCAGGGTTCTGATCAGCAGACAGTGTTTGCCTGGCATTCTGTTGGTTTTGCTTTTTTTGGTTTTTCGAGACAAGGTTTCTCTGTGTAGCTCTGGCTGTCCTGGAACTCACACTGTAGACCAGGCTGGCCTCAAACTCACAGAGATCCGCCTGCCTCTGCCTCCCTGAGTGCTGGGATTAAAGGCGTGCGCCACCACTGACCGGCTTGCCTGGCGATTTTAAAACAACCACCACATAGTAGCAGATAAGTCAGTAAGTCACGATTCCAGTAAAAGCCCATACATCTTAAAATCTTTTCTACTTTCCAAAACTCATGACAGCAATCACATTCTCCTCAGGACACTGTTGCTGCCAACCTGTATTCAGACAGCGATGAAGTAACAAGGGTTTACCTCAGCAGGTAAAACTGTACCCCTGCTCCAATTATTCTGCTACAGGAAAATGAGTAGCAGGCATTTCCAGACTGCTTCAGGGTCAGGGAAAGGGTTTACTTTGCTTTGTAAAGAAAAGCATCAAAGAGAGGCACATATCGGAAGTCCTGCTGGACCTACCGAGAGTCATGGCTCCAACAACAAAGCCCTGCGCGGCCACACGCATGTGGATCAAGTGGATGGACATCTTTGTATTTCCCCTGTTCTTCAGTTTGTACAGCCCGTACGCAACAATTGCTGCAAAGCCTGCCATTCCTGCAGAACAAAGTCACACTCACGTTAGCCGCATGGCAGCCGGACAATTTCACCATTGATCAATGTACTCTCTGCTACTTTTGTAAGAATACTTTATCAGTTCATTAATTAACATACAAAGCTTTCGATCTTTTTTGCTTCACAAGCCCAAATCTAGAATTCATAGCAAACAGCAGCAAATCTAGATAGGATCTTCTGGGGTCTTTCGTTTTTCCGAAACAGTATCTCACTGTGTAGCCCTGGCTGGCCTTGAATTTGCTCTGAACAGAAAATGACCATGAATCCGAGCCTCCTGTCCCTACATTCCAAGTGCTGGGTTCTGAGCCACAATGCCCGGCGTAGGACCACTTCTGAAAACCTGTGGGTTTGTGGACCAAGTAGACAGATTTAAGACCAACAGAAGGGCAGCGATATGTCTCAGCGCCTGCCGCGAAGGAGGAAGACAAGAACAATCCCTGGAATCCAAGTATTTTTTGTGTTTGTTTTTTAAAGTTAGATATTTCGATGGACATCTGTAGTTACAGCAGTGCTCCTATGGACAGATGTGAGGTGGGGACAGGGCCACACAGGAGGTCATGGGCCAGCTGGCCTGGAGTATGTAGTACAGAGAAAACAAGAGAGCTGCCTCAGAGGGGTGGAAAGAGAGGGCAGACCCCCGAAAGTTGTTTTCTGACCTATACTTGAGCACTGTGGCACATATATACACAGACAATAATAAAGAAATAAAATGTTCATTTAAAATAGACCATACATTCTCTCAAATGTTTGGGAGTTCTGACAAAACACAATCATGCATTAGGCCACAAAGAAAACTGAATTTCAAAATGGCTCCCTCTTAGACTGCATAACCTAAAACCGGAACTCAGCCATCCATACAGAGTGGGCAACAAACACATGGAGGTTACGCTGGTGACTGGGAAATAACTGTGTTCGCACTGGAAAGGAAAAAACAAAAGACAACAGCATACTCCTCAGAGTAGATGATTTGAGAGACCTGCGAATGGAAATTCAGGGCGGGGCACCTACCATCTGAGGCAATGGTGTCCTTACGGATACCTTAGACATTCCTGGGGTCCCCCAGATGTGTAATGATGGACCAATGAAGTAAGCGCCCACTTGGCTTTAGCATGAACGTTCCTTCTGGAGCGGTGGTTCTGACCTCCCCTCCATGCTGCGACCTTTCGATACAGTTCCCAATGTTGTGGTGACCCCAACCATAAAATTATTTCCATTGCTACTTCCTAACTGTAATTTTGCTAGTTATGAACTGTAAATATCTGTGTTTTCCCATGGTCTTAGGTGACCCTGGAAGGGGTCGTAAGTCTGAATTGAGGTACTGCCCAGATCAGAGCAACGGGTGGTCATGCCTGTGAGATACTATTTTGATTGACAGTGGGAGGGCCCAGTTCCCTGTGGGTGGTCCCAGGCTAGATAAGCAGATGGTTGGACTGGAGCCTGGGAGTGAGCCAGCAAGCAGTATCCCTCCTAGTTTCTGCTTCCGGTTCCTGCCCCGACTCCCCATGGTGATGGATTGCCGTCTGGCAGTTTAAGACAAATAACCTTTCCTTTCTTCCTTGTGATGCTCTTGGCAATGGATTTTACCATAGCAACGGCCACATAACTAGGACAGTAATCTTTTCTCTATCTGGTCCAGCTGTTTCTCATTTGATGTTCTCGTATTCCCTATGCAGATAATTGTATCACCCACAGACCAATAGGGTTTCTTCCTGAAGTATGCACACAGCTTCTTTCCTGCCCCACGCAAAGTGTCCAGGATCTCCAGGCAACAACAGCAGAGTCACCAGGATCCCGACCAATTCCATTTAAAGGGAACGTGTCTAGTGTTTGAATACAAAATATAATTTGTATCTGCTTTAAGTGAATAAATTATTCCAATTTTCTGATTTTGGAATTTCCATTGGTGATCGCATTGCTGTTTCATGAGCTGCAAGGCCTCCATGGACAAGGCACACCTGTGACTGACCTCAGAACAACCTAAATGCCAGCGTGCGGCAGCTTTGCCCATGCCGCCACACAGCCCTGGAAGGATGCAGTGTCCTCAAGGAGGAGACACCGTAGCATACACTTGGTTTACCCTGGACTTCATGGCAGGCATCTTTGTTGACTTTCACCTTTGCCCTTCCAGTGTCGTAAACCTTAACACGATTACGGTACTTTTGTTTTGAGCCCTGGAAAACCTCGGAGTCAGAGGTGGTCCTGGGATCCGGCCAGCACGAGTCACTGACACAACAGTCAATCACACAAACCCGAGCCCACAGCTTTTGGGATGAGCTCTTAGGATGCTGGCCTTATCACACTTCAACAAAATAAGAAAAAGGTATTTCGGGATCCACTCAGTATTCAAATTTACCACAGTTCCATTGTTTTAGGCTCATGGCAAACTGATCATCAGTGCCAGCCACTTACCAATGGGGACAAACGGTGTCTCCTTAGCTTTCCGAATAAACTTAGACCCCTGACCTTCGTCGTACGAAGAAAGGGAAAGGTCCGTGTTGGTCGACATCGTGATTTTTTTTTCCAGAGTCTTCCTGAAAGAGAATTGTTCGAAGTTCTCAATTAAAAGCAGCTAGCACATCACCACCTGGAACCACTCCGCTCTGTCTCCGCAGCGTCTGCTGTGAACCTGGAAACTAGCCTTAAACTTTCACCACTGAAGAGAACATGCACCTTTATTACCCGTCACACTGTTTACAACATTATGAAAAGCCGCAATATTCTTTTAAAACATTTGTGCAGGTGTGTGTCTGTGAGTGTGTGCACCTCCTTGATGGACATCCAGCAGGCAGCTGATCTGCTTTCTTTCCCACACCTTCCCAGTGCCCCCCAGCCTTCCTTTTTACAAGTCTATCTTCCTGTTACAACACTGCTTTCTGTGGCTCCCAGAGAGGGCCAAGATGAGCTTAGAAGTTAGGTGAATACAGGAGCAGGACAAAAATAACAAAATGTAACAAAAGATAACAAAAAATAACTCATTTCCACCATCACAGAGGCAAAGGCCCCCTCCCTACAATCATCCCTCACACAGAGTTCATGGACATTTCATCACGGTGCAGTGACTGATCCATCCATCCCATCTTTATCGTGCTCCCTGCCTGTAATCCTGACCCACGGGTTCAACAGAGGAGGCAAACATGGCTCCCAGTACACAGACCTCCCACTGGCACCAATCGCTGCCCATTGCACGTACAATCCTGGACTCTCCACGGGCAGCGCATTCCCTTCAGGACCAAGGGCAACAGATTGTTCTTCCTGGGGGTTAAATAGCAGCAAAGCCTCAAAGAAAATCCAGTGCTAAAGCAGAAATGTCTGTTTTGAAAGTGAGCTCTACCTTCCTACAGAGACAATACTGCCATCCAACAGAGAAGAAAACGAGCTAGCTACACACAACATTCAGAAGAGAACTGTCTTTTTTTTTTCTTTTTGTACTCCATTACTTCCTAACGCAATAAATCTTACTAAGCTTTTGTATATACAAGGTTCAGTAAGCTCAAGGTTCAGGACACTCACTATATTTACAAAAATAAAACAAATACTGACTAGGTGTGGTGGCACCCAGCTGTAACACCAACAGTCGGAAGGGGAAGGATCTGGAGTTCCAGGCCAGCCTGGGCTAAAACGAGATGATACCCTCTCATCTCAAAGAAAGCAAAGCCTCCAAACAGGCTATAGAAGGTATCCTGACTTGAAGAAGAACATACACAGAAACCCAAAAGCGAACACTGAAATAACCGGTGGTTCAAAAAGCAGATTATTTTTTAAAAAGGAATGGACAGAATGTACTTAATTGCCAACAACATAATCCATATTGAACTACAGGAAACTATCTTAGCTAGAACAGATTTGAGAGGTTTCATAAACACCTAGGACCGCAAGAACTGCATGAATGGGCTCTATGGAGGGACTACACACAGCATCCAGGCCTGCAGATCGCCCCCCAGAGCCACCTATCTGAAGGCTGAACGGCACTCAAGAGGCAGGGGCAGGTGGGCCTCTTCGTGTTCCAGGACAGCCAGAGCTACATAACAGACCCTATCTCAAAAATACAAAAACGAAACAAACCTCCCTTTGCCCTTTAGCCTCCTGCACTCATCATGTGAGGTTTCTCCAGAAGCGGTGTGTGATGGATCACCTGTGTGACGGATCACCTGTGTGATGGATCACCTGTGTGATGGGTCACCTGTGTGATGGATCACCTGTGTGATGGATCACCTGTGTGATGGGTCACCTGTGGGCACGCATGAAGCCGAGGGCCGGATCCCTAGCACAACCAACCAACCAACCAACCAACCAATCATAAACAAGGAAACAAACCACAGTGGTATCTTCCCCCATTTCCTATGAGGATGAGGGTAACTGCCCAGTGGGTTCACGGAGCAACAGGCTCTCCTTTCACGAGGGAGAGAGACAACTGGCTCTTTTCGGTACAGAAAAGCCAGCAGGCACGGGTTCTTTCCCTCCATCACCTGCGATTATTTCCCTACAGACTCTCAGGCTAGCATGGGCAGAGCACAGGGCACTTGACCTCACTTCCAGAATGCAGCCTCTGAAGTTAAGACTTGGGGCACACCAAGTGGCTATTATTTGTTTTAGGGGACTAGTGATGGCCAGAGAGGTGATGCACGCCCTATAATCTCAGTACTCAGAAGAGGATATGAATTCAAAGCTAGCTTAAGCTATGTAGCAACACGCCGTCTGAAGACAACAAAATAATGAAACCAAGTTTACAAACGGCATCCACCAGGCATGACTGGACAGATACCTGGCAGGAAGCTGAAGATAAGCCTAGAGCTCAAAGAAGTCGTGTTGATGGGACTGTAGTTACGTGACCTACGTGACAGAGGCATTCGCCCCAATGCATTAGCACGCATCTGTACCAATTATATATGTGTTTGGCTACCAGGAGGGGCTACACAAAGATGAAGTAACTCAACAGTTGTGTGTGGTGGCACTTGGCTGTAATCTCGGCCTCAGACTAAGAAGGCAGGAGATCTCAAGTTTGAAGCTTCCCTGGGCTATACAGCAAAACCCTGGCTAAAAAAAGAAAGAAGAAAGAAGAAACAACTAATGACATTTTTGGATTCAGGAATACCATGAGCACATTTTAGGACACAATTAGATGAAATAGGAGCACTTAAAGTCCAATGCATACCAGAAATGTAAATTCAAATTAGACCTTCATATCATCTTAAAAATGATGTAACTTTAATGTAATTGGTCTACATAGAAAATGTTTTTTGAATATGTAATTCAGATAATTACCTCATGAACTACCACCACGTAAATGAAGAGGAAACGATAGCCTTTAAAGCTCCAGGGTCAGTACGCTCAAATCGTTCCCTGGGTAGAAAACGAGTCCAATGGCGCTTGATATGCTCCTGTCACGGGTGGCAGAGCCAGGTTTGGAGGGCCAAGTGAGTTGGTCCGCACTAGGAGTTCACCTCTGGAAAGGCTCTCCCCACGCAGCCCACAGTTGACAATATATTTCTGGCTAAACCAACACTTATGTTACAGGCGCAAATTTGAACTGGAAATACAAAAGTCCATTCCTAACAGAGCCCCAATACTGTCTCTGAGGTGTAAACACTGTGTAAGTCATACCTAACGTGAAAGGGAATCTTTCTTCAGTGACTTAAATTATCTAACAATTCCGATTTTGGAGAGACGTTTTCCCCCTCACTAGACTTTATTATCTCACTCACCCAGAGACTGACCTATATCTGTCGGGAAGTGGAACATTATTTTTATTTTTACATCACCAATAACCAGATATTCAAACCTATTATTCTGTAAGGTCAGGTATGATCACTGACAGCCTGTTCCAAAGGCATGGCAACCTAGAAGAGGTAAAATGGCTGAGCGTCAGGTGATGCAACAGCCGGAGACCCTTCCCAGCCGGTCCCTTTGATCCCAAGAACTATCATCTAAAACAATGGTTTCAAATTTTGATTTTTGCATCAGTCACCTGTCAGCTTGTGTAAAATGGCTGCCAAGGCGCCAGCCTGGAGATGCTGATTTAAACTGACCAGGGGCAGGACACAGGACTTATGTTTTAAGGAGCCCTTTAAAGCAACACTGCTGTACAGAAGACGAAAAGAGGATCCTCTAGCACACTCCACGGGCACCGAGAACAACTTGAACCCCTCAGGATTTGCATCCAAACTGTCAAGCGGCAGGGTGCCTCGGTACTTCCGGAAGCAGATCCTCTGGGGATCACACCCTCAGGGAGGGGGCTGCTCTCCATCCCGGAAACAAGCGAGGAAATCGGGCAACACTGTTGAACCACCCGGGCTGCTGGCAAATCCAGCCGAGCGTCTGTGATCTCGACGCCACGTCCCCTGGTCAGGGGCATTCGTATTCCGCCACAGCCTTCTTCCTAGGTGACACAGGGTCACCTAAGGTCGGCGCTAACTCCGGGTGACGCACCGGGAAGGCCAGGCCGAGGTGCCCTCGCGTCCCACCCTGCTCGTGACCTTGGCCCATCTCCGAGGCCGGTTCGTTCGCGCTGCTCCCTCCTCGCCCGTCGCTGATCCTGGGATCCCTGAAGCTGGCACCAGCCCAGTCCCCGTCTCAGAAGGTTCCCTCGGCCGCGATCCGCTCTAAAGCTGGGCCTTGGTCCCCACATCCCCGGGCGACAGGGACCCCAGTCCCCCCGCCGCTCCCCGCGTCCCACGGCTTACAGCCCCCGGCCCTCCCGAACACCCTCCGCCCTCCGTCCTCCCGGCCCGGCCCGGCTCACTCACAGAGACGCGGCGTCCCTTGCAGTCCCGCCGGCTCCTGACCGCCACCGAGTGCGAGCACACCACCTCCGCCGGCTCCGGCCACCGCTCGCCCCAGCCAATCAGAGGCCAGCAGCCGGCTCGCCGGGTCCCGCGGACTCAACTTTACGTGTGAGGGCGCGGGGGCGTGGCCAGGCGGAGCGAGGCGTTGATTGGCTGGGGCGCCGGGGCTCGTCGGCCGGCGTCGTCGCACGTCAGACGTGAAGCCCGGGCGGCCCGGTTGGCCCGGGCGGTCGCTGGCTCGGCTCCCCGGTCGCCTCCCACCTCTCACGACTCGCTCGCCCGGGTCTGCGGACCCCGCGCACGCGCAGGCTCGCCCTGCTTGCTGGGTCCGGCGCGGGAGCATGCGCCGTCGGGTCTCCTTTGGGGACCCTCTCTGGAGCTAGTGGAGGACGGGGAGCTGTGACCTCACCCGGGCCGGAGGAGGAGTCTCCGGGGCAGTCGGCTTCCGGGGCGGCGGCGTCTAGTCCGTCCGTCCTAGCCCGGGGCCGTGTGTCCGAGTTAGCGGGGCGGGACGTGGCGACCTCCCGAGGGGACTCAACGCTTGGTGACTTGGGAGAGGAGCGAACGCCTGTGCGTCCCGGGTGGGGCACCCATCACAGACCAAAGACAGATTCCATCACCGGAGCCCGCGCCCCGGTGAGCTGTGAGCTCATCCTGTCGGCTCCTGACAGCTGCCTGCCTGGAGCGCCCTCCCCGGCCTGAGGCTGCCCTGTGTTTACTGATTAAATCGGGAGGAGGACCTGTGAATGTGAATCTTGGAACTTGCTGAGCTTTTCATACCTCAGAGTTTTTCCTTTTAAACTGATTTTATTACTGAGTTTTTAAACTGAGTTTATCCATTTTTGTCATCGTTTGCTGAGATCAGAGGAGAACCTTTGCCGGTCGTCCCTTTCTACTGAATAGATTTTGGGCGTAGAACTCCCATTGTCGCATTTGGTGGCCCTTACCCAACGAACCATCTTGTTGGTGCCCTCAGAAAGTTTCTTGAATCTCCTGAACGTTGACGTTTCAATAGCTTCCTTAATCCTGTGAGCCCCCCTTCAATAACTACATGACAGACTTGATGAATATTTACATTTTTTATTACATTTTTATTTATTGTGGGGAAGGGCGCATGTGCTATGACAAATGAGTGCAGGTCAGAGGACAGCTTGAAGGAGTCTGTCCTCTCCTTTGACCGTGGCCCCAGGAATCTAACTCAGGTTAAAAATTATTTAAGTTATATGTAGGAAACCTTTCATGCTATGTTTGATAAAACTCCATACCTTGGAGGTGGAGAGTTGGCTCAGTGGTAAGATCACTTGTAATGCCTGGTGATGCTGGCGTCTCTACTCCAGCACTTGGGAAGCAGAGGCAGCCTGAGCTCTTGAGTTCAAGGCTAGCCTGGTCTACAGAGGGAGTTCCAGGATAGCCATTGCTACACAGAGAAACCCTGTCTGGAAAACCAAACAACCAACCAACCAACCAACCAAACACCTGTTACTCTTGCAGAGGACAGGTTCATTTCCTGACACCCGCTTGGTGGCTCACAGCTGTCCATAACTCCAATCCCAGTGGAACCAATGCCCTCTTCTGACCTCTACAGACACCAGGCATGTAATATGATGCAATACGTACATGCAGGTGAAGGGCTCCTGCACATAAAGTAAATCTTAAAAATAAACCCCTCCCTATCTTTGGCTTTCTCTCCTTGAAGGCAGGCTTTTGGTACAGGTGCCGCGAACACAGTTTGGCTGAGTAGGAATCAACCATCGTAATTCACTGTGGCAAAAAGACCTAACTGTAGAGAAAGCTGGCCTTGCTCTTGGTTTCCCCACTTTGCTGTAGAAAAGTAGCCTTGAAGCCTGGCGGTGGTGGTGGTGGCACATGCTTTTAATCCCAGCACTCGGGAGGCAGAGGCAGGCGGATCTCTGTGAGTCTGAGGCCAGCCTGGTCTACAAGAGTGAGTTCCAGGATAGGCCCTAAGGCTACAGAAAAACCCTGTCTTGAAAAACAAACAAAAGAAGGAAAAAAAAAGTAGCCTTGAGGTTATGCCTTGCCTGGGATGCTTCTACTTTGTACACTAACCCTTTGTTCCATCTTTAAGAGTACTTGCTAAGGCAGGGTAACTTACCTGGGCAGGTAGACAACCACCAGATACTGAACACACAGAGCTTATCACAACACCCCCACTGTGCAGCACAAACCACAAGGCATGGACTACACAAATAAAAAAAAGCACCCTCTGTGAACTTAAATTAAATCAGAGCACATGAGCGTATCAAGACCATATCAGAGAAGCCAGGCCCATGGGCTTAGCAAACACACCAGACCAAAGGATGATGTGACTTCCTCTCCTGAGTCACAGCAAAGGAGACATTGCTGGGTGTGGTGGCACCTCTAATCCCAGCACTTAGGTGTTTGACAGAGAATTGCGAGTCTGAAGCCAGCAAGGCTTACATGGTAAAACCCTAGCTCAGAAGCAGGAGGACCTTGCACTGGCCTTTATGGTCCTGGCATTAGGGATGTTTGTCACTGGGACTTCTGATTCTGTGTCTGAGGCTTCAGCTCAGCACCTCACCCTGCCTGACTGCCCCCTGTACCTTAAACCAGCTCTATACAGCCTTTGATGGGTTCTCAATACCTAGCCATCAGTAGTGGCACCAGATCTCTGCCATCTCTCGGCTTTTTGCCTGTGAAGCCTGTTATGGTCATAGCCTTTTCTTAGTAGTTCTAGAATCTATATAATCTTGTGTGGTATGAAATGTGTGATCTGAGGGTAACATTAGTAACTAAGATTGAAATGAAATAAAAGAAAATGATTGCTCAGTGTGTGTGTTCCAAATGACATGGAGACTACTTGGTTCCTTGAAGGTAATGAGATGGACATAGTTTATGGATTTATTGTTATTCAGTAAATTCTGACATTATTGAAAGATGCAAACATTTATGCTTATGATATGGCTTGCTCACAATATTAAAATTAACCCCATTGACCAATATGAAGATAAACCTAAAGTCCCGGACATACAAAGGCCATTTTTCTCTGTAATTAGGAAACCCTAATTACAGGTTTGTTAGTAGGTATAACAGCAGGTGAGTGTGAAGAAAGAAAAAGAATTATGTTTTGTACACATTGGACTCATTGTCTTAAGAGTTCAGGAAGAATTTGTGTTTGGGGATAGTGGCTCACACAAGTAGTTTAAGGTAAAGTATAGCGGAGTGGAAGATTCATATTTGCCCCTCAAACGCTTTCTCTTTGGGCGACTATTAGGTTCTGCTTGGAGGGGCCTTTCTCGTTCTGATCCACTTTGAAGTGATTTGAATTTTGAAGGTGAGGAAAAGGCTTGATTTTTATTTTACCTTTGCCTCTTAGTGCAGGGAATGGAGCGCAAGGCATTAGCAGGAGTGGGTCCCTTCTGAATTCCATCCATCCTTGGTCTTTGTTGTGGGAATTGACCAGGCCTTGCACAGGGTAGACAAACACACATGCACATAACACACAAGATAATCTTACATTTTTTGGTTACAAAATAGATGTAGTTTTTAGAAAAGTTTATTGGTACTTGATTAAAGTACTGAATTAAGAATCAAACTGAGGGATGGTGAAGTGGCTCAGAACATGAAGATACTTGTCACCAAGTTCTTGACCTGAGTTCAATCCCCAGGACTCCCAAAAGTTGTCTTCAGACTTCCACGTTTGTCCTTAGGCCTCTGTACCCACACTCACATAAAGGGAGGGAGGAAGGAGAGAGGGAGGGAGGGAGGGAAGGGAGGGAAGGGAGGGAGGGAAGGAGAGAGGGAAGGAGGGAAGGAAGGGAGGGAGGGGAGGGAGGGAGAGGAGGGAGGGAGGGAGGGGGGAGGGAGGGAAAGGGAGGAGAAAATCACCTTGGAAAAACTTCAGCTGTTATTAAAAAGTAAGCCAGCTTCATACCCTCCCTCTTTTGAAAGAAGGCCCAGAGGAGTGGCTGCCCTGCCCCAGGGCCGTATGCTGCAGTGAGTCACAGCCCGGCTTGTTGGAGCTTTGACGCTGCACTTGTGGGGCTGGAGAGATGGCTCAGGGTTAAGAGTTGCTCTTAGAGGGCTTGGGTTCTATTCCCAGCATCCACATGGCTGTTCACTGCAGTCTACAACTCCAGTTCCCAGGCTCTGAAGCTCTTTTCCAGCCTCCTTGGGCCTGGGCACACATGAAGTGCACAAATATAGACACAGACAAAACAACCGTACACACAATGACTGCATTTGGTTTAGCAGACACTTAAAAAAATCATGAACTGGATACAGTTTTCTACTGTATATTCAACACTATAAGGAGTGCACAGAGAGACAAAATATAAATATTAAAAAAGTTTCAGAGAATGCATTCTATGTTTTTTTTTATAAAGAACTAGTTTATGTTAGTTATTTTTAAAGGCTTACAACCACCTAGTCCATTTCCTTTCTTCTTATGGGAATACCAATTTTGAGAATTTAGATTCCTGTTTAGATGACACACGGGCAGACTCTAAGTAATTGATTGAGCCCTCTCTGGAACCAGCTCAAGGTCATGTGGTCAGATCTATGTGGTATAAACCTTTGGTAGAAAGGACTGGTAGTTTCTAGGCTTCTTTCGACTCTAGTTGTAATAAGTGGTTTGTGAACACTTATGTCATGTGAACAGCACAGTAAGTGCTAGAGTTAATCAAAGTAAAACTCTGTAATTCCTTGATATTTAAGCACCAGGATTGTTGGAACAAGGTATGGACAATGAAAACAGAACAAGACAAACAAGACGAAAGGCTGCCCCAAGCGCAACAGCAGGGGCAGTGCCTTGTTTGGGGTTGTTTTATCTTTTTCCTTCTTTGCTCTGTATGCCAAGCTAGCTCACGTAGCCCACGTAGCCCATGCCATCCTTTAATGTTGGGCAATCCTCCAGCCTGAACCTCCCAAGCCTTGAGACAACACGCCCAGCCCCGGTCTGTTTAAGTCAGGGTGTTAACATGACAAAGATGCCCGACTGCAGGACTCCTGTGCCATCCACTCTGAGATACCAGTGCGGGCACGTGCGCTCCAGCCCAGTGCGCCCTTATTATCTGCAAACTTCAGGCTGACTGGAGCAGAACGGGGTTTGTTCCACAGTGAGGTGGTGATGATTGCATGGCATCAGAAATGACCCCACCCTCGTTCTGGGCCCCTGAGGCCTGGTGAGGTGACCAGGGACAGCTTCTGTCTGTGCCAGTCTGCGTGACACACTGGTGTGGTGGTGACCCTCGTGCTAGGCTGTGAATTCTGGTGGTGAGCATCTGAAATATAATGTGGATCAGAAGCTTTGGACTCCCCTGCAGTGTTAGATGGAACCCAGGGCATTGCCCATGCTGAGCAAGCACTCTACCACTGAACCCCTGGTCCCCAGGAGACTATAGGGTTCTGCTGTGTTTGATCCACATCGAGTTACAACAGTGACAGATGCCCACCATAATACAGATGTAATGGAGAAGAAATATAGAAGATACATCATCCCACTCACCTTACTGCAAGTAATTACAGTTTTAAAACCTTATATTCATATATTAGTGTGTGTGTGTGTGTGTGTGGTCAGAGGACAACCTTGCCTTCCACCATGTGGGGTCTGGGGGTGGAACCTGGGTGATCAGGCATAGTTACGATCACTTTTACCCGCTGACCCACTTCCCAGGCTCCTGTAAATTATGTCACCTCACCTACATGTTTGTAGGAAGGAAAGGTGGTACAGAGACACCTGCCAGTCTTACTCTTGTTCCCTTCAGAGAGCTCCTGGTTCATGCTTCAAGCAGTGGCTCACACGTGGTCCCAGGGAAGGAGGCTTCCAAGCTCAGTTGTTATTTTAGGCCTAAAGTTCAATTGTCTTATTCTTGGTGCCCTCCTGTAAGTATGTATGCATGCATGCATGTATGTATGTATGTATTCTATGTGTCTTTTACAATGCCTCTTGATCCCATTCATTTTCCTGTCCCTTCGCATCCTCCCTCCTCCCCTGCACACCCCCAAATGAAACAAAATTTAAGAAAAAAATAAAGGGAAAAACTTAAAAATCTTACCATAGAAGCTACAGTGTGACCCAGTGAATCACACCCTAAACTCCTTTGTCCATGTATCTTTACTTGTGAGTGTTCACGGCAGAGTCATTGGTCTGGTTCAAGGTCTCTGATTTCTGCTACCCTATCAGTGCCGGGCCCTTCCGAGGGCTCTGCCGGGTTACCCTATTGTTGCCCTGTGTTGTGGAGATCCTGCTGCGTTGGGTCTGCAGGCTAGGCCCCTTTGTGTGCTCCAGCAGATCATGGATGGGGTAGTTGATGGCGCGAGCCAATCATAACCTTGGGTTTGGGCCTGGGCAGCTGTAGGATTGGTCCACCAGATGGGAAATGAGGACAGCTTTCCCATGTTTACAACTTTGGGACTGGTTCACACACACCGGTGCTAACAGGGTTGACTCTCCCACTCTTACGACCACAGAGCCAGCTCTCCCGCCTGCCCCAGATGATGACGGGTGAGGGGGGCATCAACCCTCCCCCCGCCCATGCCTCCACAAGACAGATAAAAAGTGGGGAGAGCTCTCCCATGCTCACGACTTCACCCAACAGAGCCAACCCTGATAGCACAGGTGTGTGTGAGCCAGCCCTGAAGTTGTGTGCATGGGAGAGCTGTCCCCATTTCTCATCTCTCTTGTGATGGCGTGGGCAGAGGACTCAGACCCTTCCCCAGCCCATCAACACCCGAGGTACTCTTCATTCAAAGTAGTTATTTTGGTTTTAAGTGTGTGTCAGACCTTTTGAGAAAACAGCACCTGACCATCATCAGCGATTGGGTGTGCAGACATACAGACGGTTCAGGAGAAGGTACTGGACTCTAGACCTAAGGACTCAGTCCCTTCCTAGAACTAATTTAATCAGAGCAGGTTGAAGGAATGGGTCTACAGATGTAGCAAAGGAAGCGCAAGTGCTCTGGGTGGGATTTCAGGTGGCTGTCACAGCACGCGGGCATTGCCAGAGGCCACCTACTTGATGGCCATCCCATTATAAATGTGCTCAGTCTTGGCAAAGACTCCGAAGGCCAGATCTTAGAAGGGGCCTGGAAGGCTGGAATGCAGAGATCGAGAGGGTGTTTCTTACAAAGCCAACTGGGCAGAGGATGATGGGAACCATGGGAACGCAGCTGTGCCTTGGACCCTGGGGGTGGGAAAAGGAAACCACTTGGATAAATGTGGAGTCTGCATCACGGAGAGCAGGCTTGGGTCATGGTCAGGAGGACTTTGCTTTGGATTTATGATTAAAGGACTTAGACAGGGTTGAGCAAGGTGGTGCACACCTGCAATCCTAGTACGGGGGAGCTGGGATTTAAAGCCACCCTAAGCCACACAGCAGGTCTTGAGGCCAGCCGGGGCTCCAGGAGACCCTTTCTGAAGAATATCAGACGGGCTGGGAAGTAGTTCCGTTGGTAGACTGCTTGGCTAGCTTGCCCAAAGTCCTAGGTTCAGTCTCCAGCATGGCATACACCAGGTGAGGTGGTGCACATCTCGAATCCCAGTACTCAAGAGGTAGAGACAGAGCGACGTTTTCTCCTAAAGGTTAAGGTGTCCAGGCAGGATGTTGACAAGAGCAGAAAGCATCTGTGGTTCTCAGCAGGGGAGTAAAGTGGATGGAAAATGAAATGTCAGCCGGCTCTGTCCAGCCTTGTGTGAGATGCGGTCTAACAGTACCACAGACTGAAGTTGCTTTGCTGCTTCTGAGCTAAATGATTGGGAGAAGTATATCTGCTCTTTCTTCATCAGACAGGATGCTCTAGGAAGCTCTGACAGATCTCTCAGCAAGTTATAAAGAACAGCAGAATCTCAGAGCAGTCTGGTAAGCCGCCAGCGCTGTACACGCCATCATCATGACATCTCTGCCCCCTTCAGTGTGTGCGTGTTCCTTACATCCTACCTAGCTGACCCCCTTTCAGTGTGTGTGCGTGTGCGTGTTCCTTACATCCTACCTAGCTGACCCCCCTTCAGTGTGTGTGCGTGTGTGTGTGTGTGTGTGTGTGTGTGTTCCTTACATCCTACCTAGCTGACCCCCCTTCAGTGTGTGTGTGTGTGTGTTCCTTACATCCTACCTAGCTGACCCCCCTTCAGTGTGTGTGCGTGTGTGTGCGTGTGTGTGTGTGTGTTCCTTACATCCTACCTAGCTGACCCCCCTTTCAGTGTGTGTGTGTGTTCCTTACATCCTACCTAGCTGACCCCCCTTCAGTGTGTGTGCGTGTGTGTTCCTTACATCCTACCTAGCTGACCCCCTTTCAGTGTGTGTGTGTGTGCGTGTTCCTTACATCCTACCTAACTGACCCCCCTTCAGTGTGTGTGTGTTCCTTACATCCTACCTAGCTGACCCCCCTTCAGTGTGTGTGTGTGTTCCTTACATCCTACCTAGCTGACCCCCCTTCAGTGTGTGCGTGTGTTCCTTACATCCTACCTAGATGACCTACAAACACAATATTGATTACTCAAGATGTGCACAAAAATCATCACTGTAGGATGCTTGTAAGTAGCTTGTTAGACTAGAGGAGAAGCAAGGGAAAGGCGGACTTTATTCCTAGCTTACGTAACTCTTATTTTTATATCCCTGCTTTCAGCCAGCCATGTAAAAAATGTTTCCATTAGTCACCAAAAGGGAAGTAGGATTTGTGTGTTTGTGTAACCATGAACAAAAATATTATACTTTAAATATTTTAGTCTTGAATTGATTTATTCACTGATGCGTTTAGTACAATTTGTTGTTGTTCAAGACAACAGAACATCTAATAAGGGCTAGCAAGGAAAAATATGGAGTTTGGGGTCACTTGGGGTTCAGCTTGGTGCTGTTTATGGTGTGAAATGACATGCATTTGAAGACCACTAGAATTCCTGTTAGGAGAAGTTACTTACCGTCCTGGAACCTGAATTTCCATCAACGCCACGATCCATAAGTGGCTGGAGAGATGCCTTGGCTAAGGCGCTGAGCCAGCATGAGGACCTGAGCTCCCATCTCCAGTCCCACGTAAAAAGGCTGCACATAGTAGCAGGTATGTGCGGTCCCAGCTTCATGCTGGGGAGGACGGAGACTAGAGGATCCAGCAGCCTAGCTGAGACTGAGGCCAGGCGTAGTGAGGGGCCCTGTCTCAGTAAGGTGGAGCACAATTGGGGAAGGCATCCTGATTTGTCTCTGGCCTCTGTACTTGCTTGCATGGGTCAGTTCTCTCTCTCTCTCTCTCTCTCTCTCTCTCTCTCTCTCTCTCTCTCTCTCTCTCTCTCTCTGTGTGTGTGTGTGTGTGTGTGTGTGCGCACACACATGCGCGTGCAGGTGCCTGAGGAGGTCAGAGGTGTCAAATCCCCAAAGCTATAGCTGTAGTCAGTTTGGAGCTGCATGGGGTGGCTGCTGGGAATCACACTCCAGTCCTCCTGAAGTGCTCTTAACTAAGGAGTTACTCTCTGGCCCTTATCATTGTCATCATTATTATTATTATGGGATACACTCTCTTGTACCCCAGGCTGGCCTCAAACTCTAGTCAGCTTTTCTGTTTCAGCCTTCCAAGTGCCAGGATCATCAAGCACCCCTTCCAATTGCAGGGATCACCACACCACCCCTTCAAAAGTGCCAGGATTGCCACATCACCCTGTATGATTCTTCTTGTAGTGGTATTTATTCTACTTTTTCCTCATCGACTTTGGAGAGGGAAGGAAGGTGTCCGTGCCATCGTTACCCTCCCGCACTCACTCACTTCACCTAGCCTGCTTTCGGTTCCAATCACCCTACCGAGCCCGCAATGCTGAAAGACATCATTCAGTGAATGTCCTTCAGTCTCTCAGGCATAGCCAGAACTCCCCACCACATGGACATCATGAAACCTTTGACATCCTTTCCCCAGTAGCCTTCTGTTATGGCCTTTTCTCTTCATTGCTGTTACAGGGTACACATGCTCTAAGCCTAGACCGTGGTTGCATTCCGGGGTGCTGTGCCCTCTTTCCGGCTTCTTCCCCGTCTAGAATGATGTCGTGTATGCTGACTCTCATCCGTAAGCTGGTTCTCTCCTCTCTGCTCTACTTCTTGCTCTAATTCCCGGACTCTGTTCAGCTCTGTGTTGACATCTCCACCTTGGCATCCTGCAGACTCCCGCTAGACGGAACTAACCGTCTTTGCCCCCTCTTCCCTGGACTCCTCTCCACAAAGCCTGCACTTTCTCCTAACTTCTGGGACTTCTAGACCGGTGGAACTGCTATCCATCCTGTGTGCCAACGTGAAACTCAGACAGGTTCCTGATGTCACTCTACAGCCAGCCAGTGACATCAACCCTCTGAGATTTAGGGAAGTGGAGCCTGGAGAAATGGCTCAGGGTGAGGATGTGTGCTACTCCTCCCCCAGGGAAATTCCGCCCCCTCTTGGGGTCCTCAAGCTTTTCACTCACGCCTAGAGAGAGGAAATATATTTAAGAACGACTCAGAGAAGAATCTGTAGAAACGAGATTGCCTCTTCTTCCGCAGAACTGTGACCTGACCAGACTGGCCCAGCCGTGTACTTTATGTGTGATGACGTCAGAATCCTTTGTTCAAGAAGGCATGAAGCAGGACTGACTCAAATAGCTTTGACAATAGCATTATTAAATCAATGGAGTTTGTCACTTGAAAATGGGTTTGGGGTCCATTTCATTGTGTTTTGGACCCTTGTTAGCAGAGTCTTGCTAAGTAGCCAGGGTTGTCATAATCTCATGCTGACGTAAGCAGGCCTTACACCTATGACCCTCCAGCCCCAGCCTCCTGCCTCAGCGCTTACTGCCCTGTATCATACAGGCTGCGCTCTCAGTTCTCAGGGGTTGGTAGCGGCAGGGTGGGCAGCAGTGGGAAACGCAGTATGTCTTTCAAGCTGAAGTTCTCTTTCTTCTTTTACTCGATTTGCAAACATTTAAATTTGGGACGAATAGTCTGTGCACATTTACTTTATCTGATTTTCCTTTGGGTTTGGTGGTGCAATTTCACTGCCTTCTTGGGAGGTTGAGTCAGGGGAGATGGCAAGTTCAAGGCCTTCCTGGACATTGAGACCCTATTTTGAAATTTTAAAAAGTGTGCCAGTAGGACCAAGAAAGCCTGACAACCTGACTTAGATCCCTGAACCGATGTAAAGGTGGGAGAAGAGACATGACCTCATAGAGTCGTCCCCGACCATCACACATGTGCCTTGGAATGTGTACTCACACATATTACATATGCACAAACAAATGTACTCACTAATAACAAAGTCTTTTAAAACTGTAACATAGCTGGGAGGGTGGGCTGGGATACAGCTCAGCTGTAGAGAACTTGGCCAGCCATTCACCAAGCTCTGTATTCAACACTCAGTACTGTAAACAGAGACTCTGCTTTTGTTTCCTGGCTGTCCAGACCCGAGTAATCACACAGAAACGATATTAATTACAACACTGCTTGGCCCAGGGCTTAGGCGTATTCCCACCTAGCTCTTAAATCTTAAATGAACCAATTTCTATTAATGTATATGTCACCGTGAGACTGTGGTTTACCAGAAAGGTTCTGGCGTCCTTCTCCTTCAGCAGCTACATGGCGTCTCCTTGACGTCAACTACTCTCTCTATATCTCTGTTCAGATTTTCTGTCTGGCTTTACTCGCTGAGTCATTGGCTAAAGCAGCTTCTTTATTAACCAATGGTAATAAAATATATTCATAGCATACATAGGGAAATCCCACATCATAGTACTGTAAAAATATCTTAATTTTATACCAAACATATAACATATATTTTTGTCATTATTTTTCCCAGTAGATAGCAAGTAGGCAGAGTTTTCTTTTTTAATATACAGCTAGTGATGGGTTATATGTTGACGTTTTAGATGATAAAGCTTGTAATTTAATAAATAAAACTGAAGAGAATGTCTTATTTTTATAATCTGCATCTGCACACGTGACTGCTGCAAAAAAAGCCTTGGTCTCTGGACGCAGAGCTCCCTGCATCCTTCAGGAAGATAACCCTTCCCGGTAGCCTGAGCCATAAAAACACAGAGACAGAAATTGGGGTTCAGCCTGAAGGTCAGAAAAGGAAAACATCCAGCCACTGGCTCTTACCTCATTTCAAAATGGCGATTCTGCCTCCAGGAATCTCAGAATGAGACTGCCTGAAAGCTGTCTCCTCCAGTCTTATATTCCTCTCTAGGGCTGGGATTAAAAGTGTGCACCACTACCGCCTGGTTTTTATGGTAAACTAGTGTGGCTACTGGGATTAAAGGTGTCACCACTGCCTGGTCTGTAAGACTGATCAGTGTGGCTGTTTTACTCTCTGAACTTTAGGCAAGCTTTATTTATTAAAATACAAATTAAATACACTACACTTTCCAAAGGAAGGAGTGGAGCAGTTTTGCCCCCAGGGTCCCTGGTTGGGACCCGCACCAGGACTGACACTCTACGTTGGACTGTAGCGATGAGTGAGTGCTGCCTTGCAAGCATCCAGGATTAAGAATTGCCGTACCATGCTTCTGCCACTACAGGGCCTGCTGGTGTCCTGTGCACAGAAGCTTCCACCAAACCCTGGAACCCTGGGTGAGTGACTCCAGGCTATCTTTGCAGAGGTGAGCAGCTGCACGCAGAGACGCTGGCTGCACCGTCAGAGGTGAGCAGCTGCATGCAGTTGACGCTGGCTGCACCATCAGAGGTGAGCAGCCGCATGCAGTGACAAATGCTGCACTACTATGCTGAGCAGCTGCATGAAGAGACATTGGCTGTACCATCAGAGGTGAGCAGACGCATGCAGAGACATTGGCTGCACCATCAGAGGTGAGCAGCCGCATGCAGTGACACTGGCTGCACCGTTAGGTAAGCAGTTGCATGCAGTTGACGCTGGCTGCACCATCAGAGGTGAGCAGCTGCATGCAGTGACACTGGCTGCACCGTTAGGTGAGCAGCTGCATGCAGTTGACGCTGGCTGCACCATCAGAGGTGAGCAGCTGCATGCAGTTGACACTGGCTGCACCGTTAGGTGAGCAGCTGCATGCAGTTGACGCTGGCTGCACCATCAGAGGTGAGCAGCTGATGGGGGAGTGTCATATATCAATCTGTTGATTTCCTTGGTTAAGCAATAAAGAAACTGCTAGGCCCATTGGATAGGCCCACCCTTAGGTGGGTGGAGTAAACAGAACAGAATGCCGGGAGGAAGAGGAAGTGAGGTCAGACTCCGCAGCTCTGCTCTCCGGAGCAGACGCCTTCAGAGAGACGCCATGCTACCTGCTCCAGGGAAGACGCACGCTATGAAGCTCCAACCCAGGATGGACTTAGGCTAGAATCTTCCCGGTAAGCGCACCTAGGGGCGCTACACAGATGATTAGAAATGGGCCAGAGCAGTGTTTAAAAGAATACAGTGTCTGTGTAATTATTTCGGGGCATAAGCTAGCCGAGCCAGGCAGGCGGCTGGGGTGTTTGGGGACGCAACCCTGCCGCCGCCCCATATTACTACAAATGACGCCCAGACGTGTGGCTAACTAAACCTACTTAAAAAGCCTGAGAAGGCTTAAAAATAAGGAAGAGAGCGTTTAACACAGATTTTTGCTGTTTGTTGGTGGCGTGCTGTAGAGAGATTTCCTGATTCAGCGACAGCAGCAAAAAAAAAAAGCTGCGTTATTTTAAAGCGCGGCTTCCTGGGGCTTTGCCGCCAGTGCAAACTCTGGCTTTATGTTTGTGTTCCCGCTTGGGATCGGAAGGAGAGTGCTCTGAGAAGGTGCGATGACTCAGAGCTTCCCGCCTGCTCCTGGGCAGAAGGCAGAATCAGGCTTAGGCAGGCGGAAGAGCATGGCGGATTCCTGCCGCCATACAGAGACGTGTTTTTAGACTGCGCAGTGCTCTGCCTGTCAGATTTGGATGTTACTTGGATGAAAAGAATTTCTGTGCTGCACGCTCAGTCTCAGAATTAAAGTGCTGAGTGCCGCTCCTACCTGGTAGCCCCAAGAGGCTTCCTGACTCAGCTTCAGCTGCAAAACCCTGCAGCTCATTAAGAGGTCCTGCCACGAAACACTTAAACGGTGTTGACGAAAAGCTGAACGCATGCTTTTCGGTTTTCAGCCGTAGCAGGAAAAAAGCTGCGCTGTTTAAAAATGCCAGCTTTCTGGGCCATCCTGCCAGGGAAAACTCTGACTGTTTGAGGCAGGAGGGCCAGCTACCGAGAGAGGACTTGAGTGTTGTCTGTTGTAGCTTGCTGGCTGGCAGGGACCTTGCAGCCAGTACCTCAGCCATGAGGCTGGAAAGCTAAGGATCCAGCCGGCAAAGCCACGCCTTTAGTCCTACTGATATTGCTCAGTAATTTAAGGACTCATGTGGTCAGAAAAAGAGTGATATACAGTAAAGAGAGATTCAAAGAAAATTTCTGAATGGTTTAAAGTGTGTTAAAAATATATGCAGACTAAAAGTTAAAATTCTTAAAGTAAACCTCTGTGACTTCAAGGTGTGGCAGCACACGCCTTTAATCCCAGTGCCTAGAAGGCAGAGACAAACAGATCTCTGTGAGTTCAAGGTGTAGTAGTGTACGCCTTTAATCCCAATGCCTGGGAGGCAGAGATAGGCGGATCTCTGAGAGTTCAAAGACAGCCTGGTCTACAGATGTATGCTCAAAAAGCAAAAGTTAACCTAGGAATGTCACATCTTAGATTCTTAAGCGCCTAGTGATTTAAAGGCACAAATCAAAAGTGCTCCTGAATAGTAAAAAATTGCAGATTCACAATAGGACAGATTCAGACCGCTAAACGAGTCACACTGTTGGATGAATGTACGTTGGCTTGGGAGAGAGAAGAAAAAGAATATAGAGAATAAAGTTAATGGTTAAAAAAAAAAGTAAAAGTAAAGTCTTTAAAGAGACAGAATAAAGTAAAGTGATAGAGTAAAACTAAGCCGCGTAAAAATGAAAATTTCACAAAGAGTCTGGATTATGTACATTGTGTTTTCTTTAAAATTTTTGACTGTGAAGGAGCTAAGTACAGAGAGACATTTCATTATATGGGCTGCCAAGTGGAACCAGAACGGATATCATGAGGGTATGATTTCAGAATTTGGATCTAAGGATATGATACTTTGGAAAAGAGATTCTTCTTTTGTTTTCACAGAGGATGAGACTCTATGGATTTCTTCTATTCCGATTTGGTATGATGGACCACGTCCTCCTGAAGGGTTGCTGTGAACATCTTCAGAAAATTGCCTTGCTCAACTGCCAACTGAGATAAACCTGGCACACAGGTTACACCCTAAAATCATTAACGACGCCCCCATTCAGCAGGAAGCAGTTTGGAGAGAAAAAACTGCGCCCATGTTCCCAAATATAGTTTATAAATGTTCTTTTACATTTAAAGGGGGATATGATATAGGTATGAATAATTTGCATTAGTATAGATTTTGTTTTATTTATAGAGATTCAAGGTCAATTTTGTTATATGTATAAATGTTTCTGATGTAACTTTTACTTGATAACTGTTTTGTTATATGTAATTTTGCTATGTTAAGGTTAAAGCCTTCCTTTTTTTGTTTAAACAGAAAAAGGGGAAGTGATGGGGGAGTGTCATATATCAATCTGTTGATTTCCTTGGTTAAGCAATAAAGAAACTGCTAGGCCCATTGGATAGGCCCACCCTTAGGTGGGTGGAGTAAACAGAACAGAATGCCGGGAGGAAGAGGAAGTGAGGTCAGACTCCGCAGCTCTGCTCTCCGGAGCAGACGCCTTCAGAGAGACGCCATGCTACCTGCTCCAGGGAAGACGCACGCTATGAAGCTCCAACCCAGGATGGACTTAGGCTAGAATCTTCCCGGTAAGCGCACCTAGGGGCGCTACACAGATGATTAGAAATGGGCCAGAGCAGTGTTTAAAAGAATACAGTGTCTGTGTAATTATTTCGGGGCATAAGCTAGCCGAGCCAGGCAGGCGGCTGGGGTGTTTGGGGACGCAACCCTGCCGCCGCCCCATATTACTACAAGCAGCCACATGCAGTTGACGCTGGCTGCACCATCAGAGGTGAGCAGCTGCATGCAGTTGACACTGGCTGCACCGTCAGAGGTGAGCAGCCGCATGCAGTTGACACTGGCTGCACCGTCAGAGGTGAGCAGCTGCATGCAGTAACACTGGCTGCACCGTCAGAGGTGAGCAGCTGCATGCAGTGACAAATGCTGCGCTACTATGCTGAGCAGCCGCATGCAGTGACACTGGCTGCACCGTTAGGTGAGCAGTTGCATGCAGAGACATTGGCTGCACCATCAGAGGTGAGCAGCTGCATGCAGTAACACTGGCTGCACCGTCAGCTACTGGAGTTACAACAGAACTTTTTTCCTTTTCAGTCTCACTCAAATCCAGGCTGACCTTGAGCTAACAGGCCTCTGCCTCAACCTCTGAAGCGCAGGGATTACAGGTGTGTGCACCACACCCAGCCTGCAGTGGGCTTTTGGACCCTCCTGTTCACCCATCTTCTATAGCCCCCCTTCATGACCACAGTCTGCCCAGAATGCCAACTTTCCCCTCTCTCTCCACAAGGATTTCAGGCCTGTTTATGGGCTGCTAATTCTCTGGACGAGGTGCCTCTCCTGGGAGGGCCACCACACTCGATGGCAGTACAAACAGGCTTTTATTGACCAATCTCCACGCTCTCCAGCCATCTACCCTCACTCTCCATTAGAGGCACCATCTGTTTGCCCTGACAGCGTAATGAATTGAGGGCTCACAAATGGAGCTGACATTTAAATTAGATCCAAATCGCAGTAATGGTGTCCTTTGCCAGAGATGAATGAACAATCACTTTTAGAGCTCCAGGAGAAGAGTGGATTGTGCAAACAGATACTTCACCCAAATTGGTGGCCCTGAGTGACTCTCCTTGATGCCTTTGGTAGGGAGAGGAACCCGCTGCCCAGGGAAGACGGGAAGGAGAAGTTTTCTGCCTGATCAGAGCAGTCACACTCCAGGTCCTTCTACCCTGCTTCGTGGTGACCAGAAGAGGGGTTTAAGGGTTTGGGGGCATCGAAACAACAGAAAATTCAAATGAGCTTAGTAACCTTAGCCTGCCGCTTTGCAAGGTGTGGCTGATGAGAGGGAGATCCCAAGGCAGGGGGACGGGGCTAGAGTTCTCTGCAACTCTTGGTTCCTCCGGAAACGGGGCTGTTGCTTAGAGACAGCTCACCAGCGCTAAGATGCCGACCACCAACAGTGTTTCCTGGGTTCCTTGGGTTCCGCCGCCGTCAAAACCGGGCTCTTCGATTCAGAGGCACCACTTTCTCTAGCGTTCTGTGTTACTTCAGGTGACTGTGAACCTTCTGTTTGTATCCCACGTGACCTCAGTTTCCCAGGGTCTCACAACCGTAGAGGGGAAGAGTCAGAGAGGCCCGGGCTGACAAATCCTGGCCCCCCAAACCCTCAGGGAAGGATCTGACCAATGGGAGTTGGGGTTTGTCTCTTTTGTCCCTCCTCCTCAGGCCTGGGAAGGGGACTCAGAGCTGTGAGGTTGGAAGCAACTCCAGAACTCCTGGTTCCCACGCGTCAGTCACTGCTGGTCACTGGCCTCCCCTTGGGCACTCTTCTCCACAGAAAGAGGCCCCAGGACTCCCCTTCAGGACCCGATGGCAGTGGTTGGCCAACCGTGGGCAGTGAAAGGTGAATTCCCCACTAGTCTCCATGTATCTGTATCTTCCCCATAAAAGGAAATATTTGTTGGAAAGAATATAGACCAAGTAAGCAGGGACGCGAAAGCACCCCCGCAATAAACTCTAGTCCCAGTGAGGTGGATCAGGGGATGCTGCCATTACATTTAAACTTCAGATAAAGAATGTCAGGCCAAGAGGTCCTAAGGACCTTCCTCTTCTGTCACTGCCTCCTCCTCATCCCCCTCCTAGTTCTCCCTTTATTTTTGAGGCAAGGTATTGCTCTGTAGCCCAGGCTAGCCTCAAACTCACGATCCTCGTCCCTCAACCACCCAAATGCTGGGGTTGCAGGTGTGTGCTACCACTCCCAGCAAAGGAATTGTTTCTGAGACCTCCAGTTCTCATCGATCTAGAAAACTGGTTACGCAGGTGTGCTGGAGGCAGAGATACAGAAAGGTGGGCAAATTCCACAAGCTAACTTGACATTTGATCTCTAAGTCAGGACAAAGACCGATGATGCCTGGGCCACCTGAGCAGTTCCTGGAAGTCTCTTATCAGGGGTACAGTGTGTGGGAAATATCAGCTGCTCTTGGTGACCCTGAAGATGAATTCTGTTATGAAGCACAATTCACGCATGGTTAGTGGCGCTCGTACAGTAAAGAGGAGGGTAACATGAATGGCAGCGCAGAGTCTGTGGTGCTGGGACACAGGGCCTTCAGTAAGATCGTCGTGGTTACTGACGGCCAGCTGAGGACGGGATGCTCCTGGAGAGTATCGTGCCTCCTGAGAGAGGTGGCTCAGGGCAGGTCTCCAGGAACGGGAGGGGCTTGAGAGGGTTAGAAGAATGGGTGATCTTTGGGCGGAGAGAAGGGGAGACAGAGAGCCAGTGGGGTGGGCACAGAAGCCAGGGTAAACATTCGTCCATGTGTAGTGACCAGGCGGTGCCAGCGCTGGACTTTGGAGGAATCAAAGCACAGGGAAATTGCTCATGGGTGTGTCGGCTCACTGGGTGCAGATAGACGGCCCTTTAACTTTCTGTACTTCAGGCAATAGCTCCCGTTGACCTCATGACTAAGGTAATTACCCATGAGTCCTCAGAAATCCTCTTCCTGAGGAACCCAGGGGAGAGGTCAGCCATTATGGGTGTTATGGGCTGGGCCAGTGTGAGTGGACACGGTCACCTATGCCCAACTTGGAAGCCAAGCGAGAGGTTGTGCTGCTGGGCCTCGTTCCTCTGCCTTTCCCTCCTCTCAGTCTCTAGGGTTGGAGTAACTTTTACATCAGGGTGTCTGAAGCCCAGGGAATCTCAGGATTGTGACCAGGAGAGGCCTCTGACCTCCAGCTTCCGCACCTGGCCCACAGCTTTACCCTTTTCATTTCTTCACCTTGGGAGGCAGAAGGGACACAGAACAGAACATGGGGAAGCTGAAGGTGTCCCGCTCCACGGCAGAGAGCCCTGGGGACCAGTGGAGGCGGGAGAAGTTGAGGGTAGGGTTTGTCCTTGATGGCTGTGTTCTTGGGGGGAAAGCCAGCCTCTGCATTCCTGTCTCAGGTCTCAGTTCTGGGCCAGGGATGTGGTCCCATGGCAGAGAACTTGCTTAGTATGCCCAAGGCCTGCAGTTTGCTCACAACCCTTAAAGTTAAAGCGGAGCAAGACTAGGACTTTGAACTCGCAGACGCCGTGGCTCGTTTAAAGGGGACTAGCCTTCTGCTGAACAGTTAGCAAGAACTCGCTTTTAAATTTGGGGTGCCAGCATCTGTTTCCAAATACCCTTTGTGGCATTTAGTAATTTACTGCAGGGTCCACATTTCTCTCCTCTATGAATATAATGAAGTCTTGTCTTTTCTGCCAAATGTCTCAGGGACTCCGCTGTCTGTCTATGTGGCTGTTGTAGTCATAAAGATGTGTGGCCCTTCATAGTAAAGAATCGAGGTGCAGAGCTCTGGTCCCTGACTAATGAGCGAGACCTGCCTGCCTGCCTTCTGAAGTGCAGCCCTTAAAAGTGACAAAAATCTCATTTTAACATCCTCCCTGCCTTCCCTTCAAACCGTAGTATACAGGATGTGGAGCAGCAGCGCCCCCAAGGGGAGCAGAGCTGTACTGCAGGACGTGACAGCTGGCCCACCTGGTAGGTTGCTGTAAGGCTGGCTTTTGCGTCCTGTTCTTCGCTCTTAGCGATGCTGTGACTAACTCCTGTCTGGGTCAGATTTCTTCTAGGAGAAGGCCTTGTTGCTTACGGAGAGCATCAGAAATCAAACCTTCAATGTGTTTCTTGGGCTGTCTGGACTTCTTACACTCCCCTTTGCAGACTTTTCAAAAATCTGTTCTCCCTGGGCCAGACAGGCATTCGATGGATGCTTCTACCGGGTGAGTAAGGGAATGTCAGCGTCTCCTAATCAGGTAACTTTGAGTGTTTTGTTTCTCATTCTGCTTAATCTCAGGTTAATATACCCAAACTGGCTCAAAATCTGTGTTTTTTCTGAAATGACTCTGAAAGTATGGACCATAATGTTTGGAAATGTTTTAGCCATGAAGGAAAGAGAATCATCCTCTAATGCCTAAGAAAATAAACCCATTAGTATTGCGTCTTTGAATGGATAGAGAAGGGGCTTTGTATGTTTGATGTATTTGTCATGGGGGACATATTTGGTCCAATAGAATGACAGCTTCTAACTAAGAATGGAAATATCTAAACAATTCAGACTTACAGCTTAAAAATTGAAAATAATTTTTAATATAATATATTTATATAATATATTCTGATTGTGGTTTCCCTCCCCCAACTCCTCCCAGATCCTGCTCATGTCTTAACCCACCCAAATCCAAATCCACACTTTCTCTCTCTCTCTCTCTCTCTCTCTCTCTCTCTCTCTCTCTCATCATAATACAAACAGGCATCAAAATAATGATAAGAAGAGGAAGAAAAAGGAATAAAATAGAACAAAACAAACACAGAAAAAGAGACAAAGGAAAAGCACAAGAAACACATAGACACACACATTTGTATACACACAAGTCCAATAAAAACACAAAACCAGAAACCATCGCACACACACATTTGTATACACAGAAGTCCAATAAAAACACAAAACCAGAAACCATTGCACACACACACACACGCACACACACACATTTGTATACACAGAAGTCCAATGAAAACACAAACCCAGAAACCATCGCATACACGCATGCGCGCACACACATTTGTATACACAGAAGTCCAATAAAAACACAAAACCAGAAACCATTGCACACACACGCACACACACACGCACACACACACACACACAGAGGATTTGCGAGATTAAAAATAAAGAAGACAAAGAATTCCCACAATGTTATTAAGCTCATTTCGTGTTTCCCGTTTTGTTGGACCAGGGCCTGCCTTCAAGAGTGGTTTGTGTATTCACAGTGAGACTCATTGTAGAAAACTAATTTTTTCTTTTTAAATATTTTGTATTGTTTTTATTGAGCTATATATCTTTCTCTGCTCCCGTCCTTTTCTCTCCCCTCCCCTTCAGCCCTCCCTCAGGGTCCCCATGCTCCCAATTTACTCAGGAGATCTTGTCTTTTTCTACTTCCCATGTGGATTAGATCCATGTGTGTCTCTCTTAGTGTCTTCATTGTTGTCTAGGTTCTCTGGGATTGTGGTTTGTGGGCTGGTTTTCTTTGCTTTATGTTTAAAAACCGCTTATGAGTGAGTACTTGTGACATTTGTCTTTCTGGTCTCGGTTACTGTTGTAGAAGAAACTGCTTGTTCATTCCTGGCTTCTCAGACCCAAAATATTCACACAGAAACTGTATTATTTGTAATGCTGTTTGGGCAATAGCTTAAGCATATTTCTGGCTAACTCATATCTTATTTTGTTTTTTTAAAGGATTTATTTATTAATTGTGTATACAGTATTCTGTCTACATGCATGCCTACAGGCCAGAAGAAGGCGCCAGATCTTATTACAGATGGTTGTAAGCCACCACGTGGTTGCTGGGAATTGAACTCAGGACCTTTAGACGAGCAGGTGGTGCTCTTAACCACTGAGCCATCTCTCCAGCCCTAACTTATATCTTAAATTAGCCCATTTCTATTAGTTTATATTTTACCAGGAAGTTCATGGCCTACCGGCAAGGTTCCTGCTGACAACTCACATCTTTTCTCTCTGGTGGTTACATAGAGTTGCTAAACTTTGCCTTTCTTCTCCCAGCATTCAGTTTAGTTTTCCCTGCCTAGCTCTACTCTTTTGCCCTATCACAGGCCAAGACAGTTTCTTTATTAACCAATGGTATTCACAGCACAGAGGGGAATCCTATATCATCTCCCCTTTTCTGTTTAAATAAAAAGGAAGGTTTTAACTTTAACACAGAAGAATTACATATAACAAAACAGGTATCAAGCAAGAATTACAATTATAATATTTATATATTTTATCATAACTAAGGAAAACTATAACTATTTATTCTTTAACTCCATCAAGAACTACATTGACTAGGTGTGGGGAGAGTGGCCGACCTTGTCTTGTTCCTGATTTTAGTGGAAACACTTTTGAGTTTCTCTCCATTTAGGTGCATGTTGGCGTGGTCTGGCTGCATATGAGCTTTATTGTGTTGAGGTGTGTCCCCTTTATCCCTCCTCTCTCCAGGACTTTTATCATGAAGGGGTGTTGGAGAGTGAAGACGGCCTACCTGATTCCCTGGCCCCATGGTCAGCTGGTTTTCAGGAGGGAAGGAGAGAGAGAGAGAGAGAGAGAGAGAGAGAGAGAGAGAGAGAGAAAGACTCAGGTGTTGACTGAGACCTAGACAACTATTCTCAGCAGGTAAGTGCTTGGAGACTTTTGTTGTGCGCTGAAACTATTGGATGCATGAAAGAAGTGTGTTTTTTAGGATAGAGCATTACAGAAAATGATGAGAGGCGCTTAAACAGAAACATCCCAGCCTGTGATGTGCCCAGCAGCACTGTGACCATCCTAACCACCTATTGCTTGCCTGGACACCAGCACATTCCTTCTCTGTGCTGACAGCCCCCAATCAAGCACCCAGGTCCACCAGATCCTCTCTTTTTCTCCCGGCCTGAGCACTCTCTTAAGGAGCAGGACTGGGGGAAGGAATGTGATTTAAAGAAAAAATATTGCTGTGCACGTGGCTTTTGTAATTAACCAGTTTTTCAGTGCTGGAAAAGCAGGGGGCACGCCGTCTAATCGACGATTGGTGTGTTCAGCATTGGGGTTCCTGTGGAGGACTGTCCTGCTTACCTCCTGGGGAGCCCAGGGCGACCCCTACTGGCAGAAAGATGATACTACAGTCAGGAGACTACCCCAGGAATACTGAGGTCTAAAAAGACTCCTTTAATGGGACTGCTCCCCAACACGTGTATAAACCACGAACTACACACCACTTCACTTCCAAACCCAGAGTCCCTGTGAGAGACAACCAAACTGGTACTCAGGCCTCCTCCGCCCAGCAGTCTCCACCTGAAGAGCTATTTATGTGCACTATGCATGTGTGCACACACCTGCTTATCTCTGTGTGCACCACAATCATACAGGTGCCCAAGGGAACCAGAAGAGGCATCAGACCCCATGGGCTGGGGCTACAGGGGCTGGTGAGCTCTTCCAGGTAGGTGTTGGGAATTAAACCCAGGTCCTCTTCAAGAGCAGTGAGCTCTCCTAACTGCTGAGCTGTCTCTCCAGATCCCAAGAGGTTTTTTATTGGTCACCTTTCTTATTATCAACTAGCCATGTAAGTTCAGGGTTCCTATGTGTTATGGGAATTCGTTTCATTAGCCAATTGTATGGGGAGGCTTGTGTAGTCAGAGGCTGCTCATTCGTTTCCCAGCTGCCCAGACCCAAAATAACCATACAGAAACTCTATTATTTAAAACACTGCTTGGCCTATTAGCTTAGGCTTCTTATTAACTAACTCTTACATCTTAAATTAACCCATTTCTATTGTTCTGTGTTGTATCCGGTAAGGTTGTAGCTTACCGGATAAATTTCCAACAACTGTCTCCTTGGGCAGCTATGTAGCGTCTCCCTGACTCCACCTTCTTTCTCCCAGCATTCAGTTTAGTTTCCCTGCCTAGCTCTATTCTGCCCTGTCACAGGCTAAAGCAGCTACTTAATAAAGTTACAGGGAGCTGTGAGCTACTTGACACAGGAGCTGAGAACTGAACTCAAGTTGGCTGAAAGAGCAGCAAGTGCTCTTAACAGCTGAGCCATCTCTCCAGCCCCAATAGCCACTGTGGAGGAGACCATAAGCGCCCTCTACTGGGCACATCCCCCCCCCACAATGGGTATCCCTTAACTTGATATACCATCTCACATTTCCCATATTCCTGCAGTTAATAAATCAATGATACTAAAACATATTCACAGCATACAGAGGGCAACTATATGGCATCTCCCTGACTCTGTCTTCTTTCTCCCTGCATTCAGTTTAGTTTTCCTGCCTAGCTCTATTCTACCCTTCCATAGGACAAAGCAGATTCTTTATTAACCAATGTAATAAAACATAGTCACAGCCTACAGAGGGAAATCCCACATCAGAACCTAGTTTATTGGGACTACCAGAGTCTAAACTTTGATCCTAAAATTTTGGTAAAATCTGAATAATTCAACTGGTCAGTGTGTGTGTGTGGTGGGGACGTGTGCCCCCCGGCATTCCAGACCCTGGTAACCATAGGTTACTACAGATCCACAGACAAACTCCCAGTAGGGGGCGCTTATGGTCTCCTCCACACTGGCTATTGGGGCTGGAGAGATGGCTCCAGCTGTTAAGAGCACTTGCTGCTCTTCCAACCGACTTGAGTTCAGTTCCCAGCTCCTGTGTCAAGTGGCTCAGAGCTCCCTGTAACTTCAGCTCCAGAGGATGGGAAGCTTTCTTTTGGCTTCTTTGGTTCCCTACACATGCATACACATAAAAATAAAAATCCTAAAAAAAGAAATAGGCTGGACTGAGCAGGAGTCTGGTCTGGATTTAAACAGAGAACTCTTCATCTTCAGGAACATTTGGTTTTGGGACCTTGTTCTGTCTCAGTCTGTGGAATGTTTGACGTTGGGAGACCTATTGTGATTGTGGGAATTCTAGGCCTGTGCACATAAGGGTGCCACTGAGAGTTTGTAAGCTAAGAGCTGTCTCATCTCTGTGAAGGACCAACACAATTACCTGTGCACTCATGAATGTGACTCCAAGCGATAGAAAAGAACACAAAACATTAAAGAAGGGTCCCCAGACCCCTTCAGTAAAAGGAACATTTGGGTCCTGGAACAGTGGAGATGCCTGCTAAAGCTGATAGGTAAAACCTCCACTGTCCAGGTTACAAGACAGACAGTGTGCACTTCTGCTTTGTCAGATGGAGTCTGTTACATTAGTTGTAAAACCTTTACCCTCTTTAACTCTCACAAAGTCCAGATGAATTGAGACAGGAGAGGAAGATGGAGAGGTAAAAAAGGCCCCACGTGAAGGCAGAACACTAATACACCCGAGAATCAAGGGCTTAGAGAAGTACTTCTCTGCTTCTATGACGTCTGTGCGTCTCGGCCCGGTTCCTTTTCTGGAATGCAAGAATTTGGGAGTCACTGTGTGGCCCACTGACCTCTTGATCCACTCCTCTCAAAATGAACCTAGGAAGCCTAGGAGGTGGCTCAGTGCTAAAGCACTCGGTGCACAGTGAGCGGCCGTTCAGAGACTCTGAGTGTATGAACACCGCGTCAGAACCCAGATGCTGCCCAGGTTCTGCCCCTGCAGCCAGCAGCCCTTCCTCTCCCAGATAACGCAGGGAAGGCTCCCACACTAGTGAGCAGGGTGTCAGCATCTCTCACCCAGGAAAGTGAGTTTACCCCAGAGTGGCTACTGGTGGCCACACATCCTGCCTCAAGCCCCCTTCCCCGCCTTCTGCCTGGAAACCAGAGAGAATAAACCTCCCTCGGAAAGGGATAAGAAGAGACCCCTACTCTGTCCTGTGGGTCCTAAATCCTCTCCTCAGAGCCCCCACTCTATTTGCTGGCTCTCTGCCCATGGCATTGGTAACCTTCTTATTCCCCAACAATCCATTTCAGAGCCTCTTAAAGCCACACTGAAGCCGGGCGGTGGTGGCGCACGCCTTTAATCCTAGCACTCGGGAGGCAGAGGCAGGCGGATCTCTGTGAGTTTGAGACCAGCCTGGTCTACAAGAGCTAGTTCCAGGACAGGCTCCAAAACCACAGAGAAACCCTGTCTCGAAAAACCAAAAAAAAAAAAAAAAAGCCACACTGAAGACCTTTCTCCTAGCATCCATGAGCGCCGGGAGGGGGTGGCAGCTGCCTGCAATCCCAGACATATCAAGAAGTGGGTTTAAGTGAGGCTCTTCCTCGATGAAGACACTTGATATCAACCTCAGGCTTAAAAACACTCATGCATGTGCATCCATACACGTGTTTCCACACAGGTTAACATACACCACACAACAACAACAACAACAAGAGCTTCTGCAAGCCAGAGAAACTAGGAGCCTAAGGAACTGTTACATAATTTATATTATATCTGCTAGAGTACAGTGTAAATGATATGCTAAACAGAAAAACACGGAAAGGGAAGCTCCCATCTCCTCCACAGAACAGAACCTTAGGGATTTTTTCCCCCCTGTATGCTACTCTGGATTAACAGTAAGTACATACAAGAGCCGTGACCGTCCTTAGAAATCTTTCACAACTCATACTGCCTGCTGATAGTCTTCTGAAGTTCACCCATATGGATCTGCGAATGTCAGGTTTAAATGTAACACCCATCCCTCAGCAGGGAGGCTTCTTTATCCGGGGACATGGGCTGGTATGGAAACTCAGAGCTGATCAAAGTGTAGAAACTTAGTGTCTATGGGATGCTTAGACACACATGGGACTCTGTGGCACACTCTTCCTCCGAGGCTCAGGGATCGTTGAGGGAGAAGGGAAAGGAAAAGGAAGGCCGGCTTGAAACAGTGCGTTGTGGACATGGCAGTGTTGCTGTTACCTAGATATGGAAATAACCAGACTAGCTTAAAGATAGACAGATATATTTTATTTATTATTGGGGAAAACTCACGCCACAGGAACCGAAGATTTGGGCTCTGTGCGACTGCGGGGGGGGGGGGAGCTACACAGAGAGAGCACCTGGGTGGTGCAAAGGTTTTATCTCCCGGTCCCTCAAAGCCACGCCTAAACTAGCTTCCACCTCTTAAAGATGATTGGTTAACAAGGCTTTCCCCATCATGGCAGGACCACTATGGCCATGAGCTCACAGTGATTGCTGTTGCCTGCACCAGACCTGGGAAAGACTGAGCCAGCCAACATTCTGTCTTGGGTTGGGGGTTCTTAGGGGCACTCACCCCATAGCCGAGGTGCTATGAACAGCTGATTGCTTCTGGTGGAGGCAGAGTCAGTCTTCTCTAAGGGTGTGGCCCTTGGTAAGATGATGCTCCTGTGTGTATACTTATGAGTATACGGGCAGAAACTGGACTTGGTGGGTTGTTATTTTATTCAGGTACAAAGTTGGGAGTAGGTGGGAGGTAGGGATGTATCTGAGAGGGATCGGGAAAAGGAGTTGGGGTGAATGAGATCAGAATATCCACAGCACACAATGGATGCCTCTGCCCCTCGATGTTCACCCGAGCACAAGGAGCTGGCATGGTGCAAGATTGTGCATGCGAACACTTTCAGATGCTTTGTTTATACACAGAACCCGGAAACAAATGTCCTTCAGCTGCAAATGCACAAGCAAATCGGGGTATAAAGTAATCTGGTAGAATCATTGAAAAACTGTTGATGTATTTATTGAAGTGAGACTTGTGCATAGCAGCTGCATCCCTAGGGACACAGCCAACGCAGCAGGCTTGTGTAAGAATGTAGCAGGATAGGTCTGTTACTTCTCAACAGCTCTCAAGCATGCGCCTGGTTCTCTCACGCCCCACAGGTGGACAAGCTGACAGGTTCCCCTTCCTTGGAGCAGACTGGAGGCCCAAATGTCACAAAGCCCAGCCTGTGGGAGGGGCACTCTTATCCCAGATGCCCCAACCTCTGTCTAAGCCAGAGCTGCAACTTTTCTTCTTAGGCTCATGTCAAACACTCAGGTTTAAGTGTGGACTTTTCACTCCCAGAAAGTGACGGTTGATTGACAGATCTTTTCAAACCTTCCTAAGGAGTATGCATCAAGCACCCTCTAGGTGGTTTATGTCACTGTGGTGGTCTGAAGGCATTGTAGTGGTCCTGCTAAGGAGAGCTGTGCTGTGTACAAGGAGGCCAGAGGACATCTCTGGAGGGGTCTCCTATCCAGCAGAGGGCTTTACTGTCTCCAGGCTCTGAACCTCTCTGGCAGCCCAGCCTGTGTTTGGAAGTCTTTACTCAAGTGCTGGACGGGAACACGGGCACCTGAGAGGAGAGGACCGAGGCCCAGATCCTTTAGCAGGCAAATGGCGGGGCTAAAATTTGAACTGAAATCTGGTTCTAGACCAATGCTCCCCACGGATTCTGGCAGGGCTGCTCTGGAAAGCTGGTGATGTTGACAAGGCTGTCTCACAGTGGGGCTTTAAAACGCATGGAACAAAATGCATGATCACCAAGCCCTATAAAAATGGCCAGGCATGCTAATGACATTGAAATGCATTTGTCAATATTTTGTTTTTGAGACATATTCTCACTGTATAACCTATGATGGCCTTGAACTCTCAATTCTCCTCCCATAGCATCCTGGGTGCTGATATTACAGGTGTTTTTCACCATGCTGGCTCAATTGCCATGACTTTAAAAGTTGCCACACACTGTATCACCTCTGTGTTATGTCTGGGGGTATATCTATGTGTTCATGGTGAACCTGTATGTCACGTTTATGATATTTGTGTGGGGTGTATCTATGTGTTCATGGAGAACCTGTATGTTACGTCTATGTTATGTGTGGGGGTGTATCTATGTGTCCATGGTGAACCTGGTGTTCCCCAGGTCTGCTAGACAGGCAGCAAACTGGATTCCTGGAGGAATCTGCCTGTCTCTCCAGCAACAGGATTACAGATGTGATCCAACTTTTTTCTTTTAATTTTTAAAATTTAATTTTTATGTTTTTGAGTGTCTTGCTTGTGTGTATACCTAGACCGTGTCCCTGGAACTAGAGCTACAGATGGTTGTGAGCCCCCATGAGCATGCTGGGAGTCTCAAATCTTAGTCCTCTGGAAGGGCAGCCATTGCTTTTAATCGCTGAGTCACCTTGCAGCCCCCACACCCAGGTTTTAGTGGGTGCTGGCAAAATGGACTCAGGTCCTCGTGCTTGTTTAGCAAGTGCTTTACCCACTGGGCCATCCCCCAGCCTCGTGGATGTTTATTAATGTTTTAAATTCAAGATATATCTGTAGTTCTGGGAAACAAAGATTTTTTAGGAAGTCGTGAGTGATGTCTGTTATGACGGGGATGTGAAATGCAGTATTAGTGCTGACAAAGTCAGGGGTCATATTCCAACTGACTGAGTGATGAGAAGGGATAATTCCACTCCCATCCAAGTTTCCAGACCCCGTGCCTGCAGGTGTGGATTCACTGGGTGGTGTGTGTGTGTGTGTGTGTGTGTGTGTGTGTGTGTGTGCGCGCGCGTGTGTGTGTGTGTGTGTGTGTGAACCCTAGGTTCAGACTCCCTCTGTCACCTCCACCCCGTCTCCCTCGTGCATGTGTGTGCGTGTGTGTGTGTGTGTGCGTGTGTGTGTGTGCGCGTGTGTGTGCAGCTCAGGCATTATCCCGCCACGTGCACTAGGGAAGGCTCTGTATCCCCCAACAAATGTGGTTTCACGGTGTCATCTATGCCATGGTTTTGACATCCTCTTGGTGGCTTTTCTAGAGGATTATGGGAAGAAATACCCTAAACAGGAGAGCTGTCCACCATGATTTGGGAGGGGAGGAGCCAGCGGGAAAGCATTTCAGAGGTTGACCCTGATGTTAGAAGTCAGGGGGTATGGAGAGTGTGCTGCCTGCCTGCAATCCTAGCTCTTGGGAGGTGAACGTCTCTTTAATCTGCTACCCGTGCGACAAACATCTAAAAAACTATCTTTAAAATTTACAGTGCGGAACCCACTGGCCGCTCCCTGCCTTGGGGAAGCTCACTCCATTCTCTCTGGCGTGTTTGCTTTGCTGTGTAAACTTTTGCCTGAAACTGCCTGTCGTTCTACTGAATTTTTCCTTTGAAAAGACAAGAGGTCCCTCATAACTCACGGGCCAGGAATCCCTGAGGGGTGTCGCTAGTACTAAAACTGGGGACAAGCAGCTTCAGGGGACAGTACTTAGGCACATACGCTTGGTCACAAGGTGTTTTAGGTTGAAAATCTAGTCCCATCATGCCCTTGTGCAAACCTCCTCAACCTCCATGCCCCAGTTCTTCATTCTTAGGGAGAGGTGACTAACACATCCAGGTATAAACTTAAGTTAGTCATGATGTCACTGGTGAGGAGGACAGAAAGGGTGGGATAGGCACCCCCACCCTCTGTGTGTGTGTGAGAGAGAGACAGAGACAGAGAGAAGAAAGCTGCCATCATACCCAGCCAGAGCTCACCCATTTGACCAGGGAGCTCCAAAGAGCTTGGGCCCACAGTGAGAGCCTGTCTCAAAAGCTGAGGTTATAAGCACACACCACCACACTTGGCTTTTTCCGTGAGTATTGGGAACCCTAACTCAGGGCCTCAAGCTTGTCTGAGCCATCATCCCTGCCCCAGAGACAGCAGGGTTTTGCTGAAGCTGGGTTCCTTTTTCGGGTAGAGAACAGGCTGCCTGCGTGGTGACCTAAGGCGGGGCATAGCCAAGCGTATTTTTATTTTCATGTCTCATTGGAGGACAGCATCACAGCTGTGGTTTTACCAATATTCCTCCATACGCTGGGGTTAGACTGTTAGGGAAAGTTTACATGGTGACACACAGCATGGGTGGCCGACAACACGTCAGATAGCAAGCCCAAAGCAGCAGTGTCTGTTTCAGACAGTGTTAGGAGCGGAGCGGGGAGCCACCTTCCCCTTAGGGAGTTCTCAGTATTCTTCTGGTCAGACAGCACTCCCTGTAGCTCTGACTGGGACACACAGATGACAGCAGGCATGGAGAATCTTGGAAAAGTCCAGAGATCACCTCAACCCTCGTTTCTGGATATGCTCCCTGGCAGCGGTTCAAAACTAAGGCCACCACCCAGAAGAGGCCTAGGATAGTGGGGGAAGAGTCACAGCCAACTCTACAAACACGAAACAAGAAAATAATGGCATTGTGCTCTAGAGACAGAAGAACCAGGCCGTGGGGTGAGCCGCGCACCAGGGGGTGGCAAAAGCCTTCCCTGCTGTGTGGTGTGGAAGTGGGCCAGGCCCCTCGCTCTGTTCTGTCTGTAACCTTCCTGCCAGGCCATCTGACCCTTGAAGCAGGGGGCAGCTGAAATCAGCGCGGTGGTTAAATGAGGTTTGTGCTGGGGGCTCCAACTGAACAGGTGTCCAGAGCCTGTGGATATGTCAAGAGCCTGTCAACTCCCCGACATTTTTTAGGAAAATGAGTCAGGCCTAACTGCGTCTGAGGGCTCACCCTGTCCCGTGTCCCTTCGCCAGACTTCAAGCCCACACCCAGGTCCTCTCCTCCCTCTGCTGGTTGCTTGTTCCAGGCAGTGTTCCCTATCGCTCCTATTTCCTCATTCTGTCCTGCGTTTCCCGTGTAGCACGTGATCTGGCTAGAATGCGAGAGCGGCTCCTGCGACTCCCGCGACCTACTGGTGTGGAAGGGGACGGAAGGGGTGTTTTCTCCATAGGTTGAGAAAACCTCCTGCGACTCCCGCGACCTACTGGTGTGGAAGGGGACGGAAGGGGTGTTTTCTCCATAGGTTGAGAAAACCTCTGTGGCAACGTGGGAGACCGTGTTTGATGGGGTACATCCTCAGCTGGGGTGTTGGTTTGGATGTGAATTATCGCTACTGGCTCGGGTGTCATAATGCATGGTCTGCAGCTGGTGGCGCTGTTTTGGGGGCCTGTGGGACAGTTAGGAGGTGGAGCTTACGGGGGTCAGGCCTCGAGGTTTGATAGCTAGGTCCTGATTCTGATCCACTCTCTGCTTCATGGTTGCCACCACAGTGTGACCCCTGGCTCCTGCCACTGCACCTCCCAACACCATGATGAACTACGTCCCTTCTTAAACCCTGAACCCAAGCTCCTTTAAGTAGCTTCTTCTTAGGTGTTTGGTTATGGATGAAAATACTACCATTCAGAAGGCAACCCTGGACTGTGCTGGTGAGCTTGGCTTCAAGTGAGGGACTTGCCTCAATGAGTAGGGGTGAGGGTAATGGAGGAAGACTCTTGATGTTGGTCTGCAACTTCTACACACATGCTCCTACACATGAACAAAACATGCAAACACGCATGTACAGCACACAGAGGCACACTCACGCTCCTACATGTGAATTAAACATGCAAACACGCATGTACAGCACACAGAGGCACACTCACGCTCCTACATGTGAATTAAACATGCAAACACGCATGTACAGCACACAGAGGCACACTCACGCTCCTACATGTGAATTAAACATGCAAACACGCATGTACAGCACACAGAGGCACACTCATGCTCCTACATGTGAATTAAACATGCAAACACGCATGTACAGCACGCAGAAGACACAGGAAGAAGGTAAATGTTTGGATTCAAAACTAAGGGTGCAGACAACCAACAGGGTGTGGTTCTGAGTAGTCAGGCCCAGATCCAAGTCCTGAAATTTGAATGAGCTCATCTCTCTTCATAATTTTCCTCCTCCTGAAAGGGAGCTGAGGGCGAAGAAGGCAGGGAGCATACATGGATTCCTTAAAGCAGCGTGCTTCCAGCCCAAGTACCGGGGATGGTAACACTACTGTTCCTTCTTTTCATCTGGGCTCTGGCCCAGGAGAGGTGGACCATTGTAGATCCAGAGGCAAATTATTGTGTGCTATCCTTAGCCCTGACTGTAGCCATTCATTGCTCACCTCTATGTCCAACCCAACCCTTTTGTGACTGTCAGGTTAATCCTTCTGAAATGAATTAACTGAATGGACCTCTGGATAAGAATGTCAGCAGCTCATGACTGAGACCCAGAGCAGAGATGTCCCCACTGTGTGCAGAATAGAGCTGTCCTCACTGTGTACAGGATAGAGATGTCCTCACTGTGTACAGGATAGAGATGTCCTCACTGTGTACAGGATAGAGATGTCTCCACTGTGTACAGGATACAGAGCTGTCCTCACTGTGTACAGGATAGAGATGTCCTCACTGTGTACAGGATACAGAGCTGTCCTCACTGTGTACAGGATAGAGATGTCCTCACTGTGTACAGGATAGAGATGTCCTCACTGTGTACAGGATAGAGATGTCCTCACTGTGTACAGGATAGAGATGTCCTCACTGTGTACAGGATAGAGATGTCCTCACTGTGTACAGGATAGAGATGTCCTCACTGTGTACAGGATACAGAGCTGTCCTCACTGTGTACAGGATAGAGATGTCCTCACTGTGTACAGTATAGAGATGTCCTCACTGTGTACAGGATAGAGCTGTCCTCACTGTGTACAGGATAGAGATGTCCTCACTGTGTACAGGATAGAGATGTCCTCACTGTGTACAGGATAGAGATGTCCTCACTGTGTACAGGATAGAGATGTCCTCACTGTGTACAGGATACAGAGATGTCCTCACTGTGTACAGGATACAGAGATGTCCTCACTGTGTACAGGATAGAGATGTCCTCACTGTGTACAGGATAGAGATGTCCTCACTGTGTACAGGATAGAGATGTCCTCACTGTGTACAGGATAGAGATGTCCTCACTGTGTACAGGATAGAGCTGTCCTCACTGTGTACAGGATACAGAGATGTCCTCACTGTGTACAAAATAGAGATGTCCTCACTGTGTACAGGACAGAGATGTCTCCACTGTGTACAGGATAGAGATGTCCTCACTGTGTACAGGATACAGAGATGTCCTCACTGTGTACAGGATAGAGAGCTGTCCTCACTGTGTACAGGATAGAGATGTCCTCACTGTGTACAGGATACAGAGATGTCCTCACTGTGTACAAGATAGAGATGTCCTCACTGTGTACAGGATAGAGCTGTCCTCACTGTGTACAGGATAGAGATGTCCTCACTGTGTACAGGATACAGAGCTGTCCTCACTGTGTACAGTATAGAGATGTCCTCACTGTGTACAGGATAGAGATGTCCTCACTGTGTACAGGATACAGAGCTGTCCTCACTGTGTACAGGATACAGAGCTGTCCTCACTGTGTACAGGATAGAGATGTCCTCACTGTGTACAGGACAGAGATGTCCTCACTGTGTACAGGATAGAGAGATGTCCTCACTGTGTACAGGATACAGAGATGTCCTCACTGTGTACAGGATAGAGATGTCCTCACTGTGTACAGGATAGAGATGTCCTCACTGTGTACAGGATAGAGATGTCCTCACTGTGTACAGGATAGAGATGTCCTCACTGTGTACAGGATACAGAGATGTCTCCACTGTGTACAGGATAGAGATGTCCCCAATGTGTACAGGATAGAGATGTCCTCACTGTGTACAGGATAGAGATGTCCCCAATGTGTACAGGATAGAGATGTCCTCACTGTATACAGGATAAAGATGTCCTCACTGTGTACAGGATAGAGATGTCCCCAATGTGTACAGGATAGAGATGTCCTCACTGTGTACAGGATAGAGATGTCCTCACTGTGTACAGGATAGAGCTGTCCTCACTGTGTACAGGATAGAGATGTCCTCACTGTGTACAGGATAGAGCTGTCCTCACTGTGTACAGGATACAGAGATGTCTCCACTGTGTACAGGATAGAGATGTCCTCACTGTGTACAGGATAGAGATGTCCTCACTGTGTACAGGATAGAGATGTCCTCACTGTGTACAGGATAGAGATGTCCTCACTGTGTACAGGATAGAGATGTCCTCACTGTGTACAGGATAGAGATGTCCTCACTGTGTACAGGATAGAGATGTCCTCACTGTGTACAGGATACAGAGATGTCCTCACTGTGTACAGGATACAGAGATGTCCTCACTGTGTACAGGATACAGAGCTGTCCTCACTGTGTACAGGATAGAGAGATGTCCTCACTGTGTACAGGACAGAGATGTCCTCACTGTGTACAGGATACAGAGATGTCCTCACTGTGTACAGGATAGAGATGTCCTCACTGTGTACAGGATAGAGATGTCCTCACTGTGTACAGGATAGAGATGTCCTCACTGTGTACAGGACAGAGATGTCCTCACTGTGTACAGGATAGAGAGATGTCCTCACTGTGTACAGGATACAGAGATGTCCTCACTGTGTACAGGATAGAGATGTCCTCACTGTGTACAGGATAGAGATGTCCTCACTGTGTACAGGATAGAGATGTCCTCACTGTGTACAGGATAGAGATGTCCTCACTGTGTACAGGATACAGAGATGTCTCCACTGTGTACAGGATAGAGATGTCCCCAATGTGTACAGGATAGAGATGTCCTCACTGTGTACAGGATAGAGATGTCCCCAATGTGTACAGGATAGAGATGTCCTCACTGTATACAGGATAAAGATGTCCTCACTGTGTACAGGATAGAGATGTCCCCAATGTGTACAGGATAGAGCTGTCCTCACTGTGTACAGGATAGAGATGTCCTCACTGTGTACAGGATAGAGATGTCCTCACTGTGTACAGGATAGAGATGTCCTCACTGTGTACAGGATACAGAGATGTCCTCACTGTGTACAGGATAGAGATGTCCTCACTGTGTACAGGATAGAGATGTCCTCACTGTGTACAGGATAGAGATGTCCTCACTGTGTACAGGATAGAGATGTCCTCACTGTGTACAGGATAGAGCTGTCCTCACTGTGTACAGGATAGAGATGTCCTCACTGTGTACAGGATAGAGATGTCCTCACTGTGTACAGGATAGAGATGTCCTCACTGTGTACAGGATAGAGATGTCCTCACTGTGTACAGGATAGAGATGTCCTCACTGTGTACAGGATACAGAGATGTCTCCACTGTGTACAGGATAGAGATGTCCTCACTGTGTACAGGATAGAGATGTCCTCACTGTGTACAGGATACAGAGATGTCCTCACTGTGTACAGGATAGAGATGTCCTCACTGTGTACAGGATACAGAGATGTCCTCACTGTGTACAGGATAGAGATGTCCTCACTGTGTACAGGATAGAGATGTCCTCACTGTGTACAGGATAGAGAGCTGTCCTCACTGTGTACAGGATACAGAGATGTCCTCACTGTGTACAGGATAGAGATGTCCTCACTGTGTACAGGATACAGAGCTGTCCTCACTGTGTACAGGATAGAGATGTCCTCACTGTGTACAGGATAGAGATGTCCTCACTGTGTACAGGATAGAGATGTCCTCACTGTGTACAGGATAGAGATGTCCTCACTGTGTACAGGATAGAGATGTCCTCACTGTGTACAGGATAGAGATGTCCTCACTGTGTACAGGATACAGAGATGTCCTCACTGTGTACAGGATACAGAGCTGTCCTCACTGTGTACAGGATAGAGATGTCCTCACTGTGTACAGGATACAGAGCTGTCCTCACTGTGCAGTACAGGACAGCAGAGATGTCCCCGCTGTACATATCTGGTCTACCTGGTTTCTCCACCAAAGCATCTGAAACGTGTCTGTCCGATGACGTCCCTAGGCCTGTGGCTGTGTGTCACTGTTCGTCAGACTCTTACCACGATGGAATGTCTGAATTCATGTTCCTGGGCCACAGCCACTCATATGTGTTGGGGAAATTTTTTTCAGGTGTGTGACTTTTGTTTACGCTGCATTTGTTTAACTCTGTGAAGCTGTTCCTGAGCCTGTCTAAAACACCCTATGGTCTAATAAAGAGCTGAACAGCCAATAGCGAGGCAGAAGCAAGGATGGGCAGGGCTGGCAGGCAGAGAAATGAGGAGAAGGAGGAGCAGGAGAACAAGGAGAGGGCATTGGGGCCAGCACCCACTACACAGCAGGACACAGAGAAAGACGTGAAGTAAAGCATACATAAATAGAGCAATATAAAACCAGAGGCAAAAGGTAGTCAGGTTAATTTAAGTTAAGAAAATCTGGCAAGAAACAAGCCAAGCTAAGGCCGGGCATTCACAACTAAGAGTAAGTCTCATTGTGATTTGGGATCGGGGTGGCAGGCCCCTCAAAAAGCCAAAGAGTCCAACATCGCACAACACACATGTGGCTCCTTAGGAGGGGAGGAGCATAAAGGGGCGTGTGCACCAGCACAGTGTGCATAGCGCGTCCATCTCATGGCATTTATGTGTGTGTGCACGTGTGCATCAATGACATCATCCACCTGATTTTGAGACAAGGTCTCCCACTGAGCCGGGACTCGCCAGCCCCAGGAGAGGCCACCATTGTGACGGGGGCGGGGGTGGGCTGCATGCTGCCACTTGCTGTCCGCCTCCCCACTGTCAGGGCTCACGGCAGGTGTCACCATACTTGCCTTTTTACCTGGGTTTCAGATATCAAACCGAGGGCCTTGTGCTTGCAATGTGGGCACATTACGCACTGAACCATCTCTCTAGTCCTGGGAGGGTGGTGGTGGTGCATGCCTTTAATTCCAGCACTTGAGGGGCAGAGACAGGCCAATCTGTGTGAGATCTCTGGTCTACAGAGTGACTTCCCAGACAGGCTCCAAAGCTACACACAGAAATCCTGTCTAGAAAAAAAGGGAAGGAAGGAATGAAGATGGAAGGAAGGAAGGAAAGGAAGGAAGGAAGGAAGGAAGAAAGGAAGGAAGGAAGAAAGAGAGAGAGAGAGAGCGAGCATTTTGAATCAAGGACAAGAAGCTGGGAATTATGGGAAGGGTTACATCCCTTCCCAGCAGTAGACTCCTTTCTTCCAGCAGCCCAGAGCTCCACCTGCGGCTAGTGAAGGCCAGCGAGTCACTCTGGAGCCAGCAGACATCTCAAAGACGTGAGTAAAAGCCGGTGCTCACTTGGTGCCTTTTCTGCGGGGCAGCTGTGGGGTTAGGAGCCCAGAGTGGCGAGACCCTGGAAGAAGACTAGATGATCCCTCATACGCTCAGTGGGGACAGGCTGAACTCACCCCAGGAAGAGTGGGGAAAGGAGAGAGGGTGAGACACAGGACAAGGCAGGCCCACCCAGGGCTCCTGTGCCAGCAGCTGGTCTTCTGAGTGCCGGCAAGCCGTGGCAGATTGCAGATCGCCCCGCGTGGGTTCAGTGCTGAGCATGCTGTGGGGGAGAGCTACTTGTAACCTAGTAGGGGGTCATAGCTGCACCTGAATAGTAATAGCTCATTGGCCCCAGAGTTGGGGAGGAATCAGAATAGGGATTTGGGGAGCCCTGGAGAATGCAGGAGACTCATGGTGGGTTGCTAGAGCTAGGCTGAGGGAGACATGAAGGTTGGCCATAGTCAGTGGTTCCCAGGTTTATGCTCTGGGATCTGCAGAAGAGAGAACCAGGGGGCTTCCTGAATGCCTCTAACACAAAACTCCCCCCCCCCTAGTTTGGTCAGAGTTCCATTTTCAGCTTTCTGCCTGGCTTTATGACTGGCATAAAACATCTGGTAACCATCTCGGGGTGGAGAGCTCTTCTGCTCAGTGTTGCAGGAGTTGGGGCAAATACTGCCAGCTGTTCATGTGGGCAGGTTTGGTCACCGCTCTAGAGGCCTGGAAGTGGACGCGGGAAGGATGCAAGGTCTAAGGTTGGTGCCTGTGTGACTAGACAGCAAAGGAGGGACCCAGCCCATGGCTGATGTGGGAGCCGGATCTCTCTCATAGGATTCTTCGTTTCATTGATAAAGGAATTCAAGAGCAACTCAGATGGAAGTTCAAGAACAATTTTTTAAAAGAAACCCCCCAGGGCAGGAAGTTGTAAACTTCAGCAGCTGCCTGAAGGGGAAGGAAGGGTAAGGGAAAAGTCACACCGGTCACATTAAGTCAGCACAGAGGTCACATGGCAGGGAGGGGAGCTTCAGAGAAAGGATAGAAGCCCCCAAAGCGCCAGAAAAACCTACATGGGTTCTGGCCAGCTTCGGAAAGAAAGAGGAGGAACAAAGACCTCAGAAAACTGGCACCTCATAAAGGTGAGCGGGTCTCATAAATGTGGGCAGACCCAGCTGAACCTCTGGACGGTTCCGCTAGGATGGCTGTGGTAGGGAGGTGGGATTCTAGGAGAAAAAGTCTAGTGTCTCATCAAAGGACTAAACTTTTTGGCATTGCTTAAAGTGCATCTGCCTTCCTAGAGATAGTTCCTCCTCCCCGAGCCTCTTAGCCAGGTCATTGACCCCACCCAGCTGGAATGTTAGGTCTACACCCAGGCCAGAGATTTCTTCCTCTTGGCCAAAACCTCTGGGCCTTCACTACTGTGATGTCAGGGACAGGCAGCTCCTTTCCTCTCTGTCTCGGGGACCCAGTTTCGGGGAAGGACCAGCCTTACTGGGAAAGTGCTTGGGTGAGTTCCCTGGAAACCTGGCTGCCCATGCAGAACTGCGAACTTCCCTACCCATCTTTTTTGCACCCCAAAGCGTGGCTCATTGAAGGTGCCACAGCTGGGGAGTGACACGGAGGCCAGATGGCAGCCTCTGGCTGCATCCCAGATGGACAGGATACAGATGTGTCGAGATATTTAAACAGGGGTGGAGACAGCTGGGCCAGCAAGATAAATTGTGACAGTCAGAAGCAAAGAAGTGATCCAGTCTGTAATGATCTGGAAAAGAGAAAAGAAAAAAAAAAGGAGAGCAGAGAGCCAACTCTGTTTTTATAGTAAAATTCCAGAGAACACGGCAGAGAGACCGCTGGCCTCAAAGTCAGCAGTTGGCAACACCATGGCCATTGTTGGTTACTGGAAGTGTGTGTGAGCAGCAGACCGAAAGTCAGTATGATAAGAAACAAGTTATCTGCCTGTTCTCTAAGTAGCAACCCACAGGTCCTCCCTAATTATAAAAGGAAAAAAAAAGAGTAAAATCTTTGTGGGAACATGGAGTTCTACGCATGACCTGGCTAGCATTCTTTAAACCTATCAGGGCTAGACAAGGCAAGGCAAGACCTACATCTCAGGATGGAGGGACTAAGGAAACTCAGGCAAATGCCATAAGGGAATTAAATATGGTTATTAGTTTATTTCATGTTGCTCTAACAAAATACGAGCCGCTAACACTTTATCAAGAAAGAGGCTGCAGGCTGGAGAGATGGCTCAGAAGTAAAGAGCACTGGCTGCTCTTCCGGAGGTCCTGAGTTCAACTCCCAGCAACCACAAGGTGGCTCACAGTCATCTATAATGAGATCTGGTGCCCTCTTCTGGTGTGCAGGCATGCATGCATGCAGAGTAAATTTTAAAGGAAAGAAGGAAGGAAAAAGGGGAAGGAAGGAAGAGGTTGAGAGCCAGAGAGATAGATCAGGGGTTAAGGATGATGCTTGCTACCAAGTTGAGTTTGACCTTTGGAACCTACATGGTGGAAGGAGAGAAACTGAGTCTTACAAGTTGTTCTCTGACCTCCACATGTGTGCTGTGACATGTGCATGCGTGCGTGCGCGTGCACACACACACACACACACACACACTTAAAATACTGGAGGTTCAAGTGTGTGGTATGGGGCCAATATCCGACCTACTCTGGCGAGAAGCCTCAAGGCAGATGGCCTTACATCACATGGCCAAGCAGAAGCAACAGCCCACATAATTGACCTCATTCCTTTTAGTAACAACCCATTCTTGCTCTCCTCCAGAACCCAACTGCCTCCCTTGAGACTGTCTCTTAAGGTCCCACCCACCTCCTCTGAGCATAGCCACCTTGGAGACTAAACTTCCAGAATATAAGTGTCTGGGACATGTTCAGACCATGTCCAGACTGTGGCGTCTGTGAGTCAGTCAATAGTATGGGTTCATGTTCATTTGCAATCATTTGATCTCTCTGTTGTGGTTCCATGGCACTAATGGGAAAAGCTAACTGACTTCTGTACAGGAATACTGGAGAGGGGTGGGTGAGGAAGGAGACCAGGACCTAGAAATTTAGGTGTTTTCTAGGAGGGAAACAGGCTCTGGGCTCTTGTTGAACCCTCTCTGGGCCTTATTTGCTGATCCACTGATAACTGGTATTTAGGCTCACTGAAGGTCTGGGACTCTTCTGTCTGAGAGGAGACCTGTCAGATCTTGTCCCCCACTCTGGTGGTCTGTGGAGTTAGAAAAAGGCAAACGCCCAAGTTCATGGTCACTTCTCATGTCTGAAGGAAGAACCCCACCTAAATCCACTGCCGACAGAGGCTGTACCCCCAGAGACAGGAGGGTGGTGTAGGGAGTTTGAGGTCACCTGGACCACAAAGTGTGACTCTTTCCCCCAAACAGCACAAATGGAGTGGGTGGCACACACCTATGGCCCCCTCACTATGAGTTGGAGGCAGGGGGCCAGCTTCAGCTCTGTCTCCACAATGAACTAATCAGACAGCCGGGACAGCGTCTCTGCGTGGCTGGAAGATGCAGAGCATGCAAGGCCAGCTCCGCGAATGCAACAGTGCAGCCTGCTCCAGCCATGTTTATGGCTGACTTGTGGCCTGGCCTGGAGGAGAAGCTCCTGGACTTCAGGAGAGAAGAGCCAGCCACTCAGTGCTGAGCATACAGCTAGCAGCAAACTGTACACCCACGCTTATCCATTCTCCTCTGTCCTGCTGCAGGAAAGGTTCCCCGCTGTTGAGGGAGAGCAGACTGCAAAAGAGAACCACCAAGAAGTGAGAGAGAAGGGAGAGGAAGGACAGTGAAGGGAGCCTGGGAGGCGAGGCTGTCTCTTTGCTGCTGATTTGCGCAGACACAGCACAGTTGGGGCATCCCACTAAGGGGTCCAGGATGGACAGAGCTGAGTGCTGTGTGGAGTTGGGAGGACCAGCCAGGTGGCCAGGATGTTGAACGCAAGCTGCTGGGTTTGAGTTAGTGTGCTTGACCCAGCTGCTGGGAAATTGGGGACTGTGCTCTTCAGAGTCACTGGGCTGTTCTTGGGGCACTCCTTCCTGGGGTGGGGGCCATTAGAGCTTGGCACACTGCAGCGGATGGGAGGACTTGGGAGGGAAGAGCGTGCTTCCCCAGCCCCAGGAAACCAGGATGTGTATCCGGAGATCCACATTCACTCTGTGCGTCCCCGAGGAAGAGGCAGCAGCCGCGGGGCCCTCTCAGACTCCGGTGGATGTCCCCAGGCAATCAGGTCTGGCAGACCTCGGGGGAGGGTGGAGCCGCTCTGAGGCTGTAGTGGTCTCGGTAGCCTGGACCCAGCTCTGGGGAGAGGGAGGCATGGAACAGTTTCTACCCCAGGGGGAGCTCTTCCCCTCTTTGAGACCCCGCGTTGTGGATTCCGAGGGTTGGGCCTCAGATGGGGGGATTCCTCTGTCTCAGGGCTGAGATCCACCTCTCATTTTGCTGGAGTTAGGGTCAGAGCCTGGGTCCTGGCATTCCGTCTAAGGCAGACCCAGCTACTACTTCCCAGTATGCCAGTTAGAGAGGCAGCAATAAAAAACAGAGAGAGATTTATTCAACGTGGCCACACTGAAAGAGGGACAAAAAAGGGGCCCGGTGACCTCTCCAGGCTCATCTTTGGGGTCCTATGTGAAGCCTAGGTTTAAACAGAAGGTCAGAGGCTTGCACAGCTCAGTGGTCCCAGGTGAGAAATCTTTGGCTCATAGAGGTTCAGTGACCAGCCAGGGGTTCCCCAGTCTCTGGAAAGTGCACAGATCCTGATCTGCTTTCTGTCTTTAGGGGTGGTGGAGATAATTCAGCAAAATGACAACGGGGAAGGTTAAAAAAAAAATAGGTTAAAAAAAAGAGCAGGGGGAGAGGCTGGGGCTGGGGAGGGCTGAGGAGGGCTGGGGAGGGCCTGCTGTCCCATGGGGGCTGCTCTGGGAGCGTGGCTGGGGAGGGCCTGCTGTCCCATGGGGGGCTGCTCTGGGAGGGTGGGGAGGGCCTGCTTTCCCATGGGGGGCTGCTCTGGGAGGGTGGGGAGGGCCTGCTTTCCCATGGGGGGCTGCTCTGGGAGGGTGGGGAGGGCCTGCTTTCCCATGGAGGGCTGCTCTGGGAGGGTGGCTGCTTCCTTTGGTTATCAGCACCCCAGACGTTCCCAGGAAGCTAGGAAACCCTGAGAAGTGCAGTCTCCCAGGCAGCCTAGGGAGCTGGGAGCTTGGTGTGTGTGTGGGGTCGTACCCTGTGGTTAAGCGAATCCTTCTAGACCAGCTGTGGCTGCAGACAGGCTCTGGGCAGGAAGAGAGACCGACCAACCTGACCTGAAAGTCATATCTTCCAGGGAGGGGTTTGGAGAGACTTTGCATCACGTCTGACTTTTCTCATGTTTATATTGCACATTTTACATTAGACATTATATTTATTTGTGTGTGACACGCGGCTGTGGAGGTTGGAGCTTGACCTTGGGTGTTGTTTTTTGTTTTTGTTTTGTTTTTAATTTTTTATTGAGACAAGGTTTCTTAGTGTAGCTTTGGCTGTCCTGGAACTTACTCTGTAGACCAGGCTGGCCTTGACCTCAGAGATCCACCTGCCTCTGCCGCCCAAGTGCTGGGATTGAAGGCGTGCGCCACCATGTCTGGCACTGGTACTGGGTATTGTTCCTTAGGGGTCATTTGTCTGTCTGTTTGTTGTTGTTTTGTTTTGTTTTGTTTGAGACAGGATCTTTCACTGGTCTGGAGCCCACTGATTAGGGTTGTCTGGCTAACCAGTGTGTCCATCCTGCCTCTTCTTCCTCAGGACAGGAGTTACAGGTGGCATGCTACCAAGCCCAGCTTTCTACATGAGTGTTGGGGACCTAATTCAGGTCCCCAGGCTTGCAAGGCTAACACTTTACAGACTTTCCCCAGCCCTGGACACATGTTATTTTAGACATCAAGAAAAATAGCATGTTGGGGCTGGAGAGATGGCTCAGCAGTCAAAGGCTTTTCCAGACGGTCCCAGGTTCAGTTCCCAGAACCCAACGGGTGGCTCCTAACTCTGTTACTCTAGTTCCGGGGGATCTGACACTCTCTTCTGGTCTCCATGGCCACCAGGCACACACGAGGTATACATCCATCTATCTAGGCAAATTATTGACATACACAAAATAAAAAAGAGAGAGAGAGAAATGTTTAAAAAAAGGAGCAGTTAGTGTAGTGTAGAAAGTGTAATCCAGTGCTCAGAGTGCAGAAAGAGGCTAGCAAGTCTGAGGCCAGCTCGTGCTACGAGCAAAGGGCTCAACAAACAAAGACAACCGCCGTAGTACTGTTCCAGAAACGGAATGAATGAACAAAGGTGAGAAATCCTGAGAACAGACCCTGGCCTGCAGTGAGCACTGTGTAGCTGTAGGGTGTGGCTACACATGCAGCTAGAATTGAGAACTGATGGTTTCTCAAACCCGTGATGGAAGGAGGAAGGAGAGAGCCAGTACTACCCACAGCCCCCTAGAGACAGGCTTCTGGTGCCTGGCACAACCTATATGTGTAGCTATTCTGGGGATGGAGGATGTCCCTGCATCTAATGGCTGGGGCTGACTCAATGTCTCTAGCTACCGTTGGGCCAAGGATATCGAGAATGCCACAACTCTGGGCTGAGGGCTAGAGGGGCCATCAGAAGCCAAGCAAGAATAGTTCCCCAGACCAACCAGGGAGTCTCCGGGGAGGGTTGGATAGCCTGAGGCTCTGTGCTGGCTGTGTTCTGGATCACGGGATCCTGAGGCGGCAGGGGCAAAGTTGGCCCCAGCTGTGCCTGGAGGAAATAAAATCAGAAAGGAAAAAATGAGTGAAGAGAGGGAGGAGAGGAGGCGGCCACACCATTTACACCGCCGTCATTTGTTCCGATGCCAGGCCTGCGCCTAGGAGTGCCGGAGACGGGCCGTCACCCTTGGAGCCCCCAGACTTAGGAGAAGCCAGCTCTGTGTCTGGAAGGTGAAAGAAGGTCAGCCAGAAGTACCCTGTGTGAGTGCTGGGGACTGGGCAGGGGTGCTGCAGGGAGGGGTGGCTTTCAGGGAGGAAAGGCACTGTCCACTAGAAGTGGCCAGATGAGCTGCTTTTACATTCCACTAGCTGCGGAGTCTGTGAGGTCTTGTTTGTTTGAGCAGTTTGCACATTTTTTGGGGTTGCACCATCCATAGCACACTCTGCTGAAATGGATGGAGGTCAGCCCCTTGGGCAAACTACCCACCTGGCACCGTTCTTTAGAGCTCTTGGCTGGGTGCCTGGCGGTGGTGGCGCACGCCTTTAATCTGAGCACTTGGGAGGCACAGACAGGTGGATCTCTGTGAGTTCCAGATCAGCCTGGTTTACAGAGCAAGCTCCAGAACAGACTTCAAAGCTACAGAGAAACTCTGTCTTGAAAAACCCAAACCCAAACCAAACAAACAAAATAAAAGAGTTCTTGGCTGGGATCCAGGGCAGTGGAAGGAGGGATGCCTGTCAGCAGCTCTGGATCTCAGATCTTGGAGTTCAGGTTGAATAGGCAACCTGAGTTTAGTGCGGGGTATCCAAGCGTGGGGAAACCCCCACCGTGGCCTTTGCCACACTCAGTTCTCCCAGCACTGACCACAGTGTTGGTCACTGTGAAGAGCTCGCAGACTGCCTGCCAAGGCCACGTGCCAGCTGCACAGCTGCAGGGGCTGGCTCCATTGGCCGACTTTTCTCTGGCCTACATTGCTCAGGCTGGAAGCTCCATTGAAGAAGTCTTATCCTTCAAACTTAAGTTTGTCTGCTGAAAGGGGGACCTCAGACTAAGGCATGGCAGTTCTCCCTTGAGTTTTCAGTCCACCAGCTCATCCATGGCTTTGGGAGTTGGGTGTTACCTCATCACGCCTGTTTCACCCTTTGGTGATGTGGGATTCCCCTCTGTGTGCTGTGATTACCTTAATGGATAAGGAAACTGCCTTGGCCTGTTGATAGGGCAGAACTTAGGTAGGCAGGGAGAACTGGACTGGATGCTGGGAGAAAGAAGGGCGGAGTCAGAGACAGAGGCCATGGAGCCACCAGAGTCAGACATGCTGAATCTTTGCCGGTAAACCACTGCCACGTGACAAAATACAGATTATTAAAAATGGTTTAAATTAAGATGTAAAAGTTAGCCAATGAAAAGTTACAGCTAATGGGCCAAGCAGTGATTTAAATAATACAGTTTCTGTGTGATTATTTCAGTTCTGGGCGGCTGGGACGAACAAGCGGCTCTCTCTTCCAACACTCTGGGACATGGAAGTCACTGGAGCAGCCTTTGAGCATCCTGGGAGGAAGTTCCAGGCATGCTTAGGTCACACGTCACAGCTCTCAAAGCCACTTGTCCCTGAGAGCGAGCTCATGCGGTGCAGCCCACAAGGCCACATGCCATGTGGATGGAGCTGTGCTTTTTGTTTTTGTTTTTGGAGGTTTTATTTTATTATTTTATTTTATTCTATCCTATTTTATTTGAGACAGGATTTAATGTACCTCAGTCTCATCTTGAACTTTCTGTGTGACTGAGGATGATCTTGAACTTGTGATCCTCCTACTTTTAAATCTCCTGAGTTCAGGGATTGAAGATGCGCACCACAGCCATACAGCACTGAGAGCCAAACCTGTGGCACCAACAGCTCAGCTACATCCCAGCGTAGATATAACCACCTTACTGTGCCACAGATAAATTCATGTGCCTCTGCGTCCCTAGCTTTATGGGACACAGTGAGCTTAGCGGAACCTATACTTGTCGGCCCTCTGACTGGACGTCCTTAAGCAATTCTCTGGATCCCCCAAAGTTTTCCCTGCAGAGTCTCCTTTAGTACCCACAAACTTACCCCAAGAAGGGAACGACTCATTCTGCTGGAGGTTCTGCTGGAGAAGCCAGTGAATAGAAGGGGATAAAGATGACCAGTGCTCACACTCGTTCTTGTGAGTTACAGGACTGCACAGTGGCCAGGGAGGCACGTGCCGTCAATGCAGTGTACAAGGACGGAGTTGCTGAATCAGTCGGGTAGTGTGGATGGAAGTGTTGGGAGAGGCCTATTGCTTCAGAGAACCTGGAGAGCTTCCCAGAATCCTCAAGGGGGGGAAAGACCTTCAGATGTGGCTCAGGCCCAAGTAGAGCTGCTGTCTCCGACTTTGATCTCAGCATCTGTTAGGTTGCATGTTTGCTAAAGCAAAAGTCAGGGTCTTTGAGAAATCAGATCAAGGCCAGGGCAGAAGGTGCAGAGCTGCAGAGAACAGCAAGGGTGCAGTTATTGGCATCCTGCTTGACAAGCCCTGAGCCTCAGAAGGGCTCTCTTCACCTGTACCCCTCCTCAGCTCAGCTCCTGATGCCAGCTCAGGAATGGGAGGCACTCAGAGCCACCGCTGAGGCCAGCCAGGAAACGACTTCCCAGACATGTTTACGGCTTGCCCAGCATCTGGTCCCCATGCTATTAGATAGGAGCCCAAGGGTGGGGCCGAGGCTGACAGAGAGGGAGTCTCCAGCATTCCATGGGAGGGGTGATGTCCCCACCCAGGCTATTCCTTCCAAACTCATATGTGCTCAGAGTCCCACTTGGACCTCTTGAGCCAGCAACGCTTTCAAAATTCTTCTTATAAAAATAATAATAAAAAAGCCCACAAAATTCTATGAGAAAGAACTGGAGAAAGCAGCATACGTGAAGAAGGTAAAACCCATACTACATAAGCCTCCTTACAAAACCCAAGTTATGGCAGTGTGTGCCGGCACTCTAGCACTTGAGAAGCGAGGCAGGGGGATCACTACAATCCCCCAACTTCTTATGGAATGAGATTCCCACCCACTAAAGGCATAAATAAATATGAGTACAAGCTGCCACTGGGCGCATGAGACGCTCACCCCAGTGGGTCTGGAAAACAGGGAACAAAGTACAGATGATGTTTAGGAGGAAATGGTATGTATTTCATGGCTCATGGCTCATTAGCACCGGCAGCCGGCAGACCCTCTGTAGTGCCCCCTCCCTCCCCTCTCTCCTCCAAAGCCCTCCCCACTGGTGAGCTACGCAATGTGTTGGACTTAAAGGCCCCTCCCCTTGGGTTCTAACAGGGAGTTAGTCCGATATTCTTGATCAAAGAGGCATCTTCTGCTATGAAGGAAGGGCATCCTCTTTGTCTAAGCGTGCAACTTCAAGACGGACACACGGCAGTGTGTGTGTGTGTGTGTAGTGTAAGGAAGGGGATGCCCACTTTGCTAGTCAGATAAGCCACATTAGGTGGTCAAAGGGATGACTGACAGATGTCAGGCAGTCACCCTAAATACTGTCCTCTTTTTCTGCCTCTGTACCTGCCCCCACCTCTCTTTTTCTGTAACTCAGCACAGAATTGAGCACAATTTAAGTTCACTTCACCCATGCCGTGGTTCATGCTATTCACATGTTCACCCACGCTATGGTTCATGCTATTCACATGTTCACCCATGCTATGGTTCATGCTATTCACATGTTCACCCACGCTATGGTTCATGCTATTCACATGTTCACCCACGCTATGGTTCATGCTGTTCTCATGTTCACCCACGCTATGGTTCATGCTGTTCTCATGTTCACCCACGCTATGGTTCATGCTATTCACATGTTCACCCACGCTATGGTTCATGCTAGTCTCATGTTAACCACGCTATGGTTCATGCTATTCACATGTTCACCCACGCTATGGTTCATGCTATTCACATGTTCACCCATGCTATGGTTCATGCTATTCTCATGTTCATCCACGCTATGGTTCATGCTAGTCTCATGTTCACCCATGCTATGGTTCATGCTAGTCTCATGCTTTGCTACATAGCAGTACATAGGTGTGGGTGAAGGTTTTCTAGACAAGACCGCAAAAGCACAGACCGAAACTAGAGGCTGGGGTGGGGAAAATGGATTTTTTCAAACAGTGCAGAGGAGAGACTCAGAAGAGTGATGAGGGAGCCTACAGGGTAGCAAAGAAATATGAATTATTCATCTGACAAGGGATTAATACCAGGAATATATATATATATATATATATATATATATATGGACCTTAAGCCATTACCCTCTCCCAAACTATCTGATCTTAAAATGAGCAAATGATTAGCTAGGCATAATAGTACAAGCCTGCAATCTCAGTGCTTGGGAGAAGCAGGCAGGAGGATCAGGAGTTCAAGGTCAGCCTCTGCTGCAAGGCAAGTTCAAAACCAAAACAAATCAAAGCAAACAGAACAAAACAAACAAAAGACAAGAGAGGGTGAAGATATTTCTCAAAAGGAGACACGTAGTGGTCAATAGTACACCCTAACCTTACTCCCCCAAAGATAACATTAGTAACCTTCAGGGAAATGTGAGTCCAACCCCTGAGTCGGATCACACCACACCAGTAAGAGACGAAAGAGACAGAAAGCAGGGAGGCAGAGGCGAGAGTCGGATCAAGTGAGCCTAGTCTACACAGCCAGTTCCAGGACAGCCAGGGCTACATAAAAACATAAACAAAACACAAAATGCAAAACAATAACCTTGCTGGCTGGGATGCAGAGAAAAGAGGCTCAAAAGCCGTTGGAGGGATGTAAATGAGTGTGGTCACCATGCATTCCGAGCTTAGCCGAAGGCCCAGGAAAAATGCCCCACTGCCATGGCATTTAGCATGCAGATTCTCAAAATAACTGTATATCGAACCACCAGATATATGTGGTTGGGAAATGTAGGCCTCACAGAGTTGAGAAATGAGCAATCACAGAAGGTGTGGAAGAGGCTGGATGGGTGAGGATGTAGTCTGTGGCGGAAGAAGTGCTGGGGAGCCTCTGCATGGTACACTGACTGCAGAGAATCATGTGTGCTGTGGGTATTTTTAAACCTCGAAGGCAGATTCTCATTAGAGAAGCAGAGACGCACCGCTTCCCACAGCTCTGCAAGAGAGGAGCCAGGGCAACAAGGAGAAAGAATTCTGAGAAGAGAGGAAAGCCAGAACAGCAGGGGAACTGGAAAGGGAGCAGAAAAAAGGAGGCACCAATTTGAAACTAACACCAGCGCTCTGGCTGCGCTCAGAGACCAGACACTGCAAGCAGGGGTAAGCCAGAGTGCAACCAAGCCCAGCTACTACCAGCTACCCCGGCAGACAGCACGGGTGAGCAATCCATATTCCATCCAAGCTTTAATACAGTTCAGGGGACTGGCTCAAAAGACAACTGCGCTGCAAGGCATACAGAGAAGGAATCCAGCTACAGCTCCAGGCCAGAAGCCCTTGAAACAAATATGCTTGGAATAGCCATGAGTCGGGGTCCCTATGGGCCAGCTAGCCGCATTGATTTGTTGGGAGGTCGCATGATAGACAAGAGGTGTAGGGGAGAGTGATTCAAAGTTACAAATCTGCTCTGTGGTGGTGTAATGGGGAGTCTCCCAGAGATGGCCGCCCAAACAGTTTGTAGCCAATTGAAAGTCTTCATTTCAGCTGACTAACTAGGTCTACACTCAGGCATTCAGAACCTACGTGTAGCACAGAGTGTCCAAATCAAGAGGTTTTCGAAGGCAAAACCAACGCCCTGGCTTTTCACTTGGCAGATGCGGCAGGGCAGGGCAGGGCAGGGCAGGGGTAGGGTAGGGGTGCTCCACTCCTGTAAGCAGTTTAACAGAAGCCAAGATAAGCAGTTAGCTGGAGGGAGGGGGCTTCTGCACAGGCAGACAATTTAACCAGCTAAGTTAGCTGGGGCATCTTGACCTCCGAGTTCTAGAATATACTTAGGCAATTCTTCTATGGTATTCTCCACTAAGGAGATCAAATTCTAGTCAAGCCTAAAATGGCTTCAGCAAGAATACAAGATGGAGAAACCTCTTGCGTTGTCAATAAAGAGGGGAACAGAGGAGACAGAAGTCAGTTGACTACCAACATTTTTTTTAAGTCTGTTTGTGTTTCTAAACTAAACCCTATGTAGTCCTGGGTGGCCTGGAGCTGGCTGTATAAGCCAGCCTTGCTTTGGACTTGTAGTCTCTGCCTACTCAGCAGACTTGCTGTCTCTGGAGCCAAACTTGGAGGCGCTGGTCTGAGTTGATGACCCTCTTCTGGTTCTGGACTCCGCGAGTCAGTGTGAGTGGGGTGGGTGTCCAGTTCTCATACCAGAGCATTCTGGAAATCGCTTTGGCATTTGCTACTCTCCTGGGCACATGCACTGGAAACTTCCAGGCTAATACATACCAACCATGCTACACCGCAGCATGTTGGCAACGGCCAGATTCTGGCTATTCTGTGTTCACATGCTGGCAAAACTGAACCCACATATTAAAACCTCTGGGGAAGTGACAGCCCTGGTTAGACAATGCTCCCCTTAACCTGCTCAGTGAGATGCAGTGTCTATCCGCACATCACCCCAACTTGTACCATGCATGCTGAGTGGCACCACCTCGGGTTGCTGTTCAGGTATTTAGTCACATCCTCGGAAAAATATCAACTTAAGGAAGGTGCATTATGTGGGCTCAGGGATTGAGTGGACACAGTCATTCATGGTTTAGGTTTGTCTCTTTAATCTTTGTGTTTGCATGTGTTTACATGTATGTGAGTACGGGTAGCCCAGTGGATGTCGGAGGACAAACGCATGTCTCTGTCTTCTCTGCGGTCGTGTACCCCAGGCTAACTGGCCTTTGAGCTGCTGAGGCTTTTGTCTCTGTCTCCTGTCTCTTTGTAGGAGTTCTGGGATTATAGATGTACCGCTGCCTCTGGCTTCACATGGGTCTGGGCATCTGCGCTGAGGTCCTCATGCCTGCCCAGCGAGTGCCTCACCCCACCGAGCTCTTTCCCCAGGCTCTCACTATGGCTTTTTGTTTCCTGCAGAAGTTCAGCCATGCCCACCAAAGCCTCCCCCCTGCCACTCACCACCAGCTCCGAGAACAGCAGCTCCATCTACGACTATGATTACCTGGAGGATGTGACCGTCTTGGTCTGTAGGAAGGATGAGGTCCTTTCCTTTGGGAGAGTCTTTCTGCCGGTCATCTACAGCCTGATCTTTGTGCTGGGCTTGGCTGGGAACCTCCTCCTCCTGGTGGTACTTCTCCGCTACACACCGCGAAGACGGATGATCGAGCTCTACCTGCTGAACATGGCCATCTCCAACCTCTTGTTTGTAGTGACGATGCCCTTCTGGGCCATCTCTGTGGTCTGGCATTGGGTTTTTGGCAGTTTCATGTGCAAGGTGGTGAGCGTTCTCTACACGATTAACTTTTACAGCGGCATCTTCTTTATCACTTGCGTGAGCCTGAACAAATACCTGGAGATTGTTCATGCCCAGCCTCTCCACAGACCGCAGACCCGGTTCAGGAACCTGCTCCTCATTGCCGCAGTGTGGACCACGGCCCTGGCCATCTCTGTCCCAGAGATGGTCTTTGTCAAGGTCCACCAGACCTCAGATGGCATGTGGCACTGTTACGCGGATTTTGGCGGACACGCGACCGTTTGGAAGCTCTACCTGCGCTTCCAGCAGAACCTTCTGGGGTTTCTCCTCCCACTCTTGGCCATGGTCTTTTTCTACTCCCGCATCGGCTGTGTTTTGGTCAGGCTGAGGCCGCCAGGCCAGGGCCGGGCTCTGAGGATGGCCGCAGCCCTGGTGGTAGCGTTCTTCCTGCTCTGGTTCCCGTACAACCTCACCGTGTTTCTGCACTCGCTCTTGGACCTGCACGTCTTTGGGAACTGCCAGATCAGCCACTCTCTGGACTACACGATGCAGGTGACGGAGAGCCTGGCATTCTTCCACTGCTGCTTCACGCCCATCCTCTACGCCTTTTCCAGCCGCCGCTTCCGGCAGTATCTGAAAGCTTTCCTGGCTGCCGTGCTGAGATGGCACCGGGACCCTGGCCCTGCCCAGGCCCTGCCATCTAGCCATTCGGAGAGCAGCAGGGTTACTGCCCAAGAAGATGTGGTCAGCATGAATGACCTGGGAGAGAGGCAGGCTGATGACTCCCTTAACAAGGGGCATACGGGGACTGATTAGGCCTGTGTGGCTGGGCTGTGCCATTCCGGAAAGAACACTGCTCCCTCTCAGGGCCCGCATGACTGCACTGCTTGGCCCCGTGATTCTCAACCACCAGCGGTTCTTGCTCACGGCTGCCCCTTCCTCCATCTCCCTGGACCCCATGCTGTCTGCTGATTCGCTGCAATGGTCCCCATGATCTTTGCTTCTGTGGCTTTCTGGGCCCCCAGCAGCCAGTGAGGTCATTCTACTCGGACTTCAAGGGCTTTGTGACCAGCCTATGATCTCACCTCTGCCATGCTCCCTCCTAGTTTCTGGGTGCAGGGCTCCCTGGTCTCCCCTCCCAGTAGGGCTGTCACTTTCCCAGAGGTTTTAATATGTGGGTTCAGTTTTGCCAGCATGTGAACATAGAATAGCCAGAATCTGGCAGTTGTCAACAGTCTGTGGGGTAGCATGGTTGGTATATATTAGCCTGGAAGTTTCCAGTGCATGTGCCCAGGAGAGTAGCAAATGCCAAAGCGATTTCCAGAATCTCAGCTATGCCACCTGCCTGGACAGTCGTCCCCTTGGGGAGCGATGGCTCATTCCTTTGTTCTTGGGGTCATGGCTCAGATCTCACGGTGTTGGCGAGGGGCCCCATGCTCACCCTACTTTATGCCCTGTCTGCATCCCCGATGCTCTAGACCGTTGGCAGCTGCCCTGACCACTTAGACTCAGTCCACAGATTTCTCCTGTCTGTGGCGTCCACTGCCTTAAGCCCATCTACCCTGCAGAGCCACGGAGGGAGGCTCTTACTGTGTGGTCACAGCTACACTCAAACCCATGCCACAGAAGAAAGTGTCTGTGGAGTGTGAATGACGAGTTCTTTCTCTGTGGCATTTTTGGGAAGAGCCACAGGCGCTCTCCCACCAGGGCCCTTTTCTGTGTAACTCAGAGGGGTCTACACCTTCCTAGCCTTGACAGTAGCTCCAGAGCTGTCGTCTGAAGGCATTGGAGGTGCTCCAGTCAGAGAACAGCACAACAGGCGCACATCTGGCAGGAGGAAGGCAGGAACCATCCCAGCTCGGGCCTGATCTCAGGACCTTCAGTCTTTCAGAGGTCTGTCAGTCAAGTTCAAGGCTTTCTCTGAACTTTCCGAAAGACCTGCTGGGGAGAAGGCGGCCCCTCAACACATCCTGCTGGGAAAACTGGGTTTGCAAGTGTGGGAGGTTAAAACAAGATCCTATCTCTCATCCGGTACAAGAGCAGCTAAAAATGGATCAAAGACTCGGTAGACCTAAAGCTTTGACCCAAAGGTAAAGCACAGGGAAACAACCAAGACCTCATCAGAGGCAAGGACTTTCTGAGCAAAGTTCCACTACCCCAGGAAACAGGAGCAGGAACTGAGGAGCAGGATTGCGCGAAGTTACGTGGTGTTATAGTCTCCAAGGCACAGGGGCAAAGGTCAGTTAAAAAGATGGCTTCATCCGTCTCTTTAACCCAGCTCACTTTTACCTAACAGGGCCAATATCCAGACTGCACAGGGGACTGAAAAAAATGACAAGGTCAAATAATCCAATAAAAAAATATGGGTGAGAGGTCTGAACAGGCATTTCTCAAAAGAACAGATGCTCAATAAACACATGAAAGCCACTCTGCACCCTTGTCCGTCACGGAAACACAAATCGGATGATGCCGCAGGTCTACCTCACCCAGGTCAGTGTTCCCAGAGAAGTTACAAGAACAGCAGAACCATGGACTCTGGTGGGACACGGGGAAGATGGACCCTTAGTGACTGCCGCTGGGTAAACTGGTACAGTCGCTGTGGGCAGGAATCTGTTGGTTAAAGAACTGAAAACTGCTAATGACCCATCAATAAAACCCCTGCATGTCCCTGAAGGAAGTGAAGTCGGCGAACTCCGGAGACAACCGTGCACATGTTTACCATGCCGCTTTCAACGATAGCCAGGATGGGAATCAGCATAGCTGTCCAGCAATTAACAAACATGTGGAAAACACCGTAAACACACTGTAAGGCATTACCCAGCCTTGAAGGAGACGAGGAGAAGAAGCCGAAAAATGATAGTGTTCTGGTTGAGTCAAGTGACGTAAGCCAGGCTTACAGGAGTATCACTTATTTCCTCTATTTCGTGGAAGCTAAGACAAGAGAGTAGGAAGCAGGAGCAGGGAGAGCAGAGGGAGGAAGGCATGGCGCATGTATGTCATGGACAAAGCATGATATACACATGTAAGGAAAGGTCACGGAGGACCCTGTCAGTCTACACAGGATGAGCCCATAACTACAACAACATTGTTTGGCATGAAGGCCAGGACTTGTGTGTGCGTGCACATGGATGTGCGTGTGTTAGTGGGTGTGCATGGTGCAATGAATATGTATGTGCCAGTACATACATCCACCTTTGTTTTTTGAGACAAGGTCTCTCCCTGGTCAAGGCAGACTCCTGTCTCCCCCTTCCCCGAGCTGCACAGCTATATGCACCAAGCCTGGCTTTTTGACACTGGGGATTGCACTCGGGTTCTGGTCCCTGTGTGGCAGGTGTTTCCTTGACTGTGCCTCCCAAGGCCAGCGCTTTCTCAGCTGTATCCAGGCATCTTCACCCTCCAGCTCCTCCGCAACACTCGCCACTCCATGCGGCTCTCGTCTGCCCTGCTCCCTCTGTAATAAAGTTTGCTTCTGGTCACGTGTGTTCTCCCTCATCTCCCAAGCTAATCCTACCTGCTCTGGAGGACGTTGTCCTGCCCTGTGCTCCAGGTGGAGTATTAAGACTGTTCTGATTTGGATCAGCATCCTCTGAGTTTTCCGTTTTAACATTTGGTCCCAGGTGTTACTGCTGAGTAGTGGAGAAACCTCCGAGCAGGCCCTTGAAGGAAACGCTGGAGCCTGAACCTTTGCCCTCACCAGTGTCTCCTTTTGCGTGTGCTCATTCTGTGCGTTGCCATCTGGCCCAACCGCCAGCATCCCAAAGCTACAGGACTACAGCCTCCGATGCTGAGCCCAAATCCTTTCTCTTTGGTCATTGATAACCTTGGGTCCTTTGTTGCAGCAGCAGGAAGCTGACTAATGCATAGAGCAATTACAATTTTAGATCTTCATGGTCACATGATTCTTTGGGGACGGACATGTGACCTAGGCAAAGTCAGTGGGACGTAGGCAACCAGGACTTACTGGATAGAGCATGAAACTAAAATGGGAGGGTGTGAGGTCTGGTTGTCAAGAAGTGAAGTGAGCTGACAACTCCCCAGTGCTGGCTCCACCTTAACACCTGTGGCGGCTCCACTCTGCCCCGCCCCCGTGTGGATCCCTGCCTTTGTTATTAGCATGCTCCCTGCTGCCCTGCCCAACGCAGGCGGAGGTGCTCATTTGTAAGTCTTCAGCTCATACGCTGCTCCCAGGGCGTGGCCTATAGCAGATGCTCAGGGAGTACTTCAGGGGGCACATTCATTCATTTTCTCGTGAAGAGAAAGTGGCTGAAGGAAGGAAGGGTTTACTTGGGTTCACAGTTTGAGGTACAGTCCCTCATAGGGGAAGTCAGATCACACCCAGTCAGGAGGCAGAGAGAGATGGACACTGTGCTCAGCTTGGTTTCTCCCTTTTATTCATTGCTACCCTGGCCATAGGATGGTGCCACCCACAGTCAGGGCAGCCTTCTTACCTCACCTTCCTGCTCAGCCAATCTACGAACTCCACACACGCCCTCCACAAGTTAGATTCTATGTCCTGTCAAACTGAAAATAGCCGGAATGGGATCTCTACTCCCCCCCTTCATTTTCTTTCCCTCTTTCCCTCCCTCCCTCCGTCCCCTCCCTCCCTCCCTCCCCTCCCTCCCTCCCTCCCTCCCTCCCTCCCTCCCTCCCTCCCTTCCTTCCTTCTCTGTACTGAAGAGGTGAGCAGGCCAGGATCCCGGCTCCCCGGCTAGTTTACACCCGAAATAATTACACGGAAACTGTATTCATTTAAATACTGCCTGGCCCATTAGTTCTGGCCACTTATTGGCTAATTCTCACATCTTGCTTTAACCCATATTTAGCAATCTGTGTAGCATCACGAGGTAGTGGCTTACCGGGAAAGATCCTAACCTGGGTCCGTCTCAGGTTGGAGAATCATGACGGTTGCCTGACTCTGCTTTCTCTCTCCCACAATTCTGTTCTGTCTTTCCGCCTACCTATGTTCTGACCTATCAAGCCAAACAGTTTTCTTTATTAATTAACCAATGAAGACCCTCCTACATCACTTCTCCTCTTCCCTACCTCCTTCCCTCTTTCCTCTTATTTTTGATTTTTTTTGAAAGAATGACTGGTGAATGGAGAACTGAACAGGAAGACAACGTCCCACCTAGTTCTGTTCTCTGCACACTCTGTAGCCGTGTGCTCCCTGCAACGCTCACATGCACACACATGTACACACACCTATGCATTTGTACATACAGTCTCATACACATGCACACACGTACACACACCTATGCATCGAACATACAGTCACATACACATGCACACACATGTACACACACCTATGCATTTGTACATACAGTCACATACAGATGCACACACGTGTACACACATCCATGCATTCTAACATACAGTCACATACAGATGCACACACGTGTACACACACCCATGCATTCAAACAGTCACATACACATGCACACACATGTACACACACCTATGCATTCAAACATACAGTCACATACACATGCACACATATGTACACACACCTACGCATTTGAACATACAGTCACATACACATGCACACACGTACACATGCCTATGCATTCGAACATACAGTCACATACACATGCACATGCATGTACACACACCTATGCAATTGTACATACAGTCACATACACATGCACACACATGTACACACACCTATGCATTCAAACATACAGTCACATACACACACCTATGCATTTGTACATACAGTCACATACACATGCACACACATGTACACACACCTATGCATTCGAACATACAGTCACATACACATGCACACACATGTACACACACCTACGCATTTCAACATACAGTCACATACACATGCACACACGTACGCATGCCTATGCATTCGAACATACAGTCACATACACATGCACACGCATGTACACACACCTATGCATTCGTACATACAGTCACATACACATGCACACACACCCATGCATTCGAACATACAGTCACATACACATGCACACACACCCATGCATTCGAACATACAGTCACATACACATGCACACACACCTATGCATTTGTACATATAGTCACATACACATGCACACACATGTACACACACCTATGCATTCGTACATACAGTCACATACACATGTACACACACCTACGCATTTGAACATGCAGTCACATGCACATGCACACACATGTACACATGCCCATGCATTCAAACATACAGTCACATACACATGCACACACATGTACACACCTATGCATTTGTACATACAGTCACATACACATGCACACACATGTGTATGCCCAGTTGTTCCTCCATGTGCCTGACTTACCTTTAGTGGGTTTTTTTTGTTGTTCTATGTGTTCCCCATACCCACCTCTCTCAACTCTGATGTCGTCAGGTCTGTCTGTCCGAGGCCCCAGATTCTTTATGTTCAGAGGGGACTCCAGGCTCCCTCAGTTTTTTATCTGTGGTTGATTTGTCTGAGGACATGGAGGAAGGGTATTAGAGTTCCCGAGACCACATGTGTCAGGCAGACTGATGAGATGCAACCCAAGTTATGGCGACAGGACCAAGGTCTCCCAAGTCCCTGGCTTTGTGCCCCAGATGTGCAAATGGGATGGGACACAGTATGCCATGTGAGGGAGTTCAGGGGCCTTGTTACCAGCCTTGGTGACATGTGTGTATCTGTCTAGGACATCTATGTACACATGTCTGCCCCTGACAGTGTGCTGTGTGGGCCACATACAATACATACAGCTATGGATGTGGATCTACTATGGATGTGTATCTGGTATGTGTCCGCAGGCTTTCTAACTGCTCCTAATTGTCTCTGTGTGTGTGTGTGCTTATTGTACACATGGGTGGGCACTGATTGTACGTGTGGGTGTGCGCTGATTCTCTGTGTATATGTGGTTATGCACTGATTGTGTAACCATGGGTTTGTACTGATTGTGTACGCGTGGGTGTGCACTGGTTGTGTATGAGTGAGTGTGCACCGATTGCCTGTGAACAAGTGGGTGTGCACTCGTTGTCTGTGTACGGGTGGGTGTGTACTTCCCAGGAAAGAGACCAATAGTCAGCAGAGCCCTGATAGAGTGGAGCGCTGGCCGTGGACACTCCTGCTTATGGTTATAGGGACCCTGTGCAGCAGCTCACCAGTCCGTATAGCCCAGGCCAACGCAGAGCCTCTCCTCTCACCCCTACCTACTTCCAAGCCTGAACATTGCTCTGCTCCCTGCTCTGTACCAGGCCTGCCATGCCTGGCTCCCTGTGGCCCCACCCAGCCTTAGCCAACAGTCTCAGGGGTGCCTCTGTATGCACCTGACCACCAGGCTTAGAGGCGAGGAGAACTCTGCTGTGTGCTGGCTCAAGGAGAGGGCGGGAGTGACAGCCTGCAGCTAGCTCTGGCCCCTTGGCGCTGTGCCATGAGACTGGAGTGTTCACAACAGTAACTACGTGGGGGAAAGTCTTTTCCCTCCCAGGTGCCCCAAACCCACCATAGGAAAGTTGTTTTTACTTTATGTTGTCTTGGCTTTGTGAATTTTTGGGGTGACAAGCTCTTACTGGAAAGTCTAGGCTGTCTCTGAACATGAATCCTCCTGCCTCAGACTCCTGAGTGCTGGGTCCCTTGTGTGACCCTCCACAGACAGCAGAAAAGGCCTCTCTGGTCATATTCTATTGTAAGCCGTCTCCAGAGAGAATCCATTTGCTGCTCTTCCCTTGGAGGCCCTGAGGGGAAGGAGGGGACACACTGTGGGGCTGGGCCAGCGTGACTAGGTGTACCCTTGGGTCTCCTCTGACAGGACTGTTCCCATAAGTCCTCACGGAGGGGATCCAGAACCACAGGAGCCCCAGGGCTACACATGCAGGCACTGGATTCTCCTGCATAGCCAAGATTTCTGGGAGACCCCACATGTGGGACAGAGCGCCTCTGATCACCTCAGACCTAGCCACTGATTGTCTTGGTCCTTTATATAATTTTCTGGGCTCTCAAAGGCCACTCTCTGCAGGGGGAAGAGTTTTCTGCAGAGCTACCCAGGCCACTTGCAACTGAGAGCTTCTGGCCCTGACTCAGGGACACGCAGGCCAGGCTCCTGCGTCCCCCGAATATGTGAAAAGGGAGAAAACCTGGCAATGAGGACCTTCTCCTGCCCACTGAACTGAACATGGGCTGGCTGGCTGGGAGCCATTGGTAAGCTCACCGTTATGACTCTTGGTTTTCCACCCCAGTCCTCCTCTCATGTCCCTGTGCATCTCCTCTCCCTCTGTTCCTTGCCTTGTGGAAGTGGGCAGGTAGGTGCTCTCAGCCTGACGTCATCATTCAAGAAAGGCAGGTCTCGGTCCAGGGTTGCACAGCTAGTGGAGACATCTTGCCCCAGCTCGAGCCTCTGCCTACTGTCACAGCAATGCTCAGGGCAGAGTAGGCAGGATGAAAGGCTGCAGAGCAGTGTTAGGAAAGCCTCTCTGCGTGGGCCCTGTGGTGGCGAGGCTGCCTGTGCTGCCTGGATCCACCTTTTCCAGGATCCTCTGTCTAGCTACAGTTGTCCCCAGCCTGTCCTAATCCCAGTCAGGCCCTGCTACCAGCCAGCACAGCTCTGGTGGCAACACTGAGGAAGTGTGTCTGGCCCTAAGGGCACCTGTATTTCATGCACCAGGATGCTAAGGTCATGCAAGGACAGAAAATGTTTGACTGCGGAGTAAATTTTCCCAGGCTGGAAATGGAGTTTCTACGACATGATGCGTGTTTAGAGAAGTGGCAGGCAGAGACAAAGGAACAAGTCACCAGACTCTGATGAGCTCAGTCCTTGGTTCTGGGGATCCTGGGTCCCCTCCGTGAGGACTAACGAAGACAATCCCGTCAGAGGAGACCCAAGGGGGCAGCTAGTCACACTGGCCCAGTCTAGCAGTGCTGTGACCCTTTCTTCACCCCCACACCTCTCACCAGCTTCCCCCCTCAGGACCTCCGAGGACAAATCCCTGATGGGCTTGAATCTGGACCAGGAGCAGGAAGAGGAAACCAAGCCAGTGACAGCAATGGTCTAGCCTAGGTATACTGGGATGGATAAGCAATATAGGGAAGCCCAAGGGGCACAAAGCCGTGTCTGGGATGGGAAGATGGAGGTGGAGGAAGGCTTCCAGGAGTAGCTGGTACTGGTTGCCTTAGGGATGGCCCCACTGCAGAAATCTGGTAGAAATGAAGCAACCCAGATGATAGGAGCATGGAGGTAACAGAGAGCCAGGGAGATGAACGGTGGCAGCTAGAGACGCTCTTTGAAAAGAGTTTTGGATAGCTCTGTGAACCAAGGCGGGGGGGTCAGGCCTGATGTGGAAACAGGCAGAGGCTACAGGCCTAGGAACAGCAGCAGAGGTGGGTGGAACGTGAGGTTTTTGAGGCACTACATGGCTTGAGCAGACAGAACTGGGCCTGATGCCTGCGAGGGAGGAGGCCAGGTGTTTGCTCTGGGTAATGGGTGAAGGGCAGCTCTGAGCAGAGACGCAGGGGAGCAGGGAAGGAAGCCCGTCACCAGAGCCTGCGATGGACGGCGAGTTCCACACAGCCTGATCTGACAGGGAGACAGAGGACATGAGGTGGAGAAAGCCAGCTCAGCGGTGTTCTGGGAGCCACGAGGAGAGGAAGTGGCGTGGAACCTCGAGGGGCTCGTGTATTAGATGTGGCCATTCTCCATGCCTGGCTCCAGAGCCCTTAAACTGTGGCTAGGCCACTTTCAAAAGCACCCACGAGTTTGCTGACATGACCCCACTAATGCAAAGCAGCCGGAGAGTGTCTTCGAAATTGTTTAAGTTCTAGTTCTTTGTAAACTCTGGGCTAAGAGATACTGACCAGAAAACAAGCCTCGACTTCAACCCTTTGCTTTCTCTTAGCCGGTTTATTAGGAATAATCACACACATGGCTTGATGCCATGGAAAACACCTCCAGGGTGCGGAGTACGGGCACCGAATAGAGAGGGCAGGAGGGTTTGAGGCAGCATTCTCCAGATGCTGCTTGACTCACACAAGCTCAGTTTGTCCGCCAGGATGAGACACCCGCTGCAGGTTGAGATTGAGGTGTTCGTGGGTGCTCCTCCTGAGAGGAGGGTCTGGCCAAAACCTCCGGGAGACAGCATCTTTCACGGAGCGTGACAACCTATGAGACGTCTAGGAGGCAAGACAGCAAGGATCCCAGGGAGTGGCAGGGGTGCCACAGAGCCAGGAGGAGGGCTGTTTGGCGCCACTCTGGACTACAGGGTGTGGTCAGGCTCATGAACTCACTGCGTGCATGGGTTTCAGGCGGTAGCGGAATCGCACCTCATAGCTGGGCTGTGAGGTGCCGAAGCCCCAGCGCCTCGGGTGTAGAGGGGGCACAGGCACGTCGGGGTCCACCAGCTCAAAGTCAAAGTACGTAACCATTAGTAGGACAAAGATCTTCATCTCGCTGAGGGCAAAAAACCTGCCAGGGCAGATGGAGACGCCTGAGCCCCACGGCATGTTGTAATGGTGGATCTTCTTGCCTGACTTGTAGAAGTCCACTTTCCGGGTGCCGTCAGGGTTGAGGAAGCGATTGTACTTGAAGACTGTGGGCTCGGGGTGGATGTCGGGGTCCATGTGCACAGAGAGGTAGGGGAAGAGAGCCACCTTATCTCCACGGCGGATCTGGTACTCTTGCCCGCTGTCCATCTTTAGGACACAATCCTTCTGCACCATCCTAAGGAGAGTGGGGGAAGTGCCCAGCCGCAGGGTCTCCTGCATCACACTGTCTAGCACTGGCGTGTGCTTCAGGGAACTCAGTGTAAAGGCAAAGGACTTTCTGCCTTCCAACCTGCCCTCACCCAGGACCTGGGTGGCTTCCTCTTGTACAGCCTTCATGGCGTCCTGATGCTTCAGCAAGAACATGAGGGCCCAGAAACAGGCTGGCCCCGTGTTCCCCTGGGAGGCCCAGAGCATCATGAAGTTGAATTTGTCCTGCATGGATGACTCCATTCCCTGCTCCCTCAAAAACTGAAGCATGCAGCCTAACCAGTTACTTATGCCGTCTTTCTCCAGGTTTTGTTCCACAGAGAGTCTCTTGTGGAAAAGACGCTGGAGTTGGCTCACTTCTACCCACTCCCGGGGCCCCAGCAGGGAGTAGACAAACCTGGGGAAAAGCAAGTCAAACCTGCGGAACTTGGTGAACAGCTCCTCGGACTCAAGCAGATCCTGCGCCTTGTCCTTTGTGCAGCCAAACAAGCTCAGGAAGCCAGCCTTGAACATGATGCTATAGCAGAAGCAAAAAAGGCCATCTTCATGCCAGGAGCTGGCATCCAGACTCAGGCCTTTGGGCCCTAGCATCACCAAGGACAGACAGTTCAGCATGGCCTTGTTGAGGTCCTCCAAGCCTTGTCCCATCAGATGCTTAGCACTGGCTGAGTGTATCATCTGGTGGTCCCCATCCACGGAGTGGTACCCAAACACCTTCAACACCAGTTCCTGTGCATACTCTTTGAAGTCTAGTACTCTCTGTGTGTCCTTAATGATGGGGCCAAAGGACAGGGGGTCCATGACAAAGGTGATGTACTGGCCTCCGAGCTGCACCGTGAATACATCTCCGTGCTTGGCCCGCATCCTCTTCAAGAATTCATACATATTCTTCCGGAAAGCTATGGCATGGCCCAGCCAGGGCACGAGACCTTTGTCCAGAGGTGGCTCCTGGGGCCCGCGGTGCCTGAGCAGCTTGAGCAGACACAGGCAGCCCACAACGATGGTGAGCAGGGCTCCAAGAAGCGGACTGCACAGCATCATGGCCAGACTCCAGCTGAGCTCTGCACTCAGTCTCGTCAGCGCAACACTTGTCAGCTCTCCGGCGCTGGAATTGCTTTATGTGGCCTTCAGAAGTCAGGAAGGCCAAGGTCCGCCACCCTTGGACCTTGCTCTGTGCTGTGAAATGTGTGGTAAATAGCTCCTAGTTAGCTGGCACCCGGGAGAAGACAGTATTCCAGCTTAACACACGACACAGCAGAGCCTGGCCAGGCAAGAGGAGGAGGGGCTGATCAGAAAGACTGTGGCCATAGGTTCCGTGTCGGCTCTCAGACCCGACATGCTGTCTCCATGCTTGCCTTGAGCCCACCCCTGCAGACCGCTCACACTCTTGTTCACCCACACATCAGTTTGTTTTCTAGCTCTTTGACTAAATGTACATGTCTCCTTCATCTTAAACGATTTTTAAAATTTATTTTGGGTGTATGAGGGGGTCCATGGTTGGCATTGGTATCTTACAAATTTTTTATTTTGTGTGTGTGTGTGGGGGGTGTACATGGTTGACATTGTATCTTCCTCTGCTGGTGTACAAGGTTGACATTGTATCTTCCTCTGCTGGTGTACATGGTTGACATCGGTATCTTGCAAATTTTTTATTTTTTTTTGTGTGTGTGTTACATGGTTGGCATTGGTATCTTACAATGTTTTTATTTTGTGTGTGGGGGGTACATCGTTGACATTGGATTCTTACAATTTTTTATTTTGTGTGTGTGTGGGTACATGGTTGACATCGGTATCTTACGATTTTTTATTTTGTGTGTGGGGGGTACATGGTTGACATCGATAGCTTCCTCTGCTGAATCTTCACCTTAGTTTTAAATTTGCCACATTGACTTTCTTTCATAGTTAAATATTACTATATTTTTATTCATGTATATGCATGCTTGCCTGCTTATATGTGTGTCTACCACATACATGCCTGGTGCTGGTGGAAGCCAAAAAAAAGAAAAAGAATAAGCATTGCATCTTCTGGAACTGGAATTTCAGATGGTTGTGAGCCAGCATATGGGTTCTGGGAACAGAACCCGAGTTCTCTGTAAGAGCAGTCGGTGTTCTTAACCTCTGAGCTGCCTTCTCATGTCCAAGATTTATTTTTATTGTTTTAAAATTATGTGTGTGTGTGTGCGTGTGAGTGCAGGAAGCCAGAAGAACTGGATTGCCTTGAACTGGAGTAACACATGGCTGTGAGCCTGATATGGGTGCTGGGAACTGACTTTGGGTTCTCTGGAGAAGGAGAAAATGCTTTTAACTGATGAGCCACTTCTCCAGCCCCTGTAACTTATATTTTGAGGCAGGATCTCTCCCTGAACTTGGAGCTTGTTGACTGCACTGGCTGACCACTGAGCTCCCAGGATCCATCTGTCTTGTTATGTAGGTACGCAGGCATGCAGAGTGAACAGTCAGTGTGCCCATCCTAGGTGACTGACAAAGCCTGAGGAGAGCCAAGCAGCTGCCAGTGTGCTGATGCCACCATGGGGTTTGATGTTAACGAGTTTGTCTATGGGAGCCAGAGAAATTCCCAGACTGCCGAAGATTCAAGCAGAGGTTCCGGCTCTTATCCTAGAGTCCCTTGTCTGGACCTGCCCTTAGGGCTTGCTGGTGGTGCAGCTCTCCAACACAAAGGTGGAATTCTGTGCTCTAGATCAGCAGGGGCTGTGGTAATCTCAGGCAGTGGCCTTGTTTTTACTAGGGCTCGCTATACTGTGGGAAAACTAGATTAGACTCCCTCTACCCTCTGAACTGCCTTGGGCTTTGGAAGTAAGCCAAGCATTGTTTAAGAGTCTCCATGAGATGTCAGCCAGTTTCTTACCACCAGGCTCACCAGGGGAGAAGCTGTGGATCACACTGGGATAGTTCTGCTAGCCGTCTCTACACAAAACAGCTCTCATTCCAAAAGAAATACCAGCACTTATTCTGGTGTAAAGTGTGAGTGAGCATGACCCAGGAACACAGATTCAAGTGGCTCCAAATACCATGTTTCAGTGTAGCAACAATTTAATGAAGTCTTTACAGGAACAGAGCAAAGAAGGGTCTGTCTGCTTGTACACTCTGACAGGACTGTGGGTAATGAGTCCCGGCTTAGGGGCCAACAAACCCCCACATCATTTTTCTCTGAACCTGCAACATTACTGTTCTCCACGCCCACTAACGTTTTACCCAGCCAGTTCAACTGAAGGTGTGCTTTCTAGTGTATAACAGAATGCGTGGCTTTCTGAACTATTCTCTAACTTCCCAACCCATGAACAGGGACTTCGGTTTCTCAGACCATGGGTCCATATGCTGTGTTATCTTCTGCCTTGAGTTCTCCCTGGCAAGGAGCAGGAATCAGCATGCTCTGCCTCCAGGAAGCCCCCGGTGATTGCAGTCATAGGACGTACTCCAGACCGTCCCGTTTCCAGGGCTTTATGGAGTCATAAAGAGTCAAGCACATCAAGCTGAAATGTGCCCTGCAGTTCTAACACACGGAGCACCATTTTGCATTCTTGCCTTCATCCACGTACCCTTTCCTTCCTGGATCAGCCTCTTTTAGCCAGTCAAAAGTGTGTGTATATGTGGTGTGTGTGTGTTGTGTGAGAAATGTGTGTGTGTGTGGTATGTATGTAAAATGTGTTGTGATGTGTGTGTGTGGTGTGTGATGTGTACATGTGTGTGGTGTGTGTGATATATATGTGTGTGGTATGTGTGTGTGTGTGCTGTGTATGTGTGTATATGGATGATGTGTATGTGTGTGTAGTGTGTGTGTGTGTGTGCGTATGTGTTAGGGTTTCTATTACTTAATAAAACATCATGATTCAAGTAACTTGGGAGGAAAGTGTTATCTCATCCTCCAGTCTACTTTCCATCACTAAGGGAAGCCAGGGCAGGAATCCAGCAGGAACCGAAGCAGAGGCCATGGGAGGAGTGCTGCTTGCTGGCTTGCTCCCCAAGACTTGCTCTCTGCTTTCTTAATCAACACAGGACCACAACATGGGCTGGCACCGCCCTTGGTGAGATGGACCCTCTCACATCTATCATTAAGAAAATGTGCTATGTCTTACTGACTGGCCAGTCTTGTGGGGCTCTTTCCCAACTGAGGCTCCACTCACCAGATGACTACAGTCACATCAGGCTGACAAAAGCCTGCCAGGGCAGGCTCTTATGAAGGGAGACTTGCTGAGAGCTGGGAGGTTAGCCAGTCAGTCTCCACAGCCATGGAAATATTAGATACAAGTATGTTAAACAATGCAGAGAGCCGACCGTGAAAGGAACCACAGTGATCATGTGATTAAGTGGAAGCTGGGGGACAAGATAAGGTCGTACTGCACTCAGAATGGGGATGGTGCTAACTGGAAGGGGGGGCATTCGGTGCTAACAGTGGAACAAGGGGGGGAGATTCAACTTAAGGTTTCAGCGCAAGAAACACAGCCCTGGCCACAAGGTGGGAAAGAAATAGTTTATCCTGGAGCCAAATGAGTGGCCGTGGTCCTGGAACACAGATTTAGATTATCTGAAAATTAATGCTTCAGCGCGGTGATGGGTTTGCAGAGTTTTATAACAAAGGTCATAAAAAAGTGATCCAAGACATTTTTCAAACACTTGGTGAAAATATTAGGAAGGTAGGTTATAGTAGAGGACGGACATCTCTGCTATAGGCCTCAGATGCTACCAGACAGCATTTTTTGTTTCTGGGTTGGTGGAGACTATGGCTCTGCTTGTAGACTCCATGAGGACTTATGAAATAGTCACCTATTATCCCTGCTAGCCTGGGATACACCAGGCAACAGTGAAGCCACTCCCGGACATGAAAAAGCAAAGCTTGGTTCTTCCCTCAGCCCCACCACCTACTTAGGAGACGACGAAGGCCATCTATTCAAAACCTTTGGACCTCATATGTCACAACCGATGGCTTGCCTTTGCCATGCTTGCAAGCAATGAGATACTGTTACGGAGGGGTCAGATTGTTATCTCTGTAAGAGACTGGGAGAACTTGGGCATGCTTTGGAGAGGCTGGAGGGACCCAGGAGGCCCTGGAATGACTGGCAGGAAGTCCCTACTCTGCATGGTTCCCAGTGCTCATTTCCCATTGCCACTCAGACCACTGCTGTGTTGGTTTGAACGAGAAACACCCTCCATGAGCTCCGGTATTTGGACAGATGGCTCCCCATCTGTAGCACATTTTGGGAGGCTTAGCCTTGCTGGGGGTATTTATGTCACTGGGGACAGACTTTGAGTTCACAGCCTCACCCTACTTCTTGCTCACTCTTTAGACTGAAGAAATGAACGCTTAGCTTCCTGCTCCTGCCATGCTTGCAGTGCATAGTCACAGAAATAGAGGCCTCACGGATACAATCACCATTCTTTCTGCAATTAAAAAATTATATATATATATATACATATATGTAGTGTGTGTGTGTGTGTGTACTTATGGATGTGAGTACAGTGCCCATGGTGGCCAACAGGGGGCACTAGATGCCCTGGAGCTGAGTTACAGGTGGATGTGAGCCACCACGCATGGGTGTTGGGTACTGAACTCAGTTCTCAGCACATGTTCTTATCCATCGTGCCATCTCTCCAGCCCATCATTATTCTTATTTTCAGAAATTATGATGTTCTAGGTATTGCGAAAGTGCTTTACATATATTTACTTATTTAATCCTTGCACTAGTCTATGTAGGGGTTCTAAAAAGGCGGGCGGTTAGGCACCACAGGTTAAAGGAATTGGGGCGGTGGATTCTCAAGACTGCTTCCTGCTTATTTGTGGGTGTCATCTTTGTGGGGGAACCTAAGAAGGCTGGGTGCTGGTCACATCCTGGCATAGCTGGTCTCTTTGTTCCTGTCCGGCATTTGTGGTATGGGAATGTCTGGTGCCTCTTATACCTGTTTAAGGTATTGTCAGAACAGAGGACAAAGTTAAGTTTAGGAAAAAAAATTATTAGGACCAAGGAATTGGGAGGGGGTTTATCTGATCTGTTTAAGGTGGATCCTTCAGTTCGGCTCCTTGGAACTCACAAGAATTCTTTGGATTTGTGAAAACAGAAGTTTTAGGCATATACATTGTATAAACAGTAGCATATTTATGTCAGAATGGCTGTGACAGATATTTTTGAACAATGAAACGTATTTTTAAGACTATGGAAGGCAGCATGAGAGAGAAGTTTGATAACTTGTATCTGTCCTCACACCTTTACAACTTGCAGGTCTTATATTTGTATTTTGTTGAAATTTGTTTGGTGAGGTTGTCCTTTTAAACTGACAAAACCTTTCAGCTGTCAAACTGCATCAGAGATCTTTGGGAAAGATAAAATTTTACTTGAGTTACTGATTAAAAACGACAGAGAACTTACTTGGTTGGCACCTAGAGCTACTCCTCAGGGTCCTGAAAGACACTTAAGGAAATGTTCAACATCCTTAGTCATCAGAGAAATGCAAATAAAACAACTCTGAGATTCCATCTTACACCTGTCAGAATGGCCAAGATCAAAAACACCGATGACAACTTATGCTGGAGAGGTTGTGGGGTAAAGGGAACACTCCTGCATTGCTGGTGGGAATGCAAGCTGGTACAGCCCCTTTGGATGTCAGTGTGGCAATTTCTCAGAAAATTAGGAAACAACTTTCCTCAAGACCCAGAAATACCACTTTTGGGTATATATCCACAAGATGCTCAATCATACCACAAGGACATGTGCTCAACTATGTTCAAAGCAGCATTATTTGTCATAGCCAGAACTTGGAAACAACTGAAATACCCATCGACCAAAGAATGGATAAGGAAAATGTGGTACGTTTACACAGTGAAGTACTACACATTGGGAAAAAATAATGATATCTTGAATTTTTTTCTCTTTTCTCTTTTCTTTCTTTTGGTTTTTTTGAGATAGGGTTTCTCTGTAGCTTTGGTGCCTGTCCTAAAACTAGCTCTTATAGACCAGGCTGGCCTCGAACTTACAGAGATCCATCTGCCTCTGCCTCCTGAGTGCTAGGAATAAAGGCATGTGCTACCACTGCCCAGCTCATGACATCTTGAAATTTATGGGCAAATGGATGGATTCAGAAAAAATCATATTAAGTGAGGTAACCCAGACCCAGAAGGACAAATATCATATGTACTCACTCATAAATGGCTTTGAGACATAAAGCAAAGAAAACCAGCCTACAATTCACAATCCCAGAGAAGCTAGACACCAAAGAGGAACCTAAGAGAGACATACGTGGATCTAATGTACATGGGAAGTAGAAAGACAAGCTCTCCTGAGTAAATTGGGAGCATGGGGACAATGGGAGCAGGTAAAAGGGAAGGGGAGAGAATGGGAGGGGAGCAGAGAAAAATATATAGCTCAATAAAAACAATTAAATAAAAGATTTCTTTCAAATGGGGAGCAAGGATGCATGCCCAGATGGTCAGGGGGAAAGAGACAGATAGAGGTCGCAGGAATCCACACACAGGCCATCTAATTCTTCCTCTCTCCATCACAGACCACACAGATCTCACTCTTCCAGCAATGGAAATACAGCAACACGTCTGTTCTGTGTATGCTCAGGAAAGCTCCTGAGAAAGGCAGATCTGTAAGGTTTTCATTCAGGAACTGGTCACATATACACCCTAATTCGGGGACATGACATGTATACACCCTCATTTGGGGACCTGGTCACGTATACACCCTCATTTGGGGACCCGGTCACATATACACCTTCATTTGGGGACCTGGTCATATATACATCCCCATTTGGGGACTGGTCACATATACACCCTCATTTGGGGACAGTCACATATACACCCTCATTTGGGGACAGTCACGTATACACCCTCATTTGGGGACCCGGTCACGTATACACCCTCATTTGGGGACCTGGTCACGTATACACCCTCATTTGGGGACTGGTCACGTATACACCCTCATTTGGGGACTGGTCACGTATATACCCTAATTCGGGGACTGGTCACATATACACCCTCATTTGGGGACAGTCACGTATACACCCTCATTTGGGGACAGTCATGTATACACCCTCATTTGGGGACAGTCACGTATACACCCTCATCTGGGGACAGTCACGTATACACCCTCATCTGGGGACAGTCACGTATACACCCTCATCTGGGGACAGTCACATATACACCCTCTGCTTTTCCTACACCTAACTCCAGACTTTCAGAGAAAAGCATTAGATACATTGTGTAACACATGTGGGCATAAAGTAATGTCACTGTTGATTAAATGTTTACTGGGGACACAGAACAAAGTTCCAGAAGCCAGTGGACAGTTTTGAGAGCAGGCCTTAACACGCTATTACGCGGTGGCCGCCCCCTCGTGCAGAGTGCTTCTGAGCGGTCTGTTTGTGGTCTCCTCTCCACCCCATTCCTGTCAGCCCTCTACACTTGTTCTTCCTGTCTGGAATGTTCTGTCTCCTTGAATTCCTAATTCCTTCTCACCAGTCAGGTTTCAGTCAAGATTTGTGATCAGCCACTTCAGAAAGATCTTCCCTGACTGTGCCCTCTGGCCTGTCTTTCCCAGAGGCACTTGATAGCACGTTGCTTTAGCTTGGTTTATCTTTGTGAAATCAGCCCTCTCTGTTTTTATTACCCCTCACCCACCTCCTGTACACTGATAATTTGTCACTCTGGAGAAAAATCCCTGCGTGGTGTTTGTTAATCTCTGATGTAACTGTCCTCACTGAAGGACGTTTTGCGAGAATCGGGTGTCAGCCCGGCAGTGGTGGCACACGCCTTTAATCCCAACACTTGGGAGGCAGAGGCAGGCGGATCTTTGTGAGTTTGAGACCAGCCTGGTCTACAGAGCTAGTTCCAGGACAGGTTCCAAAACCACAGAGAAACCCTGTCTAGAAAAAACCAAAAAAAAAAAAAAATCGGGTGTCGTCGATTCCCTGAGTCATTATAAGCCGCTGCCAAAGTAAGCTTTTTGTTTGAGTGTTTTGTTTTTCGAGACAGAGTTTCTCTGTGAAACAGCCCTGGTTGTCCTGGAACTCCCTCTGTAGACCAGGCTGGCCTGGAACTCAGCAGACACCCACCTGCCTCTGCCTCCCGAGTGCTGGGACCAAAAGCTTACTCTTAAAGGAAGCACTGGCTTTTAAGACTGTACCTTTGAGCCCAGCACTGCCTGGCACTAAGCAGGTGCTCTATAGGCATTGGTCAGCAAGGCAACCGTCATCCCACACCATCTCTAGCTACTGCTGCCCACATTCATGTTTTATAGATAAGAATAGTGGACACTAAAGACAATAACTGTTCCTTCAGGTGCTGATGCAAGCCACGGAACAGTCACTGTTATGTTATTGTGAAGCACACCATGGCTGAGAGTGAAGGAACACACCAGGAGCACACCATGGCTGAGTGGTGGAGCACACCATGGCTGAGTGGTGGAGCACACCATGGCTGAGTGGTGGAGCACACCATGGCCGAGAGTGGTGGAGCACACCATGACCGAGAGTGGTGGAGCACACCAGGAGCACACCATGGCTGAGTGGTGGAGCACACCATGGCTGAGTGGTGGAGCACACCATGGCTGAGTGGTGGAGCACACCATGGCTGAGAGTGGTGGAGCACACCAGGAGCACACCATGGCTGAGTGGTGGAACACACCATGGCTGAGTGGTGGAGCACACCATGGCTGAGAGTGGTGGAGCACACCATGGCTGAGTGGTGGAGCACACCATGGCCGAGAGTGGTGGAGCACACCATGACCGAGAGTGGTGGAGCACACCAGGAGCACACCATGGCTGAGTGGTGGAGCACACCATGGCTGAGTGGTGGAGCACACCATGGCTGAGTGGTGGAGCACACCATGGCTGAGTGGTGGAGCACACCATGGCTGAGAGTGGTGGAGCACACCAGGAGCACACCATGGCTGAGTGGTGGAACACACCATGGCTGAGTGGTGGAGCACACCATGGCTGAGAGTGGTGGAGCACACCATGGCTGAGTGGTGGAACACACCATGGCTGAGTGGTGGAGCACACCATGGCTGAGTGGTGGAACACACCATGGCTGAGTGGTGGAGCACACCATGGCTGAGTGGTGGAGCACACCATGGCTGAGTGGTGGAACACACCATGGCTGAGTGGTGGAGCACACCAGGAGCACACCATGGCCGAGAGTGGTGGAGCACACCAGGAGCACACCATGGCCGAGAGTGGTGGAGCACACCAGGAGCACACCATGGCTGAGAGTGGTGGAGCACACCATGGCTGAGTGGTGGAACACACCATGGCCGAGAGTGGTGGAACACACCATGGCTGAGTGGTGGAACACACCATGGCTGAGTGGTGGAGCACACCAGGAGCACACCATGGCCGAGAGTGGTGGAACACACCAGGAGCACACCATGGCTAAGAATTGTGGAGCACACCAGATGGATTGACGACTGATCAAGAAAATAAGTGCATTTTCTCATGAATGCTGAGTGACCTACACGCTGGAGTCAGAGCAGGGTCACCTCCCAGGTCAAAAAGAACTCGTTTGGTCATCGGTGGTGCTGTTTGCAGCCTTGGTGGTCAGAGAAGTTTCTTTGTGTAGTTGGCATGGTTGACTCATAACTGATCCAAGCATTGAGATTAAGTGAGTGCTGACTCTCAACTTGAAATGGGACAGCTATATCAGCATCCACTTCCCTAGGGCTCAGGGAACAGCCACAGAAGAGAATACAGAAAGAGTGTAAGAGCCGGAAGATGAAACGAGGGCTGTGAAGGGCTGTCTTCTGGATGGCATGGCTGATGCTATCTGTACAAGATCAAGCTGTCAATGTGTCCGTGATGGATGGGGTAGGGGGCTCATGGGACTACATCCTAGCTAAGGAGCTGATGTCAATGTGTCCGAATGGATAGATGGGGGGGGGGGGGCTCATGAAACTACATCGTAGCTAAGGAGCTGTTGGCAGTTGATAGCTTCAGGCAGGGAACTCTTTTCCCCTGGGGTTGCGCATGCTCCCACAGATGGCACCACACCGGTGTACATGCAGGTAACACTAATTGGACCCAGTGGGTTAGCCGTATTACTCAACAAAGGTCTTTGCTCCCAAGCTTGAAGAACTGGGTTCAGTCACCATTAGGGAAAAACTAATTTCTGAAAATTGTTCTCTGACCTCCAAACATGTGTTGCTGTGCCAATGCTGCCTCCACAGAGTAAATAAACATCAAGAAGAGGAGAGATCATGATCGTGTGGGCCTCAAGGGAAGTAGGGGGCTATAGTCAGGATACATTGGGTACATGCGTGCAATATAAAATGATAGGTAAGATATTAATTTTAAAAGGAAAGGGAATAGGGTTGGAAAGTATTTATGGAAGATGAGTATTTGAGTTGGACCTCTGAGGACCCATGAGGGCAGGCTGTGGAAGGGAAGATGTTGCTTTGGGGAACAATTTGGGACAAGGCCCTAAAAGAGTCACTGAGGTGCAGAGGACTCTGGACTGAAGCCTGGACTTCAGTGAGCGTCTGGATGTCCCATCTGGGAATCTGGGCTCCAGTTCCCTCTCACAGCGAGCCCTCAAGGGAGCACTGGAGACCTTAACAGCCTCAGAGGAAGATGCCTTTCAGGGTACCTGAGGTAAGCAGAGGAACATAAATGTCTCCCCTTCCACTCCACGTAAGAGCTTTGTGAAGCAATATTTGTGGGGTACCTAAAGACCTGGGAAACTGCCCTTCCATGAAGAGACTCGATTTGCATCTATTGGCTGTGTTTAATGACACCTTCTGTCAACCACTATCTTCTCTGGGATTGCTGTGCTCTGGCAGAGCAGCTGGGAAGGAGACTTGTTGACAGTGTTGGAGCGTCTGGGGCTCTGGGGGAATGGAGCTCATCTGACAGGGAGATGTGCCAGTCTAGGGAGGCCACCATGCCTCACCTCCAGGAACAGGACAAAGCAGAACCATCAGTGACCGAAAGGAGAGAGGGAGGGAAGGAGATTGGGTTTTGCGTCTCCTGAAAGAAAAGACCCAGGTGAGTGCACACTGCACAGGAACAGATGAACAAAGCTGTCTGGGCTGTTTTAAGAGCATGTAAGACAGCAGGTCCCATAGGAACATGGTAGATGTTGGCATTGTGGGAGCACAAGGCACACCCCCCCCTACCTGGACAGTGGTATCAGAGGCTACTCTGGAGCTCTGGCCATTCCCAAGGGACGGTGCTACCTGTGTTTCACAGCCCAAGCTGGCTCCTGTCTTTTTCATGGCAGTGTCTGCCCAGCTCCATGACAAGCATGTGACATGCGTCTGGCCTGCTTGCTGGGCTCAGACTGCACAATAAGGACCTTGTCCTCCAAGTATTGGAGTTCCGTGCTGTTATGTTGATGGCTGCCACAGGTCAGAAAGATGCAGGCCCAGAGGCTGCGTGCCATGATTTACTGCTGACTGAAGCAGTTTCTGGAGTATAGAACTCTGCTTTGTGCCGGAGAACAGCGGTGGCAGCAGACAGGTAGAAGGGCACCATATCCAAGGTGGGATTCCCGCTCTACATGCGGCCTAGATGGTAAATACATGAAAAATGTCCAACTCAGAGACAACACGGTCTCAGAGATCTCAGAGATGCAAAGAGCTGTGGGGCAACGTGAGCCAAAGTGTTGGCTGTGACAGGGTTGCAAGAGAAACTAGTTAGAAGAAAAAGGTTTGTTTCGACTGATAGCTTCGGTTATTGTTGGTTCTTTAGCTTTGAGCCTAAGAAAAGGTAGAATATGATTCAAGCCACCTTCTTTATTGGCAGCCAGGAAGCAAAAAGAAGGGACTGCTAACAAGATTTGCTTTTTTAGGGCACACCTCCAGGGGTCATACCTCCACTGGCCTACACCTTCCACTCCTTTTCCACTACCTCCCAATAATGTTGCCCAATTACAAATGCATTGATAAATGGATTAATCCAGATGAGTTGAGAGCCTTCATGGCTCAATCACATCCCTGCTATGGAATGATCTTTCTGTACACTGTGTAAATTAATGCTGTGATTGGTTTAATAAAGAAGCAGATTGGCCAATAGCTGGCCAGGATAAGGTTAGGTAGGAAAATGAGAATAAGGACAATGGGAAGAAGAATCAGCAGTCAGAGGAGTTGCCAGTGAGACATGGAGAGGAAACAGGAGATACAAGATGAAAGCAAGATAATGCCATGTGACTGAATGTAGATTAATATAAATCAGTTTAAGTTATAAGAGCTAGTTACTAATAAGCCTGAGCTATTGGCTGAGCATTTATAATTAAAAGTGAGTCTCCATGTGGGTTATTTGAGAACTGGAGGGCAGGAAAGAAACATCTGCCTACACATCCCCAAAGCCCATTACCTGGCATCCAACCTGTAAACCATGAGTTTTCTTTGGAGAACATTTTAGATTCCAGCCAGAACAAAGGAAGGCAATTGAGGACACCAGCAAAGATGTAAGCCATCACCACTAGGTTCAGTTCGTTCCACATCCAGAAGTGTGTGTGTGTGTGTGGGGGGGTATTTTCTGTTTTCACTTTTGTGTCCCCTAAAAGTAAACTCTGATTTTTTAAAAAAAGTAGAAATCATACAGAAAATGGAGGAATTCAGGAGCCAGAAAGTGTAATGGATGTAAGGAAGAACATGCCAGAGGGGATTACAGTGGAGTCAGACGTGAAGAACCCATCCTAAAGGGCAGGCCGCTGCAATGACTGAAGCAGAGAAACAGCAAGAAAAAGAGGGATCAGCTGGACAGCTGAGGGGATCCAGCTGTGTTCAAGCACACAAAGAGAAAGGGAAAAAGAATATTTGAAGAAACACCATCTGAAAATCCACCACATTTGATAAGTAGATGATAAACTCATAGACTCACATTATATCACATGGTCAGAAGTCAGAACAGGGGGAAGCTTGGAAGCAGAGAGGAGGAGGGACCTGGTCAGGGATCCTCAGAAACCACCACACAGCTTCCCCAGAGACCATGAAAGTCAGGATGGGATTGGTAATTCCAAGTGTGTAGAGAAAGAGATCACTCTCAAATTTATGGAAGGCTTCTTTTCTGTTTTCTCTCTTTATTTTCCCACTAGGCAAGTAGTGTTACGGGGAGTCCTTTAGGTTGAAATGAAATTAGATAGAAACCCAAAACCATCTAATCAGGTGCCTTAGAGGGCCTACATTTAATCCCTGAGACCCACATGGTGGGAAGTGAGAATTCTCTCACTGTAATACTTGTTCTGTCTCTTTGAGAGACAAGCCACGCCCACTCCCCCCCCATCTGCTGAGACAGGCTGATCTTCAGCTTTCAGCCTGGAGTTCTCTCTTCTCCATCTTCCTCTTGGAAAGGCAGCTTCTGTCTCTCCCTTCTCTCTCCTCTTTCCGCCCTCTCTCTCCTTCTCCCTTCCCCCTCTATAACCCACCAAATAAATATCCAGTCTCACTCCGCATGATGTGTCAATCGATGTTTCTGTCTCTTGCCCACTGCTGCATGTCTCTCTGCCCTAGACCAGCCACTGCTCAGGGACCTGCAGCCATCCCTGCCTGGAACTGGCTGCTCTCAGGGTTCGCTGCCTGCCGCTACATGGCCTGATGCCACCACTGGGGATCCTGCAGCATTTTTATTAATCCATTTCATTGGTGCCACGAGTCAGAGAGGCTCTCCCACCCCGAGCCCCCCTCCTGGGGTCAGGATCCTGAACCAGGTATTTTTTTCCACAACAACCACGTGTTCCATATGCCTGAGCGTGATTTCTACAGTGTGGTTTTGACTCACACCACCGGCTTCGATTGGTGAGTTTTCCCCGTTCTGGTCAGAATAACCATTTCTCTGAACCTGAGGAACTGACGGGTGAGCTCCTGGAAATCTTCTGGTGTTCCTAGAAATGGAGGGACAGCCCCCAACCATGGTCAGTTGAACCTTTTGTTGACATGCATCTCTGGATTGCTTCCCTTAGCTAAAATCGTGACTGAAATGACCCAGGGTCAGTCCTCCCGTGCTAGCACTGCATACTCTGTGGTGCATTCGACTGGGGGCCCAGGGTCCCTCATATTCTTTGTTCTCTTTTTTCCTTCCCCCATGTTGCTTGTTTTGTTTTGGTAAAGGCAGCTCGGAGGCCTTATGGTGTCTCTGTTTTGCTGGTTTTTACAGTTTTACCTATGAGTAGCAAGCCATCCATGTCCATGACCCCTGGGATGGAAGCCTTTTAGAGGCCCTAAAACCCCAGGCCTTAATGCCCTCCTTCTTCAGCTCGTACCCTCACTCTGCCGGTGTCCCACCAGCTCCATTTTTATGTGAGTTTTCTGACTACTGTCAGTGCACAGGCAAATAGAAGGAGTATCCTCAAACTCCCTGCTACTACTACTGCTGCCAACAGATTGGTCTGATCCACAAGGTGGCCTTTTTCAATTCTAGCCTTTTGCTCCCTACTGCGGCTTGTGGCTCGGAGGCTCAGCAACAGGGCGGATCACGCCTCTAGGTCTCTCTTATTATTAAACTTAAAATCCCTGCAGCTCAAAAATTTTGGCTTTTCCATACAACATGTGACTGCTGCCATTTTGACTGGGGTCAGGTGACTTCACCGCCATCTTGGCTGAGAGCCAGGTCAGGTGACCAAGTTCCGCCATCTTTACTGAGGTATTCCCTGCCTGGTTCCCCAGTGTTAACTCTGTTGCATGGGTGACCTTACCACCATCTTAACTGAGAGCCAGGTCAGGTGACCAAGTTCTCCCATCTTTACTGAAGTATACCCTGCTTTGTCCTCTGGTCTACTTATGTTTATTTCTCTAAATTCCTCTTGCTGACTTTGTTGCATGTGTTTTGTGCAATGGCATGCCTTTGGTAGGGCCCGCCAAGAGCATCCACTTTGCTCAATCTCTGGTCACTCTGTGTTTGTAGTCATACATCATACATGTAACTTAAATGCACCTATGCTTAATGTTATAATTGTTCATTGCATCTCATTTCAGACTACAAAAACAATTAAGTCTCATGCTTTAAACTGGTATGTACTTTTAAGTCTCTTACAATACTTATTTAATCCAACCCTCATTTAAGATATATTAAGCTGTTCTCTACTATTGTCAGTTCTGTCATTAACCTTCTATTGCAAGCAGTTTCTTGTTGAAATAGGAACGGCGGGGCTGTGTCCCCGGCACCCGGCCGCCCCCACGGCTAGCTTTACCTGAAATAATTACACGGAAACTGTATTCTTTTAAACACCGCTTGGCCCATTTCTATCTAGCCTCTTCTAGGCTAGCTCTCGCACCTGGACTAGCCCATTTCTAATAATCTGCTGTAGCCCACGAGCTGGCTTACCAGGAATGATCTTAACCTGCATCTGCCTGGAGTAGAAGAATCATGGCGACTCTCTGACTCAGCTTTTTTCTCCCAGCCTTCCTTTCTGTTTACTCCACCCACCTAAGGGTGGGCCTATCAAATGGGCCTAGCAGTTTCTTTATTGCTTAACCAATGAAATCAACAGATTGATATATGACATTCCCCCATCAGTTTCTTCTGTCTTTTTATGAGTATGAATCTTACCTGTTAAGTTGAGAGCCAGTACAGTCAAGCTCAAACCCAGCTCTCCAGGCAGATTCTATACTGTAGTTTTACCTGATAAATTGCCCTCAATTGCTCAGAGATCTTGGGAATATGGCATTTAAATATTTAATTATTGAAAAACTTTTCATAGCAAAAAGAGACAGGTTGGCTCCTAGCAGCAGCATTCTACTTCCTCCAAAGATAGAAGACAAATGGGCACAGAACAACGTCCATCGGTGATTCATTTCAATTGCCAAGCACTGATCACTGGGAAAAACTGCCTTTCATCTAAACTGAAGATCTCCAGACATAGACAGAATCGCTGGAATCAACAGCCTAGCTGCTCGGGTCATGGTAGGCTTGTCTTCCTACAGATTTCTCAGCCCACCGAATCTTCTGGAGCCTGGCAGGTCCTAAGCTAAACAGCAGAAGACAAATATGACCTTCACCAACCATGGAGGACCCTGAGGAGTAGCTCTAGGTGCCAACCAAGTAAGTTCTCTGTCGGTTTTTTTTTTTGCTTTTTTTCGAGACAGGGTTTCTCTGTGGCTTTGGAGCCTGTCCAGGAACTAGCTCTGTAGACCAGGCTGGTCTTGAACTCACAGAGATCCGCCTGCCTCTGCCTCCCGAGTGCTGGGATTAAAGGTGCACGCCACCACCGCCCGGCTAATCAGTAACTCAAGTTAAATTTTATCCTTCTCAAATATCTACCATGCAGTTTTACAGCTGAGAGGTTTTGCCAGTTTAAAAGGACAACCTCACCAAACAAATTTCAGTAAAATACACATACAATTTATTAAGGTGTATACCTGCAAGTTGTAAAGGTGTGAGGACAGATACAAGTTATCAAACTTCTCTCTCATGCTGCCTTTCATAGTCTTAAAAACACTTTTCATTGTACAAAAATATCTGTCATAGTGATTCTGACATAAGTATACTATTGTTTATACAATGTATATGCCTAAAACTTCTGTTTTTACAAACCCAAAGAATTCTTTTGAGTTCCAGGGACCCAAATTGAAGGATCCACCTTAAACAGGTCAGATACATCCCCCTCAATTCCCTGGCCCTAATTTCTCCCCATAAACTTAACTTTGTCCTCTGTTCTGCCAATACCTTAAACAGGTGTAAGAGATACCAGACATTTCCATACCACAAACACCGGACAGGAACAGACCAGCTACTCAGCACCCTGCTTTCTCAGTCCCCCTCAAAGACAGCACCCACAAATAAGCAGGAAGCAGTCTTGAGAATTCGCCACCCCAATTCCTTTAACCTGTGGTGCCTAACCTTCTGCCTTTTTATTATAAAAAATAGATGGGAATGTATTGTTCTGTCTCTTTAAGAGACAAGCCATGCCCACTCCCTCCCCTGTCTGCTGACACAGGCTGATCTTCAGCTTCCAGCTTGAGTTCCCTTTCTTTTTCTGTCTCCCTCTCAGAGAGGCAGCTTTGCTCTCTCCCCCCTCTCTCTCTCTCCCCCCTCCCTTTCTCTGTTCTTCTCCTTCTCCCCCTTCCCTTCCATAACCCACTTAATAAATACGCAACCTCATTCTGCATGTCGTGCCTATCCATATCTCTGTCGCCCACTGCGTGTCTCCCTACCCGGGATCAGCCACAGCTCGGGGACCTGGGACTGGATGCTCTCAGGTCCCTCTGCCTGCTTTCACATGGCCTGCTGCCTGCCGCTGCTGGGGATCCTGCAACATTTTTAATTTTTCCATTACACCCACAGACTCTCATCTGCCCTCCACATGCCTGCAGTGATGCATACACATACAGAGATGGGTAAATGTAGCAAAGCTCAGGAAGAAGAAAAGGTTTGTGAAAACGAAGTATGTGCCCAGTAGTGACAGTTAGTGTTATGTCTTTAAATCGCAGCTACTTTAAACTTCCTACCATTAAAAGGCAGGCATGCTCCCTTTGCACCCAGCAGGAGGGCTGCTATTAAGAGAGGAATAGAGAGTGTCAGGAGCCAGCCTTGACAAAAATACCATTCTCCAGAGTGGAGGCGTGGGGATTTAGAAATATAGTAAAGAATACAAAGACGTGAATGAAAATAATAAAACACAGAAACATATAGGATAGTATAGGGACGGAATTTTTCAGTGAGTACTGAAAATTTGCCCATGTTTAATTTTCCAACAGCTTAATAGACCCCTGGCCCCAAAGTGTAGGAGTAAAGCAAAAGGCTGCATTAACATACAAATTGAAAGTCTTGGGGTACAGTCACCCCTCAGGCCCTGACTCAGGCCCTAGACCAAACATTTCGTAGGCAAACCACTCCCTGGGTGGAATCCCAAGTTATTTCCGTAAAGGGACCTGGAACTTAGTTGGATTCCTTAGACTTTTGTTTTAGTAGGAACCAACTACTTCCCTATCTCAGGAGCATGGGGTCTGGCAACTAGCTACACCTGTTTACAGAAGCCTCGAGAGCAGAACTCTGAGCCACAACTAGATAGGACCTTTGTTGTAGAAGTATAGTAACCTTGAATCCTAACTCTCTGACTTTTGGCCTCTTCGTGTCTCCACAAGAAAGCACTGGAGACCAAGGACACAGAGGAAGTGGAACCGCGTGTCCTGAACAGCAAGTGCCAATCACTCAGAAAGTTAAGCAGTTATCACACGGCTAGCAGACCCTGTTTTTAGCAGAGAGGAGAGAAAGGAGTTAGAATACAGTGCATTTGTGTTCACGGCAGCCTCACTCACCGTAGTCACTAGGTGGAAGCAACTCAAGCCAGTGACCAACAGCTGGATAAAAACCTCTCTGTATAATAACATGTATGTGTACACACGCTCACACACACCCGTCCCCACTCACACACACACACACTCACTCCCGCCCACATGCACACTCACACATGCATGCACATGCTCACACGCACTTACACGCCCCCACACACACACTGGAATGTTACTTGGCCTACTTGAACTATCTGTCCATGCATTGCTCCACCCCTGTCGACATCCTGCCTCAACCCTGAGGTCTGGCGGAGCACAGATCCTGCAGCTTGGCTCTATGCGCTTTTACAGCTGGGTTCACTAGTGTCTAACCACCAGCCGCTCTTTGCCTCTGACTCCAGGAAGGCCTGAGTTTTACCAAGGTCTCTTTAACCCTTTTGCAGCCAATCTGTAATACATATACATATATATGTGTGTGTACATATATATGTGTGTGTATTCTGTAACCTATTGTAATATATATATATATATACTGTAATATATGGAAGTTAATATGAGTAAAATTAGAATGAAAGAACAGATATTGTTGGCTGCTAGAAATTGAGTCTACCTGGCAAACTGGAGTCAAAGCAAAGGATGTAGCTTATGAGCCCAATGTTAATGCGGTAAGTTATGATGCCTGGAAAGACGAACATGTTTGCCTGTTTCTGGTACAGTGCACTCAGGACAACAGCCTAAGATGGTCTGGGGTACTGTTCTGCTGTGCAAATACCATAGCCAAGGCAGCTTATAAAAGAGAGCGCTTACTGAGACTTAGAGTCTCAGAAGTTCGTGAGTGTTGCTGCAGGGACAGGACAGCCGGCAGGCAGCCATGATGCTGCAGCAGGAATGCAGAATTTAATCCTGACCCACAGTACAAAGCCCCAAAGGGGTCAGAGCTAAACTGGGAATGGCACGGGCTTTTGAAACCTCACAGCCTGCCTCTGGTGACACACATCCTTTAATAAGGCCACATCTGACCCTTCCTAAACAGTTCTATTACCTGGGGACCAAGCGTTCAAACAGATGAGCCAATGAGAGCCATCCTCATTCGAACCACCACAGACGGTCTTCTCTGACATCCCCAAAGTACCTCCTGCTTACACACAATGTGTACTTATGGGGAGGAGGAGTGGGCAAAGCAACAGTGCCCAGAGACCTGACCACATCCCACCTCTACCCCCGCACTCCGCACTTATCCCCGGCAAGCCAGGATACTGTGACAGAAGAGCAGGAAGACAGCCAGAGAGTGGGAGACTCGCGGTGTGATTTGCTAAGCGGACCGAGATGCTTGCAGATCACTATGGTGACCACCAGCTGAGGTGGCAACTCCAAAGGTATTGCACACTGCCCACCGTCAGAGGAGGAAGCCATTCCGGGAAGTACTAGGGCAGCAGGTGTGGTCACTCAGTGGGAGACTGTGTTTAGTAGGCCGAGTTCAGTTCCCTCCAACCCCCCCACACACTCATGCACACGAATAAAGGGACTACCCACCTAGTTAGGCGTGAGACCGAGTGTATGGCGCACAGAAGACATAGGAAGTTCAGAGGGCAGGTGGAGCCCTTGGCAGAGACTGGCCACGCTGGTTATGGGGTTGTGGAGGTGAGAAACGGCCTTAGTTAAGTGGAAAACACCAGGACCGGCAAGAAGGCTCAGTGGGTAAGAGCAATTCCTGGATCCCACAGTAGGAAGAACAAACTCTCAAAATTGTCCTCTAACCTTCAAACACACACACACATGGAAAAGGAAGAGGGCATCTTCGGGCCCAGGGAGTCAGGCAGAGGTGGAGACCGTTAATTCTCAGTGGCCACACATCATTTCATATCCTCCACAATTCTCTAAACAGCTACTGGTTCCAGAGAGGGACAATGTCGGTGAGAAACCGCAGGACAGATTTGGCTCTGAATGTTGACATGTGACAGATGATGCTGGTGTTTTCACAGTGTCAGAAGTACCGTTCAGAGTCACAAAGAAAGAGGCCACCTATCTGGGGCTTCTATTGCTGTGATAAAGAACCATGGCCAGAAGCAACTTGGGAGGTGGGGTAGGCTTATTTCATCTTACAGCTCCAAGTCATGGACTATCACCGAGGGAAGTTAGGGCAGAAGCTCCAGCCGGACAGGGACTGAAGCAGTGGCCATGGAGGGGGCTGGCTTGTGCCCCATGGCTTGCTCATCCTGCCCAGGGGTGGCACAGTCCGCAGTGGGCTGGGTCTGCTCACATCAATCACTAACCAAGACGATGCCTACCAGGCTCTACCCCAGGCCAGTTTGATGGAGGTCTTTTCTCAAGTGAGACTCCTCTTTCCTATGTGGATCGAGGTTGTGTCAAGTTGACTGAAACCAAACCAATGCCAAACAACAGGGCATCGTCTCGTGTCTGTTCCTTTTGACTTTTGGCTTTGTGAACCAATATTAAGTTTCACTTTGAAGCTTACTTAGTTTTGACCAGACACAAAGTCATCCTAGTAAGAGAGAGATTATTCGGTGGGCACTCAGTGAAGAGAGAATTCCTTCTGCTCCCCTCTCTCCATTCTTCTCAGGCATTCACCATTACCCATGTAACGTGAATGTTCCTTCAGGTAAGCCTGTCTTGCTGAAAGCCTTATGTGATGTAGGAGACAAACCCTGCTTCCTCAAGGTCTCCACTTGTGGCGCCGTCAACGGCAATCTCTCCTCTTCATCACAGCCTTCATCTTTCCCTCTCTGCTCGTCATCTTAAATCTGGATGTGGCCAGCACCCAGCCATTTACAAAGGCAATGAAAAGATGCTCTTGGCATTGTGGGAACTCTTCACCCCCTAGTCCTCTGCCTGATAGATACCACACACAGTCACACTTCCCCAGCCACTCCCTACAGGCCCTGCCCTCCTTCCCCCACTGACTTCTGCTATGCCCTTACTTTATTTGAACAAGGCAACTTAATCCACCCCACTTCCACATCTGTGGACTGGACGTCATTCAAGGTTAAACTCCAGGGACATGAGGGCTTCTAATTCCTTCTACTACTCACCCCTCAACTCAGCAATGTGGACTGGACGTCATTCAAGGTTAAACTCCAGGGACACGAGGGCCCCTAATTCCTTCTACTACTCACCCCTCAACTCAGCTAACCTCTCCAGAGAATGTTTAGTCTTGAGAGATGAGAACACAGTCCAAGAAAACCGAGCTGTGTTCCCCTGGCCTTTCCAGACCTTCACACTCTCTAGACTCCCATTTCAACTACTCGGGAGTTTCCTTTTGCAGAACACCAGCTTGTGTTGATCTCCCAGGAGGTTGGCCTAGTGTCTGCCCCCTTGTTTTCCCATTCACAGACACCGAATTCCTCTCCAATAACCAGATAGCAATGATCTCCCCTTTTGCCTCAATTCTCTCCTCAGCCCCACTCTCTTCCCACCAAGGCCCCTTCTTGTGCCCTAAGCATCTCCTCTGTTCTGAGTTGTTTCCAAAATCCCAGATGGAATAGCCACCATTATCACAAACAGAGACTCCCCTGAAGGTGTCCTTCTAAAAACCACAGAGCCCGGGACTGCCTTCTGACTGAGAAGGGGGTACCCCCTTTTTTCCTCCACGAAGAGTGCTTACCTCTTCGCAATCCAGCCTAGAGTAGTCTGAGACACAGGAAGAAAAACAGCAAGAAAAAAAACATGCAAACTCTGCCAACATTCTAACTCTCAAGGACAATGGTTCAGCCTGGGGTGATGGCTACACTGGCCCACTCTCTTCCTGGGACCCCTTCTATTTACTCTTTATTTTCCTATTATTAACCTTTGTACCCTGACTTTTAAAAATACATTTATTTGGCCGAGTGGTGGTGGTACACACATTTCCCAGCACTCGGGAGGCAGAGGCAGGCGGATCTCTGTAAGTTCGAGGCCAGCCTGGTTTACAAGAGCTAGTTCCAGGACAGCCAGGACTACACAGAGAAACCCTGTCTCAAAAAACAAAAACAAACAAACAAAAAAAGTCTTGCTTTTGGTACCCAAAGTGAGAGAAGGCAGTGCCTGCACACAGTTCTTTCTGAAATCTAATTTAGACCAGCCTTCCCGGGTGAGGACTCACCTTGCACCTGTGGCCACTCTGGCATTTCAGACTTCTGCTCAACTTTTCTTTGTTAGATTAGAGATGGGGACAAGGGAAGAGCAAGTTCTGCTTAAGAAAAGCACCTGTTGGGGGTGGGGAGGTCCTAGTAAGAACCAGAGCCCCTGCCCCTCTTACAGACCTGTGTTTGTAAGGCCAGGAAAGAGGAAATGAGGGAGGCTCTAGGGAAGAGAAAACTGCGGTTAGCCACTGTTGCCAGGCTTGCTGGGTTGCTAGGGAAGTTGAGCTTGCAGTGGGACCACCCCGTGCCACCCTGGGTGTTTCAGTAGGCAGGTGGTGGTGACAGTCAGGGTGTCGGCTAAGGTGGTAGACGATGATGGACAAAACGATGTCCCTACAGCTAACATTTCCTGCCTTTTGTTTTGTGAAGAGTCGGCAGAGCAGCGGGCCAGAACTGAGGCACAGTTTTCAGAGGGCTGCTTTGGGTTGAAATGAGATGCTAGCGTGTTTGGAGAAGGCAGATGCTGTCGATGTCCCAGCTAAAAGGGTTCAGTGGCTATGAGACAAAGGGGTTAGGTAGTTCAGATTTTATTTTTATTCTATGTGTGTGGGTATTTTACCTATGTGCACAACATGCCCTTGGAGGCCAGAGGAGGACGTTGGATCTCTGGAATGGAGTTGCAAATGATGGTTAGGAATTGTGTGAGTGCTGGGAACCAAAGCTCAGTCCTCTGAAAGAGCAGCAAGCGCTGGGCCCTGCTGAGCTATTTCGTCAATCCTGGGTCATTTAAAGACAGGGTGCGGGTGCTGGAGAGAGGATGTAGGTTGCTCTTGCAGAGGATCGGAGTTCAGTTTCCAGAGCCCATGTCGGGTGGCTCACAACCATGGATGACTCCAGTGCCCTCTTCTAGCCTCCTGGAGCATCATACACACATGTCTATACACATGCAGATGCACTCACGTGCACAGAAATGAAAATAAATGTATTTTTTTTCAAGGCGAGGTTTCTCTGCATAGCCCTGGCTGTCTTGGAACTCGCTCTGTAGGCCAGGCTGGCCTCGGACTCAGAGATCCGCCTGCCTCTGCCTCCCAAGTGCTGGGATAAAAGGGGTGCAACCCCCACCCTCCTCACCCCAGCCCTAAGCAAGACTTTTTGCACCACCTTTTTGATGCGAAAAGTCTTCCTGGCATCAGCAGGAAAACCTAGCCCACTCCCGGACTTTTGTTCAACCTGCCCCTCCAGGCCTCGTGGAAGGCACTGATACTTTCAAAATGAGCCCGGCCTCATGCAGAGCTGCATTCCTGATCCCTCCACCGGTCCGGAAAAGAGGAAAATGACCTTCCGAGAGTGGGTCCTCCGGCTGCCTAGAGAGACCAGCAGGAGATTGGCCGGGGGGGGGGGGGGGGGGGGGCTTGATGACGCATTTCCGGGCGTGATCTTTAAAACCTGAGGGTGCGGCTGGGGAGGGGGGTTGGCGGCCTGAACCTGGGCTTGAACCTCAGTAGGTTGAGGGGTGGAGTAGGTGGAGGTCGCCATGTGGAAAGAGGCTGCCGTGAGGGGAGAGGCCACCGTGGGGGGAGAGGCTGCCGTGAGGGGAGAGGAGAGGCCGCCGTGGGGGGAGAGGCTGCCGTGAGGGGAGAGGCTGCCGTGAGGGGAGAGGCCACCGTGGGGGAAGAGGCTGCCGTGAGGGGAGAGGCTGCCGTGAGGGGAGAGGCCACCGTGGGGGGAGAGGCTGCCGTGAGGGGAGAAGCCACCGTGGGGGTAGAGGAGAGGCCGCCGTGTGGAGAGAGGCCGCTGTGGAGGGAGAGGAGAGGCCACTGTGGGGGTAGAGGAGAGGCCGCCGTGTGGAGAGAGGCCGCTGTGGAGGGAGAGGAGAGGCCGCCGTGGGGGTAGAGGAGAGGCCGCCGTGGGGGTAGAGGAGAGGCCGCCGTGGGGGTAGAGGAGAGGCCGCCGTGGGGGGAGAGGCCACCGTGGGGGAGAGGCGAGGCCGCCATGAGGGGGAGTAGGTGGGAAGGCTGCCATTGGTGGAGGGGAGGCAGCATTGAGGGGAGAGCCTGCCCTTGGTGGAAGAGCCCCCCCCCCCCAGTGAGGGTGTGTGTGTGTGAAGTGGGGAGGACACCATGAGGGGGAGAGAGACTGCCATGGGGGGTGGGAAGAGGCTGCCATAAGGTAGGGGGTGGGAGAGGCCACTGCATGCCTGGGGCGCAAAGACAGCTGAGGTACAGGCAGGAAGAGGCCACTGCAGGTCCCAGGGCTGATTGCTCTCCTTGAAGGCCCTGGCAGACTGAAGCAGGCAGACCTGAGGTGCAGGACGAGGCTGGTGGAGGACGTGGCATGTTTTTAGGGGTTGTCACCCATTACTGTCCTGTGGAACCCGAGTGCTGCTGATCAGCCTCTGGATGGCTTAAACACACTTTGAGTCCTTTGAGTGCTCCCTGGAAATTGGTTTGTGACAACTTCATTTGCCTGGCATGATCAAAACAGAGCTGCCCAAAAATATGAGACTTCTGTAAGGATGAGCCATGCACTTGGCTCCAGCTCCAGGGATGCAGCTGGTCTGTTGCTATTCAGCAACTCACAAACCCCATTTAACTGCTCGGCCTCCTGAAAGAGCCAGAGTTCATTCTTAGGCTGAGTCAGTAAGCCTACTGTTAAAGGAACTGTGGCAGCCCCTGGCCACTGCCAGCAAACAGAGCCCATTCAAAAAAATGTGGTCACTAAGTAGCTGCGCTCAACTCTGCTCTCCTGGTCTGGAATATCTTTTTAAACTTAGGTTTTATATGGATGTAGTTGCCCCTTGTTGGGTGCCAATAGCTTAAGCATATTCTTTGGTAACTCTTAACCCATTTCTATTAATCTGTATATCACTATGAGGTGTGGCCTACCGGCAAGGTTCCAACATTTTCCAGAGGGCATCTTTTTCTTTTGGCAGCTACGGTGTCTCTCTGACTCTGCCTACTTTCTCCTCCATCTCTGCTTGGTATTCCCACCTTGCTCTAAGTAAGTTTAGTGATTCCATGTAGCTTCTTTATTCATTAACCAATAAAAACAACACATATACAGAAGGACTTCCCACATCAATAAACTATCTTTGGTTCTTCAAGACAGGGCTTCTCTTTGTAGCTGTAGGTTCTGGCACTCACTCTGTAGACCAGGCTGGCCTCGAACTCATATAGAGATCTGCCCGTCTCTGCCTCCCAGGTGCTGGGATTAAAGGTGTGCACCACCACTGTCCAACTCTAATAAAATAGCTTTAAATTATCTGACTTGTACTACTAAAAAGACAGACACTGTTGTAAGGAGCGGCGGGGCTGCGTCCCCAGCGCCCAGCCGCCCGCTCTGCAGTAAGTGGACTTCCCGCCACCCGGCTAGCTTTACCCGAAATAATTACACGGAAACTGTATTCTTTTAAACACTGCTTGGCCATTAGTTCTAGCCTCTTATTGGGTAATTCTCACATCTTGCTTTAACCCATTTCTAATAATCTGTGTACCACCACAAGGTGGTAGTTTACTGGTAAGATCTTAACCTGCGCCTGTGTCGGGTGGGAGAATCATGGTGACTGGCTGACTTGGCTTCTTTCTCCCAGCATTCTGTTCTGTCTACTCTGCCTACCTAATTTTCCGTCCTATCAAAGGGCCAAGGCGGTCTCTTTATTTAACCAATAAAATCAACACAAAACATGAATCTCCTCCATCAAGACACGATTGTCAAGTAGCATGGGGAGAGGCTGGTTCTGAGGTCTATGCAATGGGTTTCATGTATATAACTCATTCCTCTCTGTATCTGGGTTCTATGATCCTGTTTCTCTGATGAGATCATTACATCCTATCCATTGGATTTTCAACTTTACCTCCTTTCCTTGGTGTTGTCTCTGGATAACTGAAATTACAGTTTTAACAGTACATATTATCTATACATTTCTTGAATGATCTTATTCTTCCATTTTGCATCTTCCAATGTATCTGCTGTCTCATGTTTGCTAAGACTAGGATTGTTTGCAGGAGAAGTCAAATAGAGTTACTATCACTAATAGTTTCTCTGTTTACCTTCAGGTCCTGAAATTTTTGAGCCTGTATTAACTACAGGACTAAAAGAATTTATGATGGAAAATATCTCTGTACAACCAGAGCCTAAGGTAAGCTGGATTTCCTTTGCTTCTGTACATATATGTGTGAGTGTACAATGATATATGCATGTATACATACATGTACACATGTATATGTAAATATATACATCCAAACATGTGCCTATATTTGCATTTACATTAATATACTTTAGAAATTTCTCATTGAGGTTTGACTTATGTTTTAAGTGTATAGCTCACTTTTCCGAGATGGCATTCATATGCCATCACTTATGTTAATACTTTAAAATGTTCCATTTTATGCCCTTTCCTAAGCCACCAGGGTTACAGATAGCTGCCCCCATGCCACACTTTTATATGGTGCTGGCAACTAAAGTCAAGTCTTCATTCCGTGAAACTAGAATTCTACTCACTGGGCCATTTTTCCTGCCAGAAGATACCCTCCCTCCGTCCTTCCTCCCTCCTTCTGCACTGGGCACTGAACCCATGGCTTTGTACACACTGGGTGTTCTGACTAGCTTGGTGTCAAATTGACACAGCTAAAATCATTTGAGAGGAGGGAGTTTCAATAGAGAAAATGCCTTTATAAGAACTGGGCTGTAGCCAAGCCCGTAGGGCATTTTCTTTTCTTTTTTTATAGAGTATAGGATTTAATACACGTGAAGTCCAGTAAAATTATTTTTCAGAACCTAAGAATAATAAAAAACTTAATCATATATAAATGGATATAAATATAATGAGATTTGAATAGTGAATATTTTGAATATTCTTTTGAATATTTGGTTTTTCAAATTTATTTATTTATTAAAAATTTCCACCTCTTCCCCTCCTTCCATTTACCTTCCACTCCTCCCCCTCCCTCTGCAGTCCTAAGAGCAGTCAGGGTTTCCTGCCCTGTGGGAAGTCCAAGGCCACCCCCTCCATCCAGGTCTAGGAAGGTGAGCATCCAAACAGATTAGGCTCCCAAAAAGCCAGTACATGCAGTAGAATCAAAATCCAATGCCATTATCATTGGCTTCTCAGTCAGCCCTCATTGTCAGCCACATTCAGAGGGTCCGGTTTGATCACGTGTTTGTTTAGTCCCAGTCCAGCTGGCCTTGTGACCCGTCCAGCAGGTCCAGTTATTCCAGGGTCTTGAAGAGGCACTACCTGAAAGAATCATGGGCTGGAGAAAGAAAGGAGACCAAGCAAGGTTTTGTTGTCAAGGTCTCCATTTATTTGGGTAATGGTTGTGGCTTATATAGCCCTTGAATGAGGGATTTGGCTTGGGGTGGAGGGTAGGGGTAGGAAGGAACTTTGCCGGGGTAGCAAAGGTCACCAGTCAGCACACCTGGTGTTTTCTGTGCAAGCGGAAACCTTTCTTTTGTGATTCCATCAACAAACAGTTCTCAAGATAATTAGAATGTGGGGCAGGTCCCGTTAACAAATAGTTCTCAATATAGTTGGGGTGTGGGGCTCTCTGCAAACATCCTTAGGACAATGGTCCCTGATAGCCTTGGTGAGCTCCCATTAGATCAGTCCCACCGGTCTCTGTGGGTAGGCGCGCCCCTCACGGTTAGTGATTGATGACAGAGGGCCCTGGCTATTGAAGGTGGTACCACCTGTGGACTGGCAGCTCTGGGTTGTATAAGGAAGCAGCACCCTCCATGACCTCTGCTTTATCTCCTGCCTTTGGGTTCCTGCCATGTTTGGGTTCCTGTCCTGACTTCTTTAATGATGGACTGATGTGGAAGTATAAGCCACATAAAACCTTTTCTTGCCCAACTTGCTTTGCTCATGGGTTCCATCACAGAAGTACTAATCCTAAGACCCTAGGCAAGTGTTCTACCAGTAATCCACTCCCCGTCTTTTCGTGTATGTGTTTGAATTACTAGATCATGGAAGATCCATTTGGTTGGTTTCATTACATGCTGTACAGAAGTTTTCTAAAACAGCCATTCCAGTTTGTGCTTTTTATACCCCCTTAGCGGTATCCAGTTGCTCCCGTGATTGTCTGATGTCTAGGAGGGCTGTTTATCATTTCAGATTTTTGAAGACATGGCTGTGTATTTCACAGAGCAGGAACTGGCCAGCTTGACACTTGACCAAAAGGCCGTGTACAAGGATGTGGTGCTTGAGAACTTTACACATGTGGCTTTACTGGGTAAGGTTTCTGGGCCTCAGGTTGAACAGCTTGCTTACAGTTATTAGCCAACTTGAAATGGTAAATGTGTAGCTCACTTTGCGAGTCACTGCATGTAATCTGTCAGTGTGTGTGTGTGTGTGTGTGTGTTAAGGGCCTTGCAGATCTGTGTCAGGCAGGTTCTGAAACTGAGTTACATCCTTAACTGTGCTCCCATTTCAGTGCCTTTTCAGCTTGCAAGAAAATGTTTTTAATATGTTTTAGTCATACATAATGGATCTCATTATGACATTCCATACACGAGTAAACTTATTTTTGTTCTTATCTCTACCCTGTCGCCCTCACACAGCTCTGCACTACCTTTTGCCTTCCCAACTCTTCCCATCTGCTTTCATTTTTTAGAACTTTTTGTGTGTGCCTGAGTTTGTGTTTTGTACATTAAAATGCTTTTATTTAGAGGGATATTTAGAGTAAAACTGGTTGTGTGTGTCGTCACTTTCGTGCTCTCCCAGCTTTGCATTTGCACATTTGGTATAGCGTTATCTGTGTGGTAACAAATAGAACAAGGGAATTGGTTTTGTGTTTCATGATGACATTAAAATTGAAAAAATATTTTATATCGAAATATGTAAAGGTAGCTTACAGACACTAACTTCTCCTCCCCTCTAGGGTACCTCGCAAAAGTAAAACAATATTTTCAACTGACCGCCGAAGCAGAGTCATCCAGGGTGAAGGCCTTTCTCTAAGTCAGCTGTGCTGGAAGACAGATAGAGGAGGCGAGGTCAGAGCCATGTCACTGCTGTCAAGTGCAGTGTTTTCTGTAGCCAGGCATATTTCTATCCAAGTAGATGTATTATTGCTCTTAGTTCATTAAAGTTGTGCATTATAATGTGAAGGCGTAAGTCATAAACAATCCCACACCAGTTTGGAATTATGATTAATAGGGTGGTATTTATTTAAAGGGGAAAAAACTTACAGATCACCGTCCCAGACAACAGCCCTCTGCGCAATCAGGAAGGAGTCTAGTCGCCGGAAATGGAGCAGGAAGCAAAGAGAGAGCGAGGAGGGAAGTGGCTGCTTTTTTAAAGAGAGAGACCACGCCCAATGGGCTGGTATCTCAGCGGCTATTGGCTGGAGGAGTGGAAGGACTTCCCACTTTTAAGTAAGAGAGTTCTAAACCTACTACGAAATTATATACAATAAGTACAAATATCCTATTCTAACTAGCTTAGGTCTTGTATAATAGCTTGGCCAAGTCATGAGAGAAAAGTAACTACATTTATATTGTCTTCAACCCCATCGAAGATCTGAGAAGGGAAATAATGTTACCTGGGTAATTAGGAAGTTCAGTAAAACAACTCCCAAAACATGCAACAAATCACAGAGACAACTGGCTACCTGGGCAATCACCCAAAGTCACGTTTGCAGTGTTGAAGCAACCAACTTTGGCTAAGGCCTAACATAACTGACATACCATTTTCAAAGGCAAGCAACTTTTCAAAACTATCTTACCCTGTCTTGGCAGGATATGACGGTCCTGTTTTATCGATTGATGCATGCTCTGTATCTCTGTCAGTGGTTGAGGTATGGGCATTTCTTTGCCCAAAGGCCAGTTCTGCCAAAAAGAAAGGCTCCAGGTGGAGTGTCTTTGGTGTTCAACATTCTCTCAGGAATAGAGCAGTGTTGCCAGGAGCAATTGTGTCTCACTACCACAAAACTCTGAGTTAGATTAAAGGCCATTTTCTACAGCTCTTTGAAGAGGTCGAAGATTATCTATCTATACTGAGTATAATCTCTATATATCTAGAGAACCTGATTAGTCTAATTATAAATGACAAACTTAGAATACTATTGATCTATATAATTCTCAATACCTACCTAACGTAAAGACTAAGACAATAAACGACTGTGAAACAAATGAGGACAATGACCTCAAAATATAAACAATGTACAAATATACGTTGCAGTATGGTAAATATATATCAATACAAAAACAATATATAAGTATCTTAATCAGAGGTAGAAATGTACACTGCAATATGGTAAATATATACAATATATATCAATACAATATATGTCAATACATAAAAATGTTTTAAACGGAGGTAGAAACTTGCATGCATACAATAGTCAATATAATTTAACTTTGTTTCAATATACAAGAATCGATACCAATATATTTGTCTAAAAACAGTAACTCACAATTACAAATCTATTATCCCATCATCCCTCTTTTTTTTTTTCCAAAATGATCCCTGAGCTTATAAAATTCCTCCCCCAACCCTCAACCATATACTAATTATAATCAACCCCTAAATGATGTCCCTAAATCCAAGGGCAAACTTTACTGGAAGAGGGGATGTCGTCCTCTAGAATTACTTCCAGCTGTCATGGGGGTGACGTTCTTTCTGGGGGATCCTGTGAAAGTAAAATGACGGTTAAATTTCAAGATCAATGTCTTTTAAAATTGCAAATAGTCTCTGAGTATTTTGTGCAGGTCTGGCAAAAATGTTGTATAAGATGTGCACCATTTCAGATAACCAAGTTGGAACTGTCTTGTGCGGCTGGTACCCAAAGCAGGTCTTGTAGTAGCGCTATCAGTATCATGACGTCATATCAGCCAGGTGGAGTTGTTGTTATGGGGCCCCATCTTCTTCCTGGAAACTTCAAATGTCACTTCAGGAAAAACTCATTGTTCATTGTGAAAAACTTAAACATTAATCATATAGACATATATATATTCAATGAAAGGCATGATATATTCAATGAAAAGTATGATAGATATGAAGAAAAACAAAGATGTTTTCTAAACTGATACTTCTTTCTGTCCCATATCATGGCTCTTGACATGAGACAGAAACTCCAGAAACTCTGGGTTTTTCTCTTACTAACAGGCTTGGAATTGGAGAGGGACTGAGCCAGAGTCCAACTTCAAAACCAGCTCTATAAATTTAGAAATATGGTTTAATATATTTTACTTACACAACCCATTCAGTTTTCTTGGTATTTCCTATTGGGCAGGTATTTTTCTATCTGTCAGTATCCAAACATCCAGGGTCCCTTGAATTTTTCAAAGATAAGAACAGAACCCTGCCGCTATTCTATATGTTTTTCTTACCACCTGTATGAATATCATCATTGTGGATGAGTTGTCATTTCTTTTTTCCAAGAGGTTTCTCCTCTTCAAATCGAAACTTTATTAATTTTGATGGTATCCACAATTTTTCTTCTCCTGTGGAAACAAGAGCAAAACCCCTTCCCCAACGTAGCACATCTCCTGGCTTCCATCGAGAGGTCAGCACATCTTTGAAATAAATCGGTTGATTTAGTTCAGCAGATTTTTCCATTATCCAATGTCTCTCTGCTGCTGTCGTTCCTTTCTCATTAGCGTTAAGAAAATTCAAGGTTAATAAAGCATTATGTAATCTATTTCTGGGGGTATTTTCGGTCCCTTTCTGTTTGTTCAGCATATCCTTTATAGTACGATTTGATCTTTCTATAACTGCCTGACCTGTAGGATTATTTGGTATACCTGTAATGTGTTTTATATTATAATAATCAAAAAAGCATTTCATTTTCTTAGATACATATGCTGGACCATTATCTGTCTTTATTTGTGCAGGTATACCCATGATGGCCATAACTTCCAATAAATGTGTGATTACTGAATCAGCCTTTTCTGAGCTCAGGGCAGTAGCCCATTGAAAACCTGAATATGTGTCTATGGTGTGGTGTACACATCCATCTGCCAGATTTCATTTCTCTTAGTACCCTTTGGGTTACTCCCTGCAGGCAACGGTGTTTGATTATAGAAAGAACAAGTAGGACATCTCTTTATAATATCCTTAGCTTGTTGCCATGTAATGGAAAATTCTTTCTTTAGGCCTTTACTATTGACATGATGCTTTTTATGAAATTCTGAGGCCTGCAACATGCTTCCAATCAATAATTGATCAATCTCAGCATTGCCTCGTGCTAGAGGACCAGGCAGACCTGTATGGGACCGGATGTGTGTTACGTACATTGGACAAAGCCTGTTCCTGATTATGTCTTGTACCTGGATAAACAATGAAGTCAACTCTGTGTCATCTGGTATAAATTCAGCAGTTTCAATATGCAAGATAACTCTTTCTGCATATTGTGAATCTGTAACTATATTAAGAGGTTCTTTAAAATCCCTTAGCACCATAAGAATGGCATATAATTCTGCCTTCTGGACAGAATTATAAGGGCCTTGTTCCACCTTACTCAATTCATCTGACTTGTAACCTGCTTTCCCTGATTTATTTGCCTCAGTATAGAACGTATGGCCTCCAGTTATTGGAGCATCACGTACAATTCTAGGAAGAATCCAAGAAGTTCTCTTTATGAGGTTAAGTCTACCACTTTTGGGATAGTTGCTATTAATTTCTCCCAAAAAATTAGCACAAGCTCTTTGCCACGGTTCATTGTCTTCCCATAACTTTTTTTATTTCTTCAGTAGTAAAAGGCACTATAATTTCTTCTGGGTCTATACCTGCTAGTTGACGAAGTCTCAGCTTACCTTTTATAATTAATTCAGAGACTTTTTCCACATAAGTTTTTAATTTTTTACTTGGTTTATTAGGTATAAATATCCACTCTAAAATAATATCTTCCCTCTGATTTAGAATCCCTGTAGGAACGCAATATGACTAGGATGCAGCTAAGATTTGGGTTCACCCTATCCACATGTGCCTCCTGTAATTTTTCCTCAATCATTGTCAGTTACTTTTCTGCTTCAGCTGTCAGTTTTCTTGGACTATTCAAATCTTAATCACCATCTAAGGTTTTGTTTAAATGAACTATTAGATCAGGTGTTATCCCAACAGCTGGTCATAGACTGGAAATGTCTCCTAACAATCTTTGGAAGTCATTAAGAGTCTTTAACCGGTTTCTCCTAATATGTGCCTTTTGCGTTTTAATTTTCTCTAACCCTATTCTGTAACCTAGGTAATTAATAGAATTTTCTCTTTGAATCTTATCAGGGGCAATTTATAATCTCCACCTAGGCAAGACTTTCTTTACTTCTTCAAACATCCTTTCTAAAGTATCTTTATTTGAATCAGATAACAAGATGTCATCCATGTAATGATAAATTATGGACTTGGAATTGTTTACGAATTCTTTCCAATGGCTTACTTACAAAATATTGGCACAATGTAGGACTATTGAGCATACCCTGTGGGAGGACAGTCCATTGATAGCTCCCATTAGGCTGAGAATTATTATAAGTAGGCACTGTGAAGGCAAATTTTTCTCTGTCCTTTTCTTGTAACGGTATAGTGAAAAAACAATCTTTCAAATCAATAACTATAAGAGGCCATCCTTTTGGTGACAGATAAGGCAAAGGAATTCCAGATTGTAGTGGGACCATAGGTTGAATTACCTTGTTGACAGCTCTTAAATCTGTCACCATTCTCTATTTACCAGATTTCTTTTTTACAACAAACACAGGAGAATTCCAAGGGCTGGTTGATTCTTCAATATGGTGAGCATCTAGTTGCTTTTGCACCAGCTATTCCAATGCCTGTAATTTATCTTCAGCTAGAGGCCACTGTTTGATCCATATTGGCTTCTCAGTTAGCCATTTTAAAGGTAGGGCTGTTGGTACCTCTAAAGGTTTGGTATTTGCTGTATGTTCTTGTACAGCCTGAATGGCTGGTAACCTTTTTCCATAATACCTCATCATCTTTCCCAGAATTATGAGTTCCTAGAACTACAGGAATGTTAATCTGGGTATTCCATTGCTGTAGCCGGTCACGGCCCCATAAATTTATGGCAATATTGGCTATATATGTCCTTAGTCTCCTATTTGCCCTTCGGGCCCTCTGCATTCAACCCATCTTGTGCTTTGTTTTACACGAGATAGGGTTCCAATTCCCAGGAACTGAACATCTACCTCTTGAAGAGGCCAATTCGGATGCCAAGATTCTGGAGTAATGATACTTACATCCTCGCCTGTGTCTAATAAGCCTTCAATAAAAGTGCCATTTATACAGACTCTTAGCTTTGGTCTTTGATCATTAATAGAAGTCTGCCAAAATATACATTTACTCTGTCCTACTGGGCTTTTTGACTCATCCTCCACGCGTAATTCATCATTTAGACCATTATTACTTTTTACAGCAGAAATTGGAGCTTTTAATTTTCTTGGTGAGGCACGTTCTCCACTGTGACTGGGAATGACTGGGCCACTGTTGGCTTGGGGGCCTGCGAGAGGCCCCTCAAGGAGTTTCCCGATGATATCGGGTTGCCCCATCTGTCTGTTGTTGACCTGCATTCGTTGGACCAATGCTGGCCTTTACCGCATCTCCTACATATACCTGAAGGCCGAGATCTCCTATTTTTGTCATTCCCAGAAGAGATATTATTCCTAGAAATTCTTTGCCTGCAATCCCTTTGCAAATGTCCTAATTTACCACAATTAAAACACCTGGCAGTTTGATGTCTCCTTATTGCTTTGGAAATCGCTTCTCCTACCCAAGATTCATCATTATAGCTAAAAGTCTCAACATTCATCGTATGCTGAATCCATTCATCCGTAGGTGCTGATCTAGACTTTAAAGGCCCAATTATCTTTTTGCATTCTATGTTTGCATTCTCAAAAGCTAGAGATTCAAGAAGTATTCGTCTAGCTTCTGGGTCTGTTACCCCTATGTCCAGAGCCTTAATTAATCTTTGCAGAAAGTCCATAAAGGGTTCTCTCTGTTCCTGCCTAATCCTGGTATATGATTCAACCCTTTTTGCTGGATCTTGTATCCTATTCCAAGCATTTAAAGCTGCTTGGTGACATAGACACAGTACTTCTTCGTCATAAAGAGCTTGGACCTGTGGATCAGCATATTCTCCTGCACCAAGAATTTGATCTTGGGAAACCTCAACACCTTTTGCTCTTCCTTGCTGTTCCATATGTTTGGATTCTTCTCTCAATAGATTCCATACATCAAGGAAGGTCCATTATCTAAAACTGCAGACACTAACTGATGGAAATCATGGGGGGTAGCTCTAGCATTAGAAGCCCAAGTCCTTATCATTTCCTTAACATATGCAGAGTGCAAGCTAAAATTAACAACAGCTTGCTTAATTTCTTTTAGATATTCATTGCTATTCGCATCCATCTAGCTTCTTTGACTCCCTTTGAGCCTTTAGAAGTTGACGCTTTGTCAGAATTAAGTATAGGGTATGCCGCTAAAACCCTGGGTAAGCCAGTTCTAATAGCTGGTGGAGGCATTGTATCCTGTCCTTGTGCCTCCTTACTCTGTTCACCAGCTCCAATAATTTCTCCAATCTTTTCAAATCTTTTTATCATTGTCTCTCTTAAATCCTGAATCTCCTGACCTGTATATGTTTCCAGTGATTTCACTGAGGTATCAATTTTTTGGTCCCCATTCTGCACCTGTGATTCCAAAGCTTTAATTTTTTCCTTCAAAGATAACATGTCCTCCTTAAACTTATCATATAGATTCCCATCTTGGAGGTACATTCTGTCTGTTACCTTATCAAAACTTTGTGATAAAGTCTGAATGTCAAATTCAACAGCCTGAACCCTTTCAGGTAACTTTCTAGTACCCTTGGATATGGAGTCAATTTTGTCTGTCATAGTATCCACTTGTTCATATAACCTCTGATTTTCAATCATTTTAATCCTGTCAGTTAGTTGTTCATTATTAGTTCGTAAAGATTCTATCGTTCTTAGGAGTGCCATATTCTTCTATTCATTATTAGTTTGTAAAGATTCTATCGTTCTTAGGAGTGCCATATTCTTCCTTAATGATAGAATATGGAAAAGAAAACTGAAACCTAGTAACAAGCAAATTAAGGTATCCCCATAATCATATAAACCTTGTATAAACAAAGCAGTAAAATTTGCGTTAGAAACGAAAACTGCCATATTACCTATTATTCAGCAGGTGGCGCTGTTGCCAAGTCGCGATGAAAACGGGGTCCTGTTTCAGTGCCTTAGTAGATGTTAAAAACTGGAAAATGCAAGTTTCTCAACAAAGTAAATGTAATTAAATCAATTCCAGAGACGGAACCAGAAACCCAGAATCCAGGGGTAGAGAAGAGCAACCTGGAAGCTGCTTATGCCTCCACGTGACAGAATCGTCCCGAGGGTTTGTAGCTTTCGGCAACTGCTTGCGCTCTGGTCCGCACCACTCAAGCGCTGCGCTTGTAAGGGAGATTTAAAAACGACTCAGAAAAGAGCAAACTATGCGGGCAGAGACTACGGTGGGCCTGTGGAGTTTAAATCCACGTGGGGAGGCAAACGATATAGGGTGCGTGGGGACTTGAAGTCAATCTGAGGTGTCTAAAGGGAAAATATAAAGAACTGCAGCAAGGAAAGCTGGCTCCATGCACAAGGCACAGGCCGCAAGGCACAGGCCACGGCTGAGGGAGGAAGGGCTCACACCAAGCCGAGCTGGCAGCAGGCAGCTGAGCGGGGGAAGGAGGGGTCCTAAAACCAAACGTTGGGTGCCAGATGAAGGCATAAGTCATAAACAATCCCACATCAGTTTGGAATTATGATTAATAGGGTGGTATTTATTTAAAGGGGAAAAAACTTACAGATCACTGTCCCAGACAACAGCCCTCTGCACAATCAGGAAGGAGTCTAGTCGCCGGAAATGGAGCAGGAAGCAAAGAGAGCGTGAGGAGGGAAGTGGCCGCCTTTTTAAAAAGAGAGACCACGCCCCAATGGGCTGGTATCTCAGCAGCTATTGGCTGGAGGAGCGGAAGGACCTCCCGCAACTATAATGTACAAAGCAGACACTTGAGTCCTTTTTAAACAGCTTCATGAAGATAGAATTCACAAACCATACACTTATTTAAAGTGAAATAAATATTTTTTTTTCAGCAGGCAAAGAAAAATTATAAGGGGGGTAGAAACGGGCTTTGAGGATTAGTCAGCGATCTGCAGAATGTGACATCTAGCCCATTTTAAGTTTGGGCTGGAGTCCAGAGAAAAAGAAGTTCCTTTGACCAAATGGTGTGAATACTGACACAGAATTCCACAAATTGATCTTAAGACTCTGAAGCTAAGCTTTTCCGGAGGAATACTCAGAATTGAATGTAGCTCTGGATGCTACGGTCTCTGAACAAAGTTGGGATTGACTGAGAAGTCAAAGGCTGTGACAAAATTCTGAGCTAGCCCTCGTCTCCTGTGTGTCCTTTATAAAGTATTATTCTGCAGAAATCCGTTTGGCTGCTATTGTTCAGAGTGTCGTATCCCCAAGTCCAGCTCTGCTCCTTCCCTTCGGTTCTGACACAGTTGGGAGTTAGGTGTAATTATATCTCTTTTCCAGCTTACTTGGTAAGTTGAGGCAGGAGGATTATTTGAACTCACTTGTTTAGGACCAGTCTAGACAATGTAACCACCACCACACCCTTGGTCAAAAAAAGCCCCCAAAAACAAAACAAACAAAACTTTTGAACTAAGTTTAAAATTTAAAAAAGAAAAAAAAAACAGAACAAAAAGTTAAAATCACAGGACAGCGAAGTACCACCCAATGCCTTGGATACCGGGAGCTGTACACCCTTGGGCCTAAGGGTGGACACCACTACAAAGAAATATGTGAAGGAAAGCGGGCACGTTATTAAAGAAGCCCACTCTTGAGGGAGGGGACTGAAGAGGTGGCAGTTGCGGTTTCCTGGAGAGAACAGCCTGATGTGAGCAGCCAGCGCTACCTGAGGCTGTGGAAATGGCTGGGCCTGTGCTGCCTCAAGGGCCATGTTTGGGTCCCTGCCCTGCAGTAGCAGGGGCCTAGGTCAATGTCTGGGACCATCATAGCTTCATACCTACTCTGGGCTGCCATCTAGGGCCATGTTGATGTCCAAGGACTGCACAGAGTTGTCCTCTTGGCCCCCAGCATGCCTGGGCATTGTGGGAGAGCTGGTCCTACCCCTTGTTGACTGCAGCACTCAGGAGAGATGCCCTGCATCTTGCCTAGGAAGCACGGTAGAGCTGGCCCTGGTGGTGTGGGCACAGAAGAGCTGATCCCGCCCCAGCCCATGGGAGAGCTGGCCTTGGTGGTATGAATGCAGGAGAACTGGCCGACGATGAACTCAACAACCACCCAGGCCCAGATCGAAGGCTTTGAGTTGGTCCACCCCAACTCTACCCATCTAAGAACTGCCAGATCACGTGAAGGGGCCTGCCCTACAGAACCGAGGCTCAGGATCTCCATGACACAGGGCAGCAACAGGATATCCTAGAGGAGTCCCAGTGAGGATCCATTATTGATGGCGTAGTGGAAACCAGAAATGACTCACTGCCACAAACATTTGCAAGCAAAGCCGTTTGGGCAAAACCAAGACACCACTGATGGAGGAAGGTCATTGGTTAATTATAATAAAGAAACTGCTTGGCCCTCATAGGTTAAAACATAGGTGGGAGGAGTAAACGGAACAGAATGCTGGGAGGAAGGGGAAGTGAGCTCAGAGGCCATGCTCCCCTCTCCTGGGCAGATGCAATGAAGCAAGCCGCCAGGTCAGACATGCTGAATCTTTCCCGGTAAGACTGGTGCTACACAGATTACTAAAAATGGGTTAGGCAAAATATGAGAATTAGCCCATAAGAGGCTAGAGCTAGTGGGCCAAGCAGTGTTTAAATGAATACAGTTTGTATGTTGTTATTTCGGGTAAAGCTAGCTGGTGGCGGGAGCTGGGTGGCAGAACGCAACCCGCAGCTCCCTCAACAGAAGCCGGGCTGTGAGAAGAGGCCCGCAGCTCCTACTACACACCACAGCTTCCACGGCGACATTTTTTTTCATTTTCTATTTTTCATTGTTCATTGCGGGGGAGATTGCAAGAGTAGAGGACAGATACAGAGGGATGGGGAGATGAGTGGCATTAGAGCACGTGATGTTAAATTCACAAAGAATCAATAAAAAGTTTTTTTTAAGTTAAAATACCTACTAGTATCTACGCATATTTGCTCCAAATCCCCAAGGAGCCATATATCTCCATGCTTGTTCTGCATTTAGGTATCTGTAGTGTTGAGAATCAGTGCATTTAGTTTAAAAATATTGTTTTGGAAAACTATTATGAATGAACATTTATAAATACATTTAGAGATAGTTTAGTGTTAGTTTCTGGACAAAATACTGTTTGATGAAATACCAAAGTGACCAGGCTGGAAACAGCCATTTCAGCAGCGTGATTCATAGAACGTGCAGGTTCACACGACTGCTTTTCCTGAAGACATTTGGATTATTAAGACTTGGTTGTTGACTAGTTGGTGCTTAATCTTGATCATTGTTTTGGTGGGCTCTAGAGTCAGGATGGAAACCTGGGCACATCTGTGAGTGGATTTCCTTCGTTAGGCTCAGTGGGGTGTGGGTGGGGTTCTGGACTGAGCTGGAGAAAGCTGGGCACCAGCTGGCTCATTGCTTCTTCTCAGGTGCAACGTGGCCAGCCGCCTGGCATTCCTGCTGTTAGCATTTGCTGGCACGGTGGACTGTACCCCAAATCTGGAGCCAGACAAGCCCCTTTTAAAGTTGCTTTTGTCTGCATAGTGAGAAAAGTAGTAAATTGGTACCAAAAGTAGGGCTATTGCTTTGACAAACCCAACCATGTGGCTCTTAGGCCTTCGGAACTAACTGGTTTGCATGAGGGATCTAGAAGAATTTGGAAGCATGGGGCAGAAATACCCTAGATCTCTGAAGCAGAGGCTAGTGGGCATTCTTGTGGGATTTAGAAGGCTATAGTGCTGAGCGAAATGAGGATAGTGCAGTCCTATTTACATTTCAGAGCGTGAACAAGTACTCCATCAGGAACTGGGCTAAAAACTATTTGGTAAATTGACAGAATCTTCTGCTCATGTCCCGGGAACTTGAGTGGGACTGAATTTAGGAGTACAGGGCTAACTTGGTGACAGAAATTGTGAGGGAAGATGGCATCTGATGTGTGGCGTGGATACGTCTCTTGTCTATGCCTGCAGACAGCAAAGAGTGGAACAGAAAGCTGGAATACGCAGTTTAATGAGGAAACCGTTTGTTACAGATGAGGCAACTTCGAAAATAGCTGTGCAAATATTAAAGAGAGCACCTGTCATTGTTAAGAGAAAAGTATCGCCGGACAGCAGTAAGGTACCCTGAGGGCAGAACCCTGCTCACTGAAGCCTAGGGAAAGGAGAAAGCACATCATAAACGCCACTGAGTGCCCTGCTCAAAACCAAAGCTTAGGGATGTGTTTCTGCACGGTTAGCATGCAAGGCCCTAGGTGGCAGCAGAACTTAGCACCATCGTCTACATGTTACTCGTTTTGCAGGCATGAAAGATGGAAGAATGTGGGAGAAAAGGAAATGGAAGCAGTGTCGAGATTCCAGACAACGGTGTCAGTGCCTGAATCAGCAGAGAGGATGCTCCGTGAAGCTGTGACAGTAAAGACGAAGTTACAACAAATCTCCTGAGATGTTAGAAATGTCGGAATCATGACACTCATCCAAGAAAAATGCTAGCATGGAGTAGCGTTGGCCCGAGAGGCTGTGGGTGCTCAGACAGCAGAGCTGGAGAAGAGGACTGCCAAAGCCCATTGGAGCCCAGGATGATCCGCCACGAGTCCTACGTGCCAGGCATAGGGAACGGCATAATCTGGAGTTTGCCCTGTTGGGTTTCAGTCCCACTTTGATATGATGAGAATGTCTGCTTATCTCCATTCTTCCCCCTTGGAATGGGAGTGGTTATGCTGTGCCCAGCACACAACTTATATTTTACAGGACCTCAACTGACACTCAGAAGCTTAGCTCCCGGGATCATATAACCCAGGGAGTCTCACCAAAAACTTTGGAGGAAAGAAGAATATTTTATAACAAATTCTGATGCATACTTCAAAGATCCAATGATAAACATCCACACACACACACATACCCTTGGGTTGCTATGATATGCTTAAAGAAATGGGCCTTGGGACTGGAGGGATGGCTTAGCAGTTAAGAGCACTGGCTACTGTCTTGGTTACTTTTATATTGCTATGAAGAGACACCATGACCAAGGCAACTTATAAAAGAAAGCATTTGCCGGGCGGTGGTGGCGCACGCCTTTAATCCCAGCACTTGGGAGGCAGAGGCAGGCGGATCTCTGTGAGTTCGAGAACAGCCTGGTCTACAAGAGCTAGTTCCAGGACAGGCTCCAAAACCACATAGAAACCCTGCCTCGAAAAACCAAAAAAAAAAAACAAAAAAAAAAAGAAAGCATTTAATTGGGGTCTTTGAGAGGTGAGTCCATGACCATCATGGTGGGGAGCACAGTTGCAGGAGGGAGGCATGCTGCTGGAGCAGTGGTTGGGAGCTTGCATTCTTGTCTGAAAACATGAGGTGGGGGAAGGAGAGGAAGAGAGGAGAGAAATGGCCTCAAAGCTCACAATCTCTCCTGGTATAGGAGGTCCTTCTGCCTTTGTGTTGTGTTCATTGGTTAGTAAAGAAACTGCTTTGGGCCTGATAGGGCAGAACTTAGGTAGGTGGAGAAGACAGAACTGAATTCTGGGAGGAAGAAAGCAGAGAGAGAGAGCAGCCATGGATCCTCCACCTGAGACAGATGCTGGTTAGAATCTCTGGTAAGCCACTGCAACGTGGCGATATACAGATTAATAGAAATGGGCTAAACCAAGATGTAAGAGTTAGCCAATAAGAAGTTAGAGCTAATGGGCCAGGCAGTGTTTTAATTAATACAGTTTCTGTGTGGTTATTTGAGGTGTAAGCTAGCCGGGCAGCCGGGACAAACAAACAGGCCCTCTCCCCTTGCAACACCCTCCAACAAGGCCACCCCATAATCCTTTCCAAACAGATCCACCAGCTCAGAACCACACATTCAATACATGAGCCCTTGGGGGCCATGCTCATGTAAGCCACAACATGCTTTTGCATAGGACTCAAGTTTGGCTCCCAGCCACTCACAACTGCCTATAATTCCAGTTCCAGGGGATCTGATAGCCTTTTTTGGCCACTGTGTGCTACTGCATATACATAGTACACATAAATTCAAACAGCACACGTGTCAAAAAGAAACCTTTAGAAATGGGCCTTGTAGAATCCATGCCTTGATCTTGAAGACTGAGAATAAGATCTGGTTCTGTTTTACTTCAGGGATTGGCCTGGACCTGTGCTTCAACTATGTTCTCTTTCCCTCCCTTCCTCCCTCCCTCCCTCCCTCCCTCCCTCCCTCCCTCCCTCCCTCCCTCCCTTCCTCTCTCTTTTTTTTCAGGACAGGATTTCTCTGTATAGCTTTTAGAACCTGTCCTGGAACTTGCTCTGTAGACCAGGCTGGCCTCAAACTCAGAGGTCTGCCTGCCTCAGCCTCCAGCGTGCTGGGATTAAAGACATGCGCCACCACCACCTGGCCGACTTTGTTCTTTCTATCACTCCATTTGTCTATAAAATCCCTTGCTGTAGCAGGGACATTAGCTTAGCCAATCAGGTAATAGCTATATTTGGTGATTCTAAAAGTGTAACATAAATTTTTTTTCTCCTCCTCTGGGGGGGGGGCATCATGCAGCAAAAGTAAATCAATAATTGATGCTGCTTTTTTTGTCCTCAATCCCCCCCTTTTGGAGTAAACTGACCAGATTTACAGGGGTGTTGAATTGCAATTGAATCAACTTTATGTTGCTGGTCTAAACAGTCTTGAATCAAATTCTACAGTGTGAATCCCCCGGTATGAAACTGGTAGGGTTTCCCGAAGCAGTGGCACACAGCCTTAGTTTTGGTTAACCCACTAGTGTCCCTCTCACCCACCCCCTATGGGATACAGGGTTTCACTTTGTAGCCTAGGCTGGCCTTGAACTTGCACTATTCTGTCTTAGCCTCCAAAGTACTGGGATACAAGCGTGAGCTATCATGCCTGGATGGATTAGCTCTCATACTAATCTTTCTACCTTTTTCATTCAGCCTGGGATTCCAGCCCATGGAATGGTGCCACCCACATTCAAGATTCATCTCCCCTTCTCAGTTAACCCTGACTGTTACTGTAACAAAATCCTGGAGACAGTTTAGAAAGGGAAGGGATTCTGGAGGGTACAGCTCATGATCAGTGGCTTTGGACTTGTAGTGAGGCAGCATGGCTTGGTTAGAAGCACGGGCTCACAAGCTAGGGACCACAGAAAGAGAGGAGAGGACCACAGTCCCACACCCCGTGACCAAAGAACCATAGAGGCGCATCTCTTAAAGGTTCCATTCCCTCCCAACAACACTACCCCGGGACCAAGTCTTCACATCTAGGCTTTGTGGGATTTTCAAAATCCAAGTCGCAGAGGCACTTGCTGCATTTGCTGCCACAAATAGCAGCCATGTGCAGTATGAGGTAAGGACTGTGGTCACAGGAATCCCTCAGAGCTGTCACCTGGCAGAAAGCAGCAGGAGGGTAGGGCTAATTCAGTTAGTGCCCTCAAGATGCTCAAGGGAGAGGTGGAAGCAGCCTGACTGTGAAGATAGATGGTCTAAGCACAAGCCTATAGATCTTGTTGGAGGGTCTAGACTGGGGTTGTGTGTGCTCATTGTCTCAAACTGTGTTCTGTCTCCCCTCCTCTGAGACCAGAACTGGGGGACCCACAGCTAAATCAAAGCCCAAAACATTGTGTGGAATGAAGGCCCATAAAGGTGTCACTCCCTTCTAGGCTTTGTTTAAAAGCATTTCTTGTACGTTTGCTCTGGGACCAGTCTGGATGAACCCCACCCGCCAGTCTGGAAGCTTGGTGCCCATGCCTGGTGAGAGTCAGAAGAGGGTACATCAGATCTGCTGAAGCTCCAATCCGTTGGGAGCCAGTGGTCCTCTGTGAAGGGCAGTCGTTTCAGCTCATCTGCCCCATTTGTTAGCACAGGGTAGCAGTGAAATCGAGTTAACTTGAGATCACCATTAAGAATATTGGAGTAAAATTAAAATATAAAAATATCACCATTGGGGCGGTGAGAGGGCTTAGCAGTTAGATGATTACTGCCTAGTCCAGCAGGTGGTCCTCTGACCTCCATATCCACACGCATTTTCAGACACACACCCACGCACACACACAATAAAATGTAACTTAAAGTGCATGAAATTATCACATCAAGTCATTGTTTTCAAAACACCCTGACGAAAGCTGCATCAAGGAAAAGGGATTTATTTTGCTCACACTTCTGCGTTACAATTTATCACTCGGGAAGCTGAGTCAGCAGGGACTTGAAGCAGGTAGTCACATGAGCACAGACTCAGAAGCACCCGTATCAGTGCTCAACTGACCCTCAGTCCACAACTCCAGCTTGTGAAACAGCGCTGCCCACTCGGGATGATCAGGACGGCCCCTCACTGCCAGCCTGATGTAGACAACTCCTCATTGAGACTTCTTCCCAGCTGATTTCAGATTACAGCAAGTTAATTAGAGTTCCTGGGGTGGGGTTGGAGAGATGGCTCAGCATTTAAGAGCACTGGCTGCTCTTGCAGAGAACCTGGGTTGATTCTCAGCACACTCACGTGACAGCTCAAAACCACCTGTAACTCCAGTTCCAGGGAGGGGATCTAAAATCTGGCCCCCACTGAAACTGGCACCGGGCACACAAAGCGACTATCAGTGGCCAGGTCAGTATCCAGTGTTGATTTTTTATTCTGGCTTCTTGAATGAGGGTCTGTTCATAGTTAATGACCTTCAGTGGTTAACGGATTTGCCTCCCAAACTGCCTTTAGGCACTGTGCCCAAAGCAAGCAGAGAGGTCCAGTAACAGACCTGTCTCCCTGCCGAGCCCCGCCCCATGGGTTGTACCCGCACACCTTAGAGGCGCGATTGGGTTCCTCTACACCCAACCCCGGCGCTGATCCCTGCACGGGGAGGCAGGGGACCCTTTCCTTCCCAGCACCAGGGCCCTCGCTCCAGGCGGCTGCGGCTGGCCTGAAGCGGGTAGGGCTTTTATTGTGAAAGGGGCCTCCCCCTCCCGCGTTTTCTGGGGATTGGGGAGGCTGGACGGCGCCTTGGGCTGGAGCTTTGCAAACTCTGAAAAGGTCCCCCGCGGTTGGAGGCGCCTCGCGGCAGCAGGACCCCACAAACCCACACGGGGAGCATCCTACTATGTGCCCTTCCCGCCCCCCTTCTGCGATCTGGCTGCGGGAAAGGTGTGGACCCGAGCCCAGCGCAGCCTGGGAAATCTGAGCTCCAGGGATGAGACTGCCAGCAGGCTGAGCTTGGGAACCTGCAAGAGTTTGCGGAGACATGGTAGGAGTTGCCGAATGAGGCGGTGGGCACCGGGGCACGGGGCCTCGAAGTGGCGCGCGGCCTGCACACGCGGCATCCCAGGGCACAGTTATCCCTCAAGCTTTCTCATGAACCCGCTTGACTTTCCTTTCTGCTCAGACCTGGGGATGTTCTTGGAAGAGGGTGGTGATAAAGGATTCGTCAAGGGCCCCTCCGCCCCCAACACACACACACACACACACACACACACACACACACACACACGCGCGCGCGCGCGCGCGCGCGCGCACACACACGCACACACGCGCACACACACCGTAGCTGAACAGGCATCTAAGTAAAATGCTTACTGACCAACCCTTAGGTGGAGAGGAGAACCCAAGGCAGACCCGATGGGCAGGAGCCTCTGGAGCCGCCCGTTCCCTCTCAGCGGTGTGTGAATTCCACAGGGTGCTGTGGCTTAGTGGTGTATTAATGTTTTTAACAGTGCCTCACATCACCTTTGATGCAAATCTCACTGCTGAGATTCCGTGGCCTCCCCTCCCTACCTGCTGGACAGGGACTATAGAGCAGTTGTGCAGGAGCTGTTTGCTCCGAGGAATCCCTCTGTGGATTTGATTCTTTCCCAACCTCACAGACACCAAGAATTTGAAAATCTGCCCACGTGGCTTTAGCTGAGGCATTGATGTTAACCCTCAAGGCAGACTGGTACATTCTGCTTCTCACAATCTGCAGCCAAGGGTTCCGGGGAGAGAAGGGAGAAGGGAGTGTGGAGACGTGGGAGTGTCCCCGTCTGCTCTGTGAGCCCCCCTGAGGGACCTCTTTCTCTTCAGTTTTTGTGGGTGGGGGGCAAATGGGCACTCCCCACAGATGCTTCTTGGGAAGCTGACCCATGGGCCAGGAATTCTAAGAGTCCTTTGTAGGAAGTAGGTCAGTGTGGGAGAAGATGTGAGGTCTGAGCAGCGGGGGCTGGGGCTCACGGGATGCTGAGGCTTCTATTTGGCCTCTCTCCAGGCCTTATGAACATGAAATCTAAGTCTGAAAGAGGCGTGGCTGGAGGTGTGGGGTAAGAACTTGGATTTTACTGGATTCTTGGTTCATGAGCAAGCCTGCCATCCAAAAAGTATGAGCCATAGCCATGTTCTCTGAGGGGTGTTAGTGGTCTCTGGTCATGGACCACTTTTAGGAGTCTGTTCTTCCACTGTGTGGATTCTGGGGATTGAACTCAGCATGGTGGTGTCTTTAACCCCTCAGCCATCCTAGTGGTCAAAGTTCTATAAAGTCCGTTGTCCCTCAGAACCAGGCTAAGTGATATTTCTCTCTTTGTCTTCCGAATTGGTCTTTCACAAACAGAAGGGTAATAATTGAGATTGCTGTTGTTCATGTCTCTAGTGCTGCCTTGTCTGTGGTTTCTGATGCCTGTACAGTCTCCTGACTCCACACCTCCTGGCTTCCAAGCAAGTCCAGCTAGCTACCCCTGCTAGAGGGTGGGCCTTACCGACAGCTGCTGCAGCCTGCAGCCTACTCCCCTGCTGCTGGCCATGGACTTGGGTTTCTCCTAAGTGGCCGCTGGAAGGGGCTATGCCATATGCTGTTTACTTGTGGGCAGTTTTTGTTTGACTTTGGAAGGTGTTTGCTTGCAATGGGCTAACATCCTCTTCCAGTACCATCCAGAGAATTCAAACCCCGTCTTGGCTGGGGTGGCAGGTTTGTGGCTTTGTGCTTAGGAGCCAAGTTGGGTAATGATTTTTTCCAGAAATGCCATCAGCTAAGAACTGGCTAACAACGGTGGAAGGCCTAGGACTGGGGAGAAGCAGATGAGAGGGAGGCGTGGAGATGGGCCCAGCTGGCTCTGTGGATAGCACTTTCCTTGTGAGATGCGGGGGGGGGGGGGGAGGGCAGCCTGAGGGTGTGCTGTGGGTGGAGGCTCTGGGTTAAGGTACTCACTGCTCTGAACTGGCTTTTCTTCGAGGTGCAGCCCCTTGGTAGGACAGTGTTGCTTCCCCCAGCATGATAGTTGAAGGTGCTCATTCAGGAACAGGTTGGGCTTCGTGCTCCGGCTAAGGAGGCAGTATCAGCAAGAGAAGCTTAACTCCCATCTGTCTCCAGTCTATGCTCTGTCCCACCATGCTGAGGTGACTTCTCAGGCTGTGGGGTGAAGGAGACTCTCAAGTTTTTGGCAAGGAATACGAAGTTGACTTGGTGCCTAAAGAAGCTTGGAGGCACATCCGAGGTAGTCGGGAGCCTCTGTAAGATGAGTTCTGCAATGGCAGAGGGTGGTAATTTCAAAACAGAGTCCACTCCTCCTTGCATCCTTTCCCCAAAGGAGAGGAAGGAGCCCAGCATGGGGCTCATAGGAAAACTTCTAGACCCCAGAAGGAAGGAGAGGAGAGGGCTATGGAAGGGAGGTAGGGGGTGTTAACAGCAATGGGCATGGTTTCTATGAAGCTCAGAGGAGATGTGCTCTGTGGCAGGCCTTGTTGGGAAGGGGGCTGTGTCTGGGATGGTCTGTATGGTCTGTATGGAGCAGGATGTGGCCTCGTGGCCCCTGTCTCCTGGTCTGTACAGTTTCTGGAGTTCTCCTTCTGTCTGTCTGGGCTTTCCTTATAGGATTCAAAGTACAGTTGATTAAAAAAGAATTTTAATGAATGTAGAGTTGGACACAATTCTGACAAAGTTCCTTTAAATCTTGCTGCTTCTCTTCCCGACCCAATTATCCAACATCCTCCTTTGGAGTCCAGCTGTAGTTTTTGTTTTTGTTTTTTTTCCCCATGGCTATGATAGGATACTTAGCAAGTTGAGGAAGGAGGGGTCTCCTTTGGCTCACGGTTTGAAGGTGCAGTCCATCAGGGGAGGCATGGCAGCAGGAGCTTCTGGCCCTATTCACATCACATAGCATCCAGTCAGGAAGCAGAGATGGATGGTGGTGACCAGTTTCCTTTCTTCTCTGTAGTTAGTCTAGAGCCCCAGGCTATGGGATGGTGCTCCCCTCATCCAGGTAGGTCTTCCCATCTCAGCTAAACCTTTCTGAAAACTCTCACCCCCCCCCCCCCCCGAGATTCCAAATCCAGTCAACTTGATGATGAAGACGAAGCTTTCATGGGACCCAGCTGTGCTTTGAAAATATCTCGTTTTTATCACCTTTCTCAAGCAATTCCTCCTTGTTGTGTGGAACCCTGACTGTTCTGGGGTCTCTTTTGAGTCTCTGGGCAGCGATTCCCTGGAGAGCAGCAGGGGCACTGGCTGCCTACCTCACAGCACGCTTTTCAGAAGCCGAGGTGTAAGACTGGCTACAAGGGCCTGAGAGGGGCTCAGGTTGTGTGAGGCTGTAGGTGTTCTTAAATTCAGGGGAGCTGAGTCTGAGTCGAGCTGGGATGCTGTGCAGAAGCCATGTGGGTGCCCAGCAGATTCCAAGGGAGGGAAGGTGGGTCACACTCTTCTTCCAGGACAGAATAGCTCTGTTCTCCACACAGAGGTTCAGTGTGTGCATCCCGGGCACCTGGACCCTGCTCAGGCACTGGCCACCGCAAGGCTTCTTCGTGGGCATTGCAGGAGCTTCCTTTGGCCTCTGCACAGCAGACTTTCTGCCGGCTTTCGTCCAATTGGCCCTGATGGCCAGCCACCCCCACTTTTCCCCAGATCCTGAGGTAACAACAAAGATGCTATTGTGTCTTTTCCTTCAGAAATACCAGGTAAATTCGTTCCTCTCCCCTGGGAGCAGGTATGGCTGGCTAAGTGCTGCGATACCTTGCCTAGTCACGCGTGGGAGCCAGGAGCAGTTCCTGCTCTGCTATGACATTCCCTTTGCTTTGTGGCAGTGATTCAGGGCTTAGCCTCTCACGACACCCTCCTTGGTATAGTTTTAGAGTGTGAGGGGCTCAGAAGGTGGCTTCTGGATTCAGACTCTGCTCCTCCTGGGGTTAGTCTGTGAACATTTAACCCCCAGCTCAGTTTCCACTGCAGCTCACAGTGCCTGCAGGTAGGATTGTGTAACACTGTACTGTAAGGAGCAGGAATCTCTCTGCATGTATGTAAGCACACAGTCACACACAGTCACACACATTCAGTGGGAGCAAGACAGCAAAAAAAGGTCTGTGTTTGGCCCCTGGGACTGCCTTGTCTTGAGTCCCTCAGGGCACCAAGCAGAGATTTAAGCTCCCAGGAAGAAGGGGATGGAGTAGAGACAACTGCTTTGATATTGGCCCTGAAGTCTTTCCCCACAATGGTAAAGAAGAACCCAAAGCAGTGGAGGAGGGGATATGGGCGTTAGTGTTGAAAGCCCGCGGGTTTGATGTGCTTAGCGTGTTCACAGGGCATGGCGTTCGTTTACTTTTCCTAGCGCATTTTAATCAGCCCATTTGATCATCAGCAGTCTTTAATTTCTCTGTTCAGAAGGTCCCTTTCCATGGCTTCATTAGGTAGAACATATACTCTCTGATTTAGGAAGCTTTAGAAACTGTTTCTATGTTACATGTCAGTGGGAAAAGGTCACTGGGAGAATCAGAAGCCATGTTGCCGGAAAGGGCCTCCACTCCTGGGTCACCAGAAATGACATAAGTAAGTACATCTGTCCTGATGGTGGTCACCCCAGCTTTTGAGAGACTGTCTCAGTCAGGGTTTCTGTCGCTGTGGTGAGACACCATGACTGCAAACAACTTGAGGAGAAAAGTATTTATTCCAGTCAATAGTTCAATGTCACGGTCCCCTGTGAGGGACATCAGGGCAGGAGCTCAAACAGGGCAGAACCTGGAGGCAGAAACTGAAGCAGGGGCCGTGGAGGAACGCTCTTTACTGGCTTGCTCCTCATGGCTTGCCGAGCTTGCTTGCTTATAGCACTCAGGACCAGCAGCCCAGGGGTGGGACCACCCACATGGGTTACTAATTATGAAAAGCACCCAGTCATGCCCACAGGCCAGTCTGGTGGGCATCACTGTGCTGTTGCCGTGGAGAGACACCGTAGCACGGGAACTCTTATGAAATAAAACATTCCCCGGGGGCTGGCTCACAGCTGCAGAGCCCATGGACGTCATGGTGGGAATATGGTGGCTGGTGGAGAGACACCATAGCACGGGAACTCTTATGAAATAAGACATTCCCCGGGGGCTGGCTCACAGCTGCAGAGCCCATGGGTGTCATGGTGGGAATATGGTGGCTGGTGGAGAGACACCGTAGCACGGGAACTCTTATGAAATAAGACATTCCCCGGGGGCTGGCTCACAGCTGCAGAGCCCATGGGTGTCATGGTGGGAATATGGTGGCTGGTGGAGAGACACCGTAGCACGGGAACTCTTATGAAATAAGACATTCCCCGGGGGCTGGCTCACAGCTGCAGAGCCCATGGACGTCATGGTGGGAATATGGTGGCTGGCAGGCGCTGGAGTCGTAGCACTACATCCTAACCCTCAGGTAGAGAGACCTCAAAGCCCACACCCAGTGACATGCTTCCTCCAACAAGGCCACACCTCCTAATCCTTTTAATCCTATCAAATAGTTCTGCTCCCTAAGCATTCAGATATATGAGCCTATGGGAATCATTCTTACTCAAACCACAGGGAGTGTCAGCCTATGGGAATCATTCTTACTCAATACATGAGCCTATAGGAATCATTCTTATTCAAACCACAGGGAGTGTTTTCTCAATTGAGTTTCTGTAAAGCCAACATAATATTAAACAGCACAGAGGTTGAGGCAGAATTGTTGTTCTAAGTTCAAGGCCATCTGGGTTACATAGTGAGAACCTGTCTCAAACAAAGAGTAAAACCAACCAACAAACAGAACACAAACACATCTAAAAACCAAGACAAACAGCCAAAGCAAAAGACTCTTCACCAAGCTTCTACTGCACACTGGGTGCCATGTTGGCCATGGCAGGACCATGTCCCACAGCTGTAAGGACAGTCATGCAGGGCTTTATTGTATTACATCATTTCAACATAATGTTACAATTCTTCTAAAATGCTGAGATTTCAAGATTTCTTATTATCGTATTGAATCCTTCACCCTTTGGGTGCCTAGGCTATGATCACTGGGCCCATTTTAGAGATCAGTAGCTAGAGGTTCACCAAATCTGAGTATCAGCCGAGTTACAGAGATCCAAGGTGAGTCTCTAGATGCGCCTCTTCCCGGGTCAACACCTCAGACCGTTCCAGAAGCGTTTCCATTCTTTACAGTCAGACATAAACCATGGTTTGAGCTCAAATGATACATTTCTCTAATTTAATCTTCTCCTGGGTTTGCTGCTGTTGGCGACCACCAGTCTGTGTAAATATCCTTTGATTGCCCTGACTGGGCTCATCCACACCAGACTGCAGATGTCCCTTTCGATTGTTCTGACTGGGTTTGCTGCTGTTGGTGGCCACCAGTCTGCAGATGTTCCTTTCGATTGCCCTGACTGGGCTCATCGGGTTCTTCACATTGCCCAGATCTGCGCTTTGAGCTGTTGTCCTTTGTCCTGGCCCAGCCCCTTGCTCAACCCCAGGATCAACCCAGGTAACACACTGTTGGCAGTGTTTGCAGTGTGGCACCTTGGAGTCGTGCCATGATGCCTGGTGCTCATGCCTTCTGTGAATCTCTGGTACGGACAGGGGTGGGTAGAGGCCGTGGCCACCGACCCAGCCTCGGAATAAGAAGCAAACACTGCATTGGAGGCTTCTTCCTACATCCTCTTAACTTTGCCTTTCCCCCAAATAGACGGCAAATTCCTGAAAGGCGGCAGCCTAATGTGTTTGATTCCTCCCACAGTATGGCACAGGTACAAAGGACTCGTGCAAATATTCTCTTCTCTCTTCTCCCCTCCCCTTTCCTCCGCTCCCCACTTTCCCCTTCCCTCTCCACCTCTGCCTTTCTCTTATTTTTCCTCTTGATACCCAGGCTGGCCCTGGACTCTCCCTCCGACCTCAGCCTCTTGAGTTATGGGACAGCAAGCGCTTGGCTGGCTAAGGGCTCTCACCTTTCATATTCTGTTCCCCCAGAGTTGGCTGGCAGGATTTTCTGAGATTGTGGAAGTTCTCTCTTTTGTGGGTCTAACACCGTAGCTGCCATTCACAAGCAGCAAATGAGCCCTTTGAATGTGGCCAGTGTACTCAGGAACAAGAAAGCTGGAATTGCTAAACTCAAGAGTGGAGTTCAGGCTGGTGGTTCTCATACTGGACATGGCAGCCCTGCACCAAGAACTGCACTGAGTGGCCCGTGGACCAGGCTGCTGGGATCAGGAAGGGAGGGGGCCCAGATAAAGGGGGAGAGATGGTAAAGGCAAGAGTGTTGGGAGATGGCTTGCACGCATTCGCGTACATGCTACACAGGTACTGGTGCCTGCCACCTGATGGAGGAAGGTCATTGGTTAAAAAAATAAAGAAACTGCTTGGCTGGCCCTCATAGGTTAGAACACAGGTGGGTGGAGAAAACAGAACAGAATGCTGGGAGTAAGAGGAAGTGAGCTCAGACTCGACAGCTCTCCTCTCGGGAGCAGACGCCTCAGAAGGGACACCATGCCCCGCTCCTGGGCAGGCACATGCAATGAAGCTCCCACCCAGGATGGACATAGGCCTGAATCTTCCCGGTAAGCGCACCTAGCGGAGCTACACAGATGATTAGAAATGGGCTAAATTAATATGTGAGAATTAGCCTAGAAGAGGCTAGATAGAAATGGGCCAAGCAGTGTTTAAAAGAATACAATTTGTGTGTTGTTATTTCGGGGCATAAGCTAGCCAGGCGGCCGGGGTGCTGGGGATGCAGCCCCGCCGCTCATATTACTACAGCCACCCTATCATAGTCCAGCTGTGGGGACGCAGGCTCTAGTGTGTCTGTTGCTACCTCCTCTCCACTTGCCCAGAGACGCTGCAAATATGAATGTTTTTATGGGTTTCTCAGCATCAGCTCAGATTGATTTTAAACAATTCAGGCCAAGCAAAACACATCTGCAGGCCAGAACTGGCCCACAGGTCTGGTTCACAAACTTTGTCCAGTCCTGTAGAAAGAAGTCCTTGACCTCTTGGAGGCTGGGGTGACTTCAGAGACAGGGAGCCAGGTTTTCTCCTGTTATCCCGAGTTTCTTCAAAAGGGGGGAGATTTGTGCCTGGAAGACAGCCTGGCCCCCCTCTGTCTCTGTGTCTGGGCCTCTGAGCAGCCAGAAAGCAAGATGCCATTTTTCAGTCACAGTTTTCATTCTGCTCCACCCCACCCCAATTCCTGGCACTTAAGAGCAAAACGTGTAGCAGACAGAGGAAATTTCTAACAGATGACGGACCTCCAACATTCCAAGTGGCCTCTGGTGTCACCACAGTGGTGCTCCTGTGAGCAGAATAAAATGATGCCACAGCTGAGTCTGTGAGGAGGGGCTCCCAGGACCAGTGGGTCACCAAGCCCTGCCGTACACTTAGGCGAAGACTGGAGCCTGGCATCAGCAGACACCGTCCTCTCGTGAGCAGGCAGAGGGCTCACCTTCTACAGTGAAGTCCAGGGCTGCTGCCGTGAGGCATTCCCAGAGGCATTGCTTCAACATCATGGTCATGGTCAAAGTGACAGTACCACCATCGGGTCCCATGGAATTTGACTGTGGGTCACACTTTGCTTTGAATGTTTTGTACTGAGTGATCTGATTTCTATGAATGACAGGTAACATTCATTTCCTCTCATGTTATCACTACCATGCAATTGTGTGTATAGGTGTGCATGTGTGTGCATGTGTGTGTGTGTTGGAGACCAGAGGTGGATACCATCTGCCTCCTCCAATCACTCCCTTATGTTTTGAGAAAGGATTTCCCGGTGAACCTGGAGCTCACTGGTTCGGCTAGACCAGCTGGCCAGGATACTCCAGTGACCCTTGTCTCTGCCTCATTACAGCTGGGCACCTCTGCAATCCCTCCTACGTCCAAAGGAAGCAGTTTGCCAACTGAGCCATCCCTCCAGCTTCCTTCATTCATCTTATGTTTGATGGCTCTTTCCCCTGGGAACAGTGCTTGTCTTAGGAAAGGCTGGTTTCCCAGTTTCAACAAGGGGCCACTCTACCAGGGATATACTGCTGTTGTGGAAATATTTGTTTAACTAGGCAAAGATGTGTTACATTTGTTTATGTTGCAGAATATTACTTTGTTTAACTATGTAAAGGTGTGTTATTTTTGTTTATGCTACATTTGTTTAATTATGTAGAGATGTGTTGCATCTGTTTCACCTTGCCTGCCTAAGGCACCTGATTGGTCTAATAAAGAGCTGACTGGCCAATAGCTCAGAGAAAGGATAGGCAGGGCTGGCAGGCAGAAAGGATAAATAGGAGGAGAAATCTAGGCTCGAGGGAGAAGAGGAAGAATGAGAGAAGGAAGAGAGAATGAGGGACATATCTGGGGCAAGAAGCCAGGCAGCTGCCAGTCAGTCAGACACAAAGAAGCTTATGGCCCCAGCCATGTTCCCCATTCTCTCCTGCGTCTCTCTCTTCCTATTCTCTCTGCCAAGCAGCCCTGCCTATCCAACTCCTGACTAGCTATTGGCCACTTAGCTCTTTTTAGACCAATCAGGTGCTTTAGGCTGGCAAGGTGAAACAGATGCAATACATTTTTACATAATTCAACAAATGCGCTACAAACAAATGTAACACATCTTTACACGGTTAAAGCAATATTCCTCAGCATAAGCAAATGTAGCACAGCACATATTTGCTTAGTCAAAATAATATTCCACAATATACTGCCATTATCCCATTGGATGGATGAAGACTTCTGAGGCCCAAAGTCACACAGCAAGGATGTAGCAAAGTTGGGATTGGGCAGCCTACTTTGAGCCTGTGTGTGAGGTGAGACAGGTGGCCCCGCCCAGAGAGGGCACCTGTCAAACAGCATGGAGATCAGACAAAGATTTTGATGATCAGGTTTGTCATGGAGCATGGTTTTGGGGTCAAGGTTCTCTAGAATCATATCAGCCCAGGAAGTTCAGTTCTTTCAAAAAAATGTTAGGGGCCACAGAGATGGATCAGTGGTTAAGAGCATTGTCTGCTCTTCCAGAGGACCTAGCTCACAACCATCTTTAACTCCAGTCACAGGAGATTCAATGTCCTCATCTGGCCTCCATACGTGGACACCAGGTATGAACATATTACACATACATACATGCAGACAAAACACTCATGCACACAAAATAAATAATAAAAATATACATTTATTGCGTGGGTGGCTGTGTGTGGACAGACATAAGCCATGGTGTGTGTGTGTGTGTGTGTGTGTGTGTGTGTGTGTGTGTGTGTGTGTGTGTATGGAGGTCAGAGAACAATTTGTAGGAGTTGAGTCTTGCTTTCTACCATGTGAACCCTGAAAATTGAACTCTGGTCATCAGGCTTGGTAGCAGGTGCCTTTACCCACAGAGTGGCTTCCTGGCTCGGTGGTCACAGAAACTAAGCTCTTAGCTGATCAAGGCAGAGTGCATGCTTGAGTTAGCTGATGCTGTACACAACCTGGGTTGTGCTGGGGACTTCGGGGAGACCACAGGCAGCACGGAGCCCTACTTCCCCAGGGCTTCGAAAAAGACACTCTGCAGCTGTCTTAGGAAGGCAAGCCTCCTGGGCTCGTTACTTTGAGACAGTCTGATGTGGGATGTCCTTCTGTATGTGTGTTGCTTTTATTGGTTGATGAATAAAGCTGTTTTTGCCAATAACTTAGCAGAGTAAAGCCAGGCAGGAAATCTGAACAAAGATATATAGAGATAGTAGGTGGAGTCAAGGAGATGCCATGTAGCTTCTGAAGTAGAAAGATGCCAGAACCTTACTAGAAAGCCATAGTCTTGTGGTGATTAAATTGCTTAATTTAAGAAGTAAGAGCCAGCTAGGAGTATGCTTGAGCCATTGGCCAAACAGTGTTGTGATTAATGTTTCTGTGTGGTTATTCGGGTCTGGGCAGCCAGAAAACAAAAGAACAGTCTCTGTTTATAACAGTCTATCTCATTCTGTAGCCCAGACTGGCCTCAAATGCACAGCAATACCCCTGCCTCAGCCTCTCAGTGCTGAAATTATAGCTGTAGGCTACCACACCTAGTTATGAGAACACTTGAAGTTTCAGGTGTGATCTGCTTCAGTTCTGGGTGGCTCTGGGTTAGAGGACCCTGGGTCATGGCAGAGTCCATTTCCAGCCCTCTTGCTCTTGAGAGCAATGCCTAACACCCTCACCCTCCTGGTTTCTGGCCATATCCTCTGGTTGTCACTTCTGGGTGCTGAGGATGAAAGTTCATTAGATTCTGATTTGCTTATTCAAATGCCCCTAGACTATTTGGTTAAGTTGGTCTCCCATCCGAAAGGTAACTAGGCCCAACCCCTCTGAGATCAGACCAGACTGGGCAATTGGGAGCACTCAGGGCGAGATGGCCACAGGTGACTCTCTCGGCTGCTGAAGTCTATGGTGGTGTTTCTTCAGAGTCACCTAGGAGCAGAGCAGTCACTTTTGGGCCCTGGCGCTGTCAGCTGTCTCCAGTGCAGGTTCCATGACGACTAGGAGAGAGGGCTGCGTACAGTCACAGGACGCGTCCCTGGGAAGCTTGAAGAGAGGCTGTGAAGCAGCAGATAGTGTCAGGGTTGCATGAAGAATAGGGAAAGGAGCTGTGTGAAGTCGAGGCATGGTGAGGCCTGGGGAAGGGGCTGTGTGAGGTGACAGGGGCCGCTCTTTGAAGACACCCACGACGGTGGCATTCCCGTGTTTGGGCCTTCTATAAACTCACTTCTGCTTTTCAGGGCCTGAAGTCTTCCCACCATTCTGTGGTGGGGGAGAAGTATATGGTCTTGGAAAACAATTAAATCCTGCCTGCCACATACGAGTCAGGTGATTTGAAGACAGTTCTTCACTCCTGTGTCTGGATCTTTCTGGTCACAGTATGGGTATGGTAGAGTGGAGAGAGCCTGGCGCAGGGCATGTGGGCACTCAGCGGCTGTTAATGGGCGTAGCCATTCCACCAGCTTCGCCAGATGGTGGCCACTTTCTGGGCTCCAGAATGTGGAGCTTGTTGTGGAACAGTTGAGAAGTGCAGAACCTGCCTGGTTCTTCTGGTTTTGTTTAGAGTACGACAGATAATTTATAAGAAACTGCATCTGACGTTGCCTCTCAAATAAGCCCAGAGAGGAAGGAGTCAGATCCTGGCGTTTCTAATTGGATATTGTTAGTCTTCTGATTATAGAAACTAAGGAATAACACAGACAAGAACACACAGCAGTTATTGCTTTGAATGAATGTGAAACTCAAAATATTTAAATCAGTGATTTTTGCCTTGCTGGCCAGGGCCTGCCACAAACCTCTGGTCTCATTCACGTCTCCCTTTGCAGATGAGCTGGCCAGTCCTAAATAGTTAAGTCTCCTTTGAGAGCCAGGCCATTCCTGAAACCCAAAATAATCTCCATGAGTTCAGGCTGGGAGGCCTTGCCAGGATATAACAGCATTTCTGCCAGATGTGCTGGGTTTGCGCCTGGTGCAGCCCTTGATGCTTGTGTGAGCCTCACTGTCCCCCCCTCCCCCGTAAAATGGGGACAATGGGCAAGTGACCGCACTAATCTCTGGCTCAGCACTCTGGCATGAGGACCAACGGGTTAACATAAGTCCCCCAGGCAGCCCAAGGCACACAGGGAATACCAAGTGACTGTTTAGTTTCCACTCCTTAGCTTTTCTTCCTTTAAATTGTCTGAGCCAGAAATTATAGGGGTGAAAGCCCTTCCCTGCCTTGGCGCTGTTGCTGTGGAGAGAAAACCACAAGCCCCCCAGGGGCTGAGCACTGGAGCCTGGCCAGCTGGTGCCCTGGAGACAGGCAGCCTGGGACTCAGCCCACAGGGGAAGGGACAGCTCGACTTCGCGATGACCCACAGATGAGGTCAGGAGAGGGTCTCTATGTGCCTGGTGGCTCTGTGGCTGGACCACTCCCATGCCGTGCTCCCTGCCTGGGATCTGGCTTTGGGGAACAAGGGCAGCAGAAAGGGCAGCAGAGCCCCACAGTCACCCTGATGAGTGACGGCTGTGACGAGTGACGGTGGTGACATGTGGCTTTAATCTGACTCCCGGAAGTCAACTCATGCGTCCCTTCTCACCCGTTCAGTCTTGTCTTGGCAGTTATTTAACTGAACCTGAGGAAGATGGTACAGGATCTCCACATTCTGGACTCTCTGCCAGCCCCTGTCAGGGCAGCAATGAGTCAGTGGTCGGTGATAATGGGTGGAGGGGTCAGAAGGGGACAACGGTCAGGAACCAAGGTTTGGCAGAGCTTTAGAAATGACTGACGTCAGATTTAGAGCTGACTTTTACTAAACGCACGGGATACTGTGCCACTGGACTCACACACACAACACACACATGTTCTAGCACAGGACGCAAACACAAATGTACACACACAGGACTCACACACTTAGACACACACACACTTGATGGAAGAAGGTCATTGGTTAATTAATAAAGAAACTGCTTGGCCTTATAGGTTAGAACATAGGTGGGTGGAGTAAACAGAACAGAATGCTGGGAGTAAGAGGAAGTGAGCTCAGACTCGATAGCTCTGCTCTCTGGAGCAGACACAATGAAGCTCTGACCCAGGATGGACGTAGGCTAGAATCTTCCCAGTAAGCGCACCTTGGTGCTACACACATTAATAGAAATGGGCCAGGCAGTGTTTAAATGAATACAGTTTGTGTGTTGTTATTTCGGGGTATAAGCTACCCAGGCAGCCAGGAGCCGGGCTGTGGGAAGAGGCCCGCAGCTCCCACTACCTCATATGACACATCTACATGCTTGTGCACACATACAACACAAAATAAGAATTAAGAAAATAAAATGAAAAGCCCAGCTCCTAAGGCACCTCCATCCTGCTCCAGGGACTGCATCCCTGTTTTGGTCCCCTAAACTCATGCCCCTGGCCCCTGCCTTCTCTGCTTACTCTCCCCCATGCTGTTGCCCAACACTCTCTCCTACCCCTCTCATCTTTGGACAGAACCTCTGCTGGGCCCTGCCAGGTTGCCTGCTCCCAGCTCATGCTTAAGGTTTTATGATAAAAACTTCCTCTTACGCCCTGCCTTGGGTATCCTGGTCGTACAACATGTCCAGACCTGAGGGGTTGTTTTTCAGACCCCAGAAAGATAAGGAGTTGTCTGGAACTTGGGGGCATGTGTTACCTTTTTCAAGATGCAACTTGGAGGAGGAAGGGCAGATTTGACCCATGGTTTGAGGAGGGAGGCAGTCAGTCCATCCTGGTAGAAAAACTATGACAGCGGAAGCATGAGGCACCTTGATGGAGGAAGGTCATTGGTTAAATAAAAAGAAACTGCTTGGCCCTCATTGGTTAGAAGATAGGTGGGAGGAGTAAACAGAACAGAACGCTGGGAGGAAGGGGAAGTGAGCTCAGACTCCACAGCTCTCCTCTCGGGAGCAGACGCCTCAGAGAGATGCCATGCTCCCAGCTCCCAGGCAGAAGCACGCAATGAAGCTCCAACCCAGGATGGACATAGGCTAGAATCTTCCCGGTAAGCGCACCTAGGGGCGCTACACAGATGATTAGAAATGGGCTAAATTAATATGTGAGAATTAGCCTAGAAGAGGCTAGATAGAAATGGGCCAAGCAGTGATTAAATGAATACAGTTTTTGTGTTGTTATTTCGGGCATAAGCTAGCCAGGCAGCCGGGGTGCTGGGGATGCAGCCGCCGCCGCCCTTATTACTACAGCACCTGGTCACCGTGCACCCACAGTCGGGAAGTTAAGAGAGAACAGGAAGTGGGGGTCAGCTGTCAAACCATAAACACTCAAGGGTACAGTGGTGACCCCAACACTCACAGGGGTGCAGCGGTGACCCCCCAACACTCACAGGGGTGCAGCGGTGACCCCCCAACACTCACAGGGGTGCAGCGGTGACCCCCCAACACTCACAGGAAGGGTGCAGCGGTGACCTCAACACTCCCGGGAAGGGTGTAGTGGTGACCCCAACACTCCCGGGAAGGGTGCAGCGGTGACCCCAACACTCACAGGAAGGGTGCAGCAGTGACCCCAACACTCCCGGGAAGGATGCAGCGGCGACCCCAACACTCCCGGGAAGGGTGCTGCGGTGACCCCAACACTCCCGGGAAGGGTGCAGCGGTGACCCCAACACTCCCGGGAAGGGTGCTGCAGTGACCCCAACACTCCCGGGAAGGGTGCAGCGGTGATCCCAACACTCACAGGAAGGGTGCAGCAGTGACCCCAACACTCACAGGAAGGGTGCAGCAGTGACCCCAACACTCACAGGAAGGGTGCTGCGGTGACCCCAACACTCCCGGGAAGGGTGCAGCGGTGACCCCAACACTCCCGGGAAGGGTGCAACGGTGACCCCAACACTCACAGGAAGGGTGCAGCGGTGACCCCAACCCTCCTGGGAAGGGTGCAGCGGTGACCCCAACACTCACAGGAAGGGTGCAGCGGTGACCCCAACACTCACGGGAAGGGTGCAGCGGTGACCCCAACACTCACGGGAAGGGTGCAGCGGTGACCCCAACACTCCCGGGAAGGGTGCAGCGGTGACCCCAACACTCCTGGGAAGGGTGCAGCAGTGACCCCAACACTCACAGGAAGGGTGCAGCAGTGATCCCAACACTCCCGGGAAGGGTGCAGCGGTGACCCCAACACTCCTGGGAAGGGTGCAGCAGTGACCCCAACACTCACAGGAAGGGTGCAGCAGTGATCCCAACACTCCCGGGAAGGGTGCAGCAGTGACCCCAACACTCACAGGAAGGGTGCAGCGGTGATCCCAACCCTCCTGGGAAGGGTGTAGCGGTGACCCCAACACTCCTGGGAAGGGTGCAGCGGTCCTGTTGTGTAGTTTGATTCACTTAACCCTCACGTGGGCCCTTGGAGGGAGCTGCAATCCCATCCCATCTTCTGAGTCACAGGGACAGAGATGTGATTCTTGCACATTATCCATAGTTTTGGAAGCTCAGACCTGGGCCCAGAGTGCCTGGGCTGTGGGTTTTTGGCCCTCCTTCTTTTCTGCAGCTCTGGGAAGATGTAGCTATTGGCTCATGGCTGTTCCTTACAGGAACTGGTGACAGGTAGTGGATGAGGATTTGAGAGGAGAGCCGCTGGTGAGCCAGGCAGAGAACAATCCTCTCGGGATCAGCTGCGCACGGGTCATTGAGGATCAGCAGGAGAGGGGCAGGGAGGTCAGCTTGGGTTCCGCGGGAGACTCTCCTTGCCTTTTCACAATCACTTTTCTCTTCCCAAACTTTCATGCATGTCCCAGCTGCGACATCTGCTCACAGCCATCTGGGCCTCCCTCTGTACCACTGCCAACACCCCCCAGGTTTCCTGAAGCCAAGTAAGGCCACTGCAGGACCCAAACAGCCCACTTTCTCAGCCCATCGTAGGAGGGGATTTATTATTCCTGGGGGTATCCAGCCCTTTGAGAACACAGATTATGAATTCAACTGGAAAATGCATCACTTGTTTTGATTTGATTTTAGAAGAAGAATCCAAACAAATCCATCTCCTCTCTCAGTGCTATCTGAATATTTCCATCTGTGATCTGGCTCTGGCCTTCCTGCTCTCCACTTTAAAATATGAATTACTTAGCCCCAATTTCTCCGTTTGTTCTGATGGTTAAAAGTGTTCCCATACCATGGCAAGGGATGGTGGAAAGTGGGGCCCCACAACTCCTCTTGGTGTTATTATTGACATTCTCAGATGTCTCTGCAGGGAAGGGCACACTGGATGTTCACCAGAATGTTGTGTGGCACACCCCCAGATTAGGGCCATGACTTCCTGCGTGGAGAAGGGGGTTTTCACTCCAATTTTCTGCATTTTTTATTTTTTAAAGATTTAAGAGCTAGAAAGATGGCTCAGTGGTTAAGAGCACTGACTGCTCTTCCAGAGGACCCGGATTCAATTCCCAGCACCCACATGGCAACTAACAACTGTCTCTAACTTCAAGATCTGACACCCTCACACAGACATACATGCAGGCAAAATGCCAATGCAAATGAAATAAAATAATTTAAAAATTAATTATTTATCTCATTGTATGTGTGTGCATGCATTTATGTGTGTTTCTGTGTGAGTATGGGTACCCCAGGAAGGCTCGAAGAGGGGACCAGATCTCATGCTAGTGGAGTTAGAAGCACCTGTGAGCTGCCCAGAGTGGGTGCTGGGAACTGAACTCAGATCCAGTATATGCTCTCCACGGCTGAGCCCACTGCTCTGATTTTCTTAGACTTGGACTTCTGTGGAGCTTTATTTGTATGTGTGTTTGGAGTGGTGATAAAGATCACAGAATGGAAAGGAATGGGGTCAGCACTAGCTGGTGAGGACTTAGTGGGCGGAGTCTGCGGGGAGGCGTGGTAATCACTGCGGCAGCTAACCCAGAGAAGTCCAGGCCTGTCTGTAAGGATCAGTGAAGCCTGGCTCAGAAGCAAGCCAAACTCTGAAGCTGGGGGACAGTTGGCTGGGCTGTCACGTTCCCCCTTGTAGGGCGAGCTAGGTGTCCTGCTGTTGCTTCCTGCCCCTATGCACTGTTCAGTCTTTAATGTTCTGTGGTTTGAGGTTGGTGGCTTTCCCCGTTCTCATGCTCTTTGCTACCCTGTCCTCAGGCGTCTTGGCTCTGGAGAAGGCTTCGTGGCAAGAAACGGTCAGTGATGGCATTCTGCCTCCTGATGATCCTGTCTGCAGTGACTGTCACTCACTTCCCCCCGGAGCATCCAGCGTCCACCCCCAGACTTGGTCCCATAGAGCTCCAGGGGAAAATCGGCATGCCTGAGCCCAACATTTGGCAGACTTTGAACTCTAGCCAGAGGCAGCGGGCAAGAAACCTGGGCTTCCGAAAAGGCTGGGCTTTGCCCAGAGATTCCATCTTGGTCTGTGCTGAGAAGCAAAGCCACAGAGAGCGAGTGGACAGAAGCAGACACCCACTGAGGGTCAGGAGAGATGCCGCTGGGCCAGGAGGTCCAACACTCAGTGTCCAACATCGTGTGCAGGAGAATGAGGTCAGAGATGCAGGAGGCACAGACCTGGACCAGCCTGAGCACAGTGGTCCTGTCCAAGAGAGGCAGAATAAGACAGACACCCTGGTTAGACCACTCCGGGGGAGCAGCCTGGCAACTTTCCAGGCACGGAGAGGAACCGCTGCAGTGAGTTTGGCTGGGAGCTCCCTGCCAGGAGCCAAGGACAGAGTCTTACCTGGCGGGAAGGCTGGGGGTATCACCTCAGGTCCAGGGACTCACTGGTGGCCTGGTACTGCTGCAGAGCTGCAGAGGTCCCCGTGGTGCCGTACTGAGACCCCCGGGTCATTGGCCAGTGCGGCAGCTGGGGAGAAGGTTCCACCGTGGTTCACAGAACATGACATCCAGACTCTCTGGTTATTGGCCCATGGGGAGGTGGTGGGCAAAGCCAGGGTTCCCGCCCACGGGCAGGTACTGCAGGTCGGACTATCTGCTACAGGTGCCTTCCAGGACATGTCTCCTCTCAGGCTCAGCCAACTCTGCTCCCAGGGCCTCTGCGGCCTCATCAAGAGGCCCAGGGACCTGCATGAAGTCCTAGCCTTCCACGTGGACCGTGTACTGGGGCTCCGACGGAGCCTGCCTGCTGTAGCCCGGGGCTTCCGCAGTCCTCTTCTGCCTTACCGCTACACGGATGGCGGTCTGAGGCCCGCCATCTGGTGGGCACCCGATGTCGAGCACCTAGGAGACCCAGATGAGGATCAGAACTCTCTAGCCTTGGGCTGGTTGCAGTACCAGGCCCTGCTGGCTAGCGGCTGCAGCTGGCCAGGCCAGAGCCTGTGCCCGGGCATCCACCATGCTGAGTGGGCACGTTTGGCCCTCTTTGACTTCCTGCTGCAGGTAGGTGTGGTTGGGCAGTGGGGTGGGGTCAGGGAGTTCCAGGTGAAGCTTTGCCTGGCCAGGATGCCCTCTCCTTACCATCCTGGCCTTTGTTACCAAGCAACTGTTCTTGTCATTTTTCTGTCTGTTTATCCTGTGGTACCCTGGAGCAGGGCTTCTTAAACATCTTCCTCTCAGGGACTGGCTAGATGGCTCAGCAGTTAGGTACACTGGCTGCTCTCGCAGAGGACCAAGGGTGGATCCCCGGGACCTACATGGTGGCTCACAGTTAATTGTAATTCCAGTTCCAGTGACCTGATGCTTTCTTCGGGCCTTGTCAGGTACCAGACATGCCCAGGGTCCCTAGACATAGATGTAGGCAAAACATCCTTACACATCTTAAAAACAAACAAAAGGCAACAGAACAACAACCAAAAACCTGACCACTACCAACAACAACAACAACAACAGAATTCCATTTGTGACCCAGTTTTACCCAAGAAATAGTCATGTGACTTTGGATATATAGGCATATAACAATTCTCAGATATACATAAAACCTTGCCATTTATTAAAGAGGAAAGCGAATTTGCCTATTAGTGAGAGGTATGTGCTTTATCTACTTTTAGATGAAGAGTCTGCTCGTGACACTGTATGATGCGTCTCAGCCCTTCACTTTATAGTTGATCAATACTTTGATTTTAGAACCACAAATGCCTGCTGAGAAGGCAGGCGTGGGGGCTGGGAAGAGAGGTTTCCTCACTAACACACTTGCCAGGCCACACATTAGGAGACCTAGCCAAGCAGGGCCTGTCTTTAGTCCCAGGCTGGCGAGGTGGGGCCAGGCAGACAAGTGGACCAGTGAACACCAGGCTCATTGTGAGTCCCTGTCTCAAACAGTAACTGTGGAAGACATTCAAAGATGACCCTTGGCCTCTGCATATGCATGCATTCACACATGCATGTACACCTTCCACGCACACACATACACACACACACACACACACTCCAGAAAAGGCAGAAGTATGTTTTGGGCTATGTCAGAAATTACTGGAAATTCTGTTTTATTCCCAAGTTACAAAATGAGGACCCCTCCCCCAATGTCATTGTTAAAAGACCAGTTTGCCACTGTTTGCAAGTTTTTGTTGAATTTTATTGCAATGTGCGCAAGTGTTTTGCCTGCGTGAACGTATGTTTACCAAATGTATGCCTGGTAACCACCAAAGCCAGAGGAGGGCATTGTATCCCTTGGAACTGTAGTCACAGGTGACTGTGAGCTGCCATGTGGATGCTGGGAATCAAACCCAGGTCCTCTGTAAGAACGAGTGGTCTTAACCATTGAGCCGTCTCTTCAGTCTTAACACTGTTTATAATTTTATATCTTTGAGCCAACATGGAGTCAAGAGTGTTGAATGATTTAAAATAAGATAAGAGAGAGAGAGAGAGAGAGAGAGAGAGAGAGAGAGAGAGAGAGAGAGAGGCGGAGGTAGAAGGAATAAAAGGAGAGCCCTAGACAGAGGTGCCCGTCCATCTGGACACGGAGCATTCGCTGAGGGTCTTGCTTCTCTGCCTGGCAAGAGAAAAGTCTAAAGTTGCTGGAGTGGGTGAGCTGGGTAGAGTTGAACGGCAAGGTTTGGGTCCACCGGGGGCTCCTGAGCACAAGAGTGGCTGCCCCCGGCTTGTACGTGTGATGCTGGCCGTGGACAAAGGCAGCTTGAAACAGCTGGTCATTCCCACCGCCAAGAAGTGGACAGCAATGAATCCTTTGTAGTGATTGATTCACTTTCTCTATTGTATACATCCCAGAATCCCCTGCCCAGGGAAATTCTGCTCACAGTTAAAATGTGACTTCCCCATTATGATGGACTGTACCCCCGAATCATGATCCAGAATAAGCCCTTCGTCCCTCAGGTTGTTTTTGTTTGGGTTCTTTATCACACAGCTTGAGGGGCTGAAGTTCTTGGGGTTCGATCACAGATAAACTGCCTCCCACTGGACTCTTGTCCCAGTGCCTGTCTCGGGGCCCTGCCTATGTCAGATGGTGTACTGGCCCCGTGACATCTGCGTGCTGGGGTGTTTATGGATATATTTAACACAGGCGCCTGGTGAGGGCATGCACTTGTTAAACAGTAGGTACCAGACCAAATGCATCTCTAGAACAGACTGAGACCATCCTCAAGGCATTCTTACAGGTGAGATGCTATGTTTATGCATGTTCTCAGCTTGAGCCGGCTGGGGAGGAGCTCGGTAGGTAAAGCACTTGCTGAGCAGATCTGAGTTTGAATTCCCGGCGTCCATGTAAAAAGCCAAGTGTGGTGGTGAGTTCTTGGAATCCCAGAGCTGGGTAGGAGGAGACGTCTGGTCAGAGAGTGACTGTTGTACATTGCATAGGTATGTACACACGCACACGCACACACACACACACACACATACACACACACATACACACACACACACACACACACACACACACACACGAGTAATTATTAGTGGAAAAGAAAATGGGGCCATTGGGGTTCAGAGAGATTAACTTCCTTGTCTAAGGTCACAGCCAGGGGACTGAGAGGCAGCCTGGCTGGCTTAGCCCAGAGCTCATTCCCTTCTCACAGCCACTATTGAGCTGGCCAGTAATGGGGGCAGAAAGGGACATTTGCAGGGAGGCCCTGGAGCCCTGAGACCGGAAGCAGACCCTTGCAAAGCCGGGCTCCAGCAATGTGCTCAGGATGGCTTCCTGCTCTGCACAGAGCCCGTCTGTTCATCTCCAGGTCTGCAGCATGGGACCCTTCCTCAGCTGCCAAATTCTGCTAGTGGGGACAGAAACCTCTGCAGCCAAGGCACACACAGGTCAGCGGCGCCGTCAGACACGGGGCTGGGATCATGCCACCTTTCCCTAGTTTGCTGGACAGCGGTCAAGGAAAACAACCATCTGGCCGACAGAACCTTCCTAGAAACCTCGGTGAGGCTGCAGAACATGCATTTCTGCACGGGTACCCGAGGTGCTGAGTGACCCATGGCTGGCCACAACCCCCAGATGCAGCTCGCCATCTGTCTGCTATCGGCCTCCCTCAGACTCCTGTTAGCAAACTCAGAGGCCCGGAAGGAAGTGCTGGGTTTGACACCACCACGTTTCCCTGTGCGAGGGGCTTTTCTCTCGCGTGTTTCCTGTTTCCTGAGGAGTCTATTGGTATTCACTCCAGAGAGAGTGGGTGGCTGGTAAAAGAATGATTCCACTGAAGCACCCACACCTGAATTTCTTGGGGTTGCTCACAAGAACATGGGTGAGGGGTTACCAGAGCATGGACACTTATGTCTCTGGGGAACACCCACTCCCAACAGCTGTGAACTGCTTCTAGATCCTGGGGGGGCGTGGCTCATAAGTCTTGTGAGCCACGGTTCCCTGACCATCTCCTGGGGATGGTCAGAGACCCATCTTGTGAGGACTTCGTTGGGTAATCACGGCTGCTCTTACTTCCAGCGGGCAATGACTGTCAGACCTGGAAGACAGTTCCACACTCCAGTCTGACCCCAGACTCTCGTCACTGCCTGACCTGGGTGATCTGTGGAGAAGTCAGCTGAGCAAGGCTTGTGGCCCCCAAAGCTAGGGCCCAGAAGGCCCCAGCTGCCAGGATCCAGGTCTGGGCTCTGTCTCTTCTTGGGACCAACACAATGGCTCCTATTGTGTCTCTTGTCTCTGCTACAGCCTGTCCAACCCTGTCTCCTCACTAAGACTTGAGAGAAGCCTTTGTCTCCGTTCTCAGCAGCAGAGCCTGACACCAAGGTCCCAACAGGACTGACCCGTCTGCCTGCCCATAGGAGAGAAGGCAGCCAAGGGCATGTGGGACCCACCCCACAGTGACTCTTCTAAGAGTGGTGGGCAGTAACTGACTCAGGACTGGTCTAGGGGAGCTCGTAGCCAGATCCTTGCCAGATTGCAGCTGGTGGGGGGGTGCTCTGACTGCAGTGATGGGGAAACCCTCCACAGCAAAGACATGCAGGAGCCACAGCCTAGCCAGAGAGCTCGGAGAGGGTGTCTGTCCTCTGTCACGGTTATATCCATTACCGCCCTGTCAGACAAAGCAAGGCCTTCGGTGCCTTGAATGGCCCTCCCAACTTCTCCCTCTCCAGATCTTTGTCTTGGTGTTTGGCCTCAGTCACATCTTATTCCAGCTGGAGCAAGGTCTCAGGGCCACACGCACACACGCGCGCGCACACACACACACACACACACACACGCACGCACGCACGCACGCACACACGCGCGTGCGTGCACACACATGCGCACACACGCACACACGCGCGCGCGCACACACACACACGCACACACACGCACACACACGTGCGCGCGCACACACGCACACACACACGCGCACACACACACGCACACACACGTGCGCGCGCACACACACACACACACACACACACACACACACACACACACACACGGGCGGGGGTAGTGTCGTGTACCCCTCCTCCTCAGACACAGAAGGGAGACAACTGAGAGAGAGTGAGCTTGACCTCATCAGGGGAGCCCTTCAGGGCTCCTGAAGCATCAGTGAGCCTCAAAGAAGGAAGTGAATAGTGATCAATGATTGCTATGGGAACAGTCAGGCGTAGGAGGATGCTGGCACCATAAGACCAAGGTATAGCAACCTTGGAAAAAACTCTGAACTCCGGTGAGGTGACACATATATTGTTGATTTTAGTTGGGGTTGAGGGCTGAGCAGACACACCCCACTCAACAGGGGAGGAGCCCACAGAAACCATAAAACAGTATCTATATTCTGCTGAGCTCCTGGTGCTGAGACCAAGGACAGGCCAAGGTGTGTAACTGTGAGGGCCCCCCTCGCTGCCCAGTTGCCCTGTGTCCCCAGCAGTGAGTTTCTTAATGTTTTCTTACCTCACTGGAGCCCTGCCTCTGTTTTAAAACCTTTTTAAAACAGACAATGAAAAAGGAAAGTTTGTGTTTGTTCTGTTTTGTTTGGGGTGTTAATTACTTGTCTCACTGCTTTGACAGAAAGGTAAGAGCCACTCAAGGAAGGGAGGGTTTATTCCGGCTCTGGTAGGGAAGGCAGGAGCATGGCGTGGCTGGTCATGTGACCCAAGCAGAAGGTGGTGGTCACATGACCCGCAGTCAGGAAGCAGAGAGTTGGACACTGGTGGATAGATAGCTTTCTCCTTTTTATTTAGTCTGGGACCACAGTTAACGTGGTGCCGACCATGCTCGGGATAGGTCTTCCCACCCCAGTTAATCTAGAAGATTCCTCACAGACATGTGCCCTGAGATTTGTCTCCATGGTGACTCTAAATGCGGTCATGCTGTTAATAAACAACCATCACAGCTGGGTGGGTGGTTGGTTTGTTTTTTTTTTTTAAGGACTTCTAAAGTTTTCCTTTGGACTGAGGGAATTAGCCTTCTCTTTTCAGGGCAGTGCACTGTCCCCGCCGCGGTGGCGTAGACTCTCTGTTGGGTGGAAATCTGACTTTGCTCTGTGAAAGAACTGAGCTGTGCATTCTGAGTTTAAAGGCCATCCTCGCTTCAGAGATATTTTAAAAGTTCTCTTTTTCTTTTCTTTTTTAATCCATCTTGGGTCCATCTGGAAATACTTTAAGCCTACATGTCCCAGTGCCATTTCTGGAGACCCATTCCCTGCGTTTGCAATGCAACCTTTTTTCGCGTCAACTTCTTTACGTATCTGCGGCCATTTCTAGACTGTGCTGTTCTAGACGCCAGGACCACTGTTTTATTATGGAGGGACAGTCTATCTCTCTCACGGATCATTTTCAGAATTTGCCGGGATAATGTTTTCGTGTAATTTTCACAGTCAGCGTGCTACTTCCCTTCCCAAATCCTTCTGGAATTTAACTGGAATTAATTTAATTGTTGTGGGCTGACAGCAAAGTTTCCTTATAAAATGCATCATTCACTGGGCATGGTGGTGCACAACTTAAATCTAGCACAAAGGAGGCAGAGGCAGGTGGATCTCCGTGAGTTCAAGACCAGCTTGGTCTACAGAGTGAGCTCCAGGACAGGAAGGGCTATACAGAGAGACCCTGTCTCAAAAACAAACCAATAACCAAACATGTTTCACGCTTGTCAAGAGCAGGGTCTAATGCTCCATCTGCCTGTGTTTCTGGGAGGTGTCTTGCATTTTTCCCCAGTGGGTCTGTCCTGGCTAGTTTTATGTCCACTTAACACAAGCTAGAAGCATCTGAAAGGAGGGGAACTCAGCTGAGAAAATGTCTCTACGAGATCCATCTGTAGGGTATTTTCTTGATTAGTGGTTGATGGAGGAGGTCCAGCCCACTGTGGGTGGGGCCATCCCTGGGATGGTGGTTCTGGATTCTATAAGAAAGCAGGCTGAGAAAACCAGTAAGATCACCCTCCACAGCCTCTGCATCAGCTCCTGCCTTCAGGTTCCTATCCTGACTTCCCTCAGTGAACTGTCTAGCTGGGAGCATAAGCCAAATAAACCCTGTTCTCCCCAGTTTGCTTTTGATTATGGGGTTTCATCACAGCAATAGTAACCCTAAGACAGGGTCTTTCTTCATTTTTGTGAAGATATCCAGGATATTTCGTCTCCCTGGGACCATCAAAGACATGTTCTTTCCTTCAGCATGTGTTCAGGGTGGCTGTCCATCGGCTATGGAGTGGCTATGATTTCTATATGGTAATCTCATTTCTCCCCCTCTCTGAACTCCATTTTATTCTCTCCCCTCTCCCCTGTATGTGTACGGGAAGGTGGACAGGTGTGTGTGTGTGTGTGTGTGTGTGTGTGTGTGTGTGTGTGTCTCTGTGTGTGAGAGTGTGTGTGAATGTGTGTTGAGGCCAGAGGTTGTCGACTTTTGAGTTGCATTCCTCAGGTGTCTGTTGACTTTTTTTTTTTATAAACTGGCCTGGAGCCAGTCTGTATAGCCTCGTCTAGCCTGGCAGCCAGATGAACCGGGATCTATCTGTCCCTCTTTTCCAGTGCTATATCTAGATGCACATGCCATCACGCCTGGTTTATTCGTTGGCTTATTTTTAATTTTGTTCATGTATGTATGCATGTGTACATTGTGTATCCACATGTGCATGTGTGTATATATGTGTGTGCATGTATATATACACATGTGCGCATGTGTATGTGCATGTGTGTGTATACATATATACATGTGTGTGTATGGCCTTTAGACATGAGGAATTGGCTCTCTGGGAAAGACAGCATTTCTATGCAGGAAAGGATGACCCCACCCCAGCAAAGGTTTGGGATACTTGGGCTGCCAAGGGGAAAGGAAGTGAGGAGGGTCCCAGCTGAAGGGTGTGGGCCACAGGAACACCAGGCACCTATGGTGAGTCTAGTCAGAGGACCAGGGCCACCCATGCCCTGTGTTGGCCACTCCCTGGCCTTCCATCCCATCAGAAGGGCCTGGGATCTTCCTTGATTAACTGCAGTGTCTTGTCCCAGTCAGATATTCTGTTTGGGAGGTGACAGAACCCGGCCTCCTCCGAAAGCAGGTGGTGATATGGAGGACAGGTTCCAGTGACCACAGGCCTCCTTGGGGGACCCTGTGTGTTCTTCATGATTTATTTATTCTTGCATTCAGAAGACCTCACTAAGTTTCAACTTGTATTGAATGCATTCTCCGTTCTGGGCTCAGCCTGTTTATTTTCCTGTCCAAGAGTTCACAGCTCTGAATGCCAGAGAAGATATGCCCGCCACACCATCTGTCTCCGTGGCCAGAGTCAGACTTCCTGGCTTCACATCCATGATCACCACTCCTCACTGTGACCCTCCGTGTGGTGGTCAGCCTTCCCCAGGGCTCACTGTCGTCTCCAGATGGAGTGGGCACCCTCTCATGCCTGGCGGGAACCGGCACTCTGTGCTGGGTACAGCTCTCAGGGTGGCGCCTGCACAGCCTGAGCTGCGCAAGGCCTTCACTGCTGAAAGCCCTGGACGCAGTTACAGTTGCAACACTGCTGAGCTGGCGCAGGGCACTGGGGCTGCGTGGAGCCATTGTTTCTCTGGGTAACTCCTCATTTTTGCAAAGAGTGGAGGGCGGCGAAGTCCTGAAGGAATTGTGGGCTGCGGTCTGAGCTTGGGCACATTCATCTGACGGAAAACAAAATAGAGCATGGCAAAACCATCAACCTTGCACCTGCGTGAGCATGCCCTTCCTGCCAGGAGCCCAGCACTGCCAGTGTTACAATGGCTGACATGCCTCGTAGCCCGCTCTGCAAATAAATGCTGCATGATGGGAAATCTGGATAGAGCAGCCTGGAGATGGGGTTGGGGGTTGGTGGAGCGGGAGTCCTGTACAGGCTCCTGGAGATGTGGGGGACTTGTCAGGAGCAGGGGTCATGTCTGGTTCCTGGAGATGTGGAGGGGGTGGGGTTGACAGGATCAGGGGTTCTGTGCTGGCTCATGGAGATATGGGGGACAGAAGCAGCGGTCTTGTGCTGAAGCCTGGAGGTGTGGGGAGAGCAGGCTGTTGGGAGCAGTGAGTCCCCAGATCCTGAATTTCTTGTAAACAACTTGTTTTCCCCTGATCTGAGTGCCTACAGCTGCTCTGAGCACGAGACCTTCAGGAGTCCCTGATGGCAGGAGAGTGGTTTCTGGTGTGTTTGGCTGGGGTGTGGCTATCTCTATATAAGCTGTCCCTGAACACAATAAAGGGGCATTCTGGGAGCAGTTAGGCATCAAGGATGACCTGTGTCTCTGTGAGTCTTTGTGTGGTTCCAATCTCCAGCCCCTTGCCTGGTTCATGAACTGCATGGCGGCACATAGAGCACAGAAGACGGGCGTCACGTGCCGCAGCAGGGGCCATGTCTGGTTCCTGGAGATGGGGGGACATGGCAGGAGCAGGGGTCATGTCTGGTTCCTGGAGATGGGGGGGCATGGCAGGAGCAGGGGTCATGTCTGGTTCCTGGAGATGGGGGGCATGGCAGGAGCAGGGGTCATGTCTGGTTCCTGGAGATGGGGGGGCATGGCAGGAGCAGGGGTCATGTCTGGTTCCTGGAGATGGGGGGCATGGCAGGAGCAGGGGTCATGTCTGGTTCCTGGAGATGGGGGGGCATGGCAGGAGCAGGGGTCTGTGCTGGCTCCTGGAGATGGGGGGGCATGGCAGGAGCAGGGGTCATGTCTGGTTCCTGGAGATGGGGGGGGGCATGGCAGGAGCAGGGGCCATGTCTGGTTCCTGGAGATGGGGGGGCATGGCAGGAGCAGGGGTCTGTGCTGGCTCCTGGAGATGGGGGGGCATGGCAGGAGCAGGGGTCTGTGCTGGCTCCTGGAGATGGGGGGGGGGGGGGACTTGGCAGGAGCAGGGGTCTGTGCTGGCTCCTGGAGATGGAGGGGGGACTTGGCAGGAGCAGGGGTCATGTCTGGTTCCTGGAGATGGGGGGGCATGGCAGGAGCAGGGGTCTGTGCTGGCTCCTGGAGATGGGGGGGCATGGCAGGAGCAGGGGTCTGTGCTGGCTCCTGGAGATGGGGGGGCATGGCAGGAGCAGGGGTCTGTGCTGGCTCCTGGAGATGGGGGGGGGGACTTGGCAGGAGCAGGGGTCTGTGCTGGCTCCTGGAGATGGAGGGGGGACTTGGCAGGAGCAGGGGTCATGTCTGGTTCCTGGAGATGGGGGGGGGGCATGGCAGGAGCAGGGGTCTGTGCTGGCTCCTGGAGATGGAGGGGGGACTTGGCAGGAGCAGGGGTCATGTCTGGTTCCTGGAGATGGGGGGGCATGGCAGGAGCAGGGGTCATGTCTGGTTCCTGGAGATGGGGGGGCATGGCAGGAGCAGGGGTCTGTGCTGGCTCCTGGAGATGGGGGGGCATGGCAGGAGCAGGGGTCTGTGCTGGTTCCTGGAGATGGGGGGGGGGACTTGTCAGGAGCAGGGGTCATGTCTGGTTCCTGGAGATGGGGGGGGGCATGGCAGGAGCAGGGGTCTGTGCTGGCTCCTGGAGATGGGGGGGGACTTGTCAGGAGCAGGGGTCTGTGCTGGCTCCTGGAGGTGTGGTCGGATGTGGGAGGATGGGGTTGGGGTTGGTGGGAGCAGCAGACCTGAGCTGACTCTCGCTGTGTGTCCAGGGCTGAGCACGGGGCAGAGCAGTTTTTCTAGGGCTTCCTCAGCATTGGGGGAGCCTCTGGGAGCCGGGATTCTAGACAACAGAACTCTTAACGACCGTAATCCCAAAGCATATGTCCTGCTGTAAGTCTTTCCTCTGCCCATGTGGCTCTCCACATGGCCACGTGGAGTACTGACACCCCCTTTAATTGTTTATTCCAGGGTGAGATGCATAGAACTCAGTCTTGACTAAGACTGGATCTACTAGATCCTATGCACCTGGTAGCAACAAAGATGGCGGGGGCTCCTCTCCAGCTGGGGTTTCTCTTGAAACATAACACGGATGTGGGTGGGAGCAGTTCGCTTGGGAGTGTTCCCAGGAAGTCTGCTGTGTAATGGGGAAGGGGGCACAGAGGAAGAAAAACCCACAGAAGGTGTTGTCCCGAGAATGCTGTGCCATGGGTGAGTGAGACCCAGCCCTAACAAGGGTCCTAGGAAGCACAGCAGCCCGCCGAGGACGGAGTGTCTGCACACCACCTCTTGACAGGCCTCTGGGTGGAAGGAGCATTAATTGTATATTACTTCCAGTCTACCATATGGGTAGGCGCAGCCTGTTCAGGGGCCAGGAGGCCCCTCTGAACCCGGGAATGGGATGATGGGAACCTTTACAGGTGAACCTGGGCTCACGGGTTGTCAGGTTGTCATCAAGAGCATCTGCTAAAGCCTTAGCAACTACTACACACCTCAGACCTGGAAGGGAGGAACCTCAGGGAGCATTGCGCTGAGAAAAGACAAAGGCTCAACTTGACCTAAGCAAGGAAGGAAAGAACTTCAGAGAACAAAAGTGAAGCTCCTTGGAGCCTGGAGAATCAGGAAGGAGGGGGAGAGCCTGGGGAATCAGGGAGGAGGGAGGGGGAGAGGGAGCCTTGGGAGTCAGGGAGGAGGAAGAGGGGAGCCTGAGGAGTCAGGGAGGAGGAAAAAGGGAACTTGGGGAGTCAGGGAGGAGGGAGAGGGGAGCCTGGGAAATCAGGGAAGAGGGAGAGAGGGGAGCCTGGGGAATCAGGGAGGAGGAAAAAGGAAGCATGGAGAATCAGGGAGGAAGGAGAGGGGAACCTGGGAGATCAGGGAGGAGGGAGAGGGAACTGGGGAATCAGGGAGGAGGGAGAGGGAAGCCTAGGGAATCGGGGAGGAGGGAGAGGGGAGCTGTGGTCAGGGAAGCCTGGGTCCATCTGCACTGTGTGACTGGCAGTCTAGGGGCGATTGGTGAGGCCAGCAGAGACAACTCCGCAGGGAAGGAGACTCTCAAGAAGGGAGTCTGGGTGCTTCTGTTCAGTGTGCATGCCCAAATAGCCCACGCCCTCTCTGGGATACTGCCCTGCCTCCTTGAAGAGTAGCAAGCGTGAGCCACTCACAGAGATCAAGGAATCCCCACCATTGCTCATCACGGATTGATTGTTTTGGTCTTAAGTCTCGTTAATTAAGGCTGAAAGGGTGAAGGTACCAGAGAATCCAGGACCATCACCCTGTGACTGTGGACGCAGCAGCAAGCACAGGAGGTGGCCACAGGTCAGGCAGGGACCTGGTTCAGCTTTTGTGGGCCCCACCTTCCTTCTCCCCCTTCCCATATGCAGCCCACCTTGTCCACAGATGGGGGACCCAACCTATGTTTCAACAACTTCAACTCCCACTGTGTGTGTTCTCCTTTATGACTCGGGATGTGTTTGAGCTCAGGGTGAGGAGGAAACGAGGCAGAGGTGGCCATGACGGCTGGCCATCTGAGTGACAGTCCTTTATATACCGGCTAACTCTGTACGTCTGACACCGTGGGGTCATGGTTGGTTCTGAAGTTTCAGGATAGAAGGCTGGCTCTGGCAGCCTTGACTGACTAGGCTTGGCCACCCTTCCTAACAGTGCAGAGAGAAGCAGACAGAGAGGCCCTGTGGCCCCGAACTTATCTTCAGGATACTGATATGCGCTTCAGACTTAAGCAGAAAGAATCAGGGCAGATTCCCCCTTCGAGCTGGACACCAGTGCAGCGCTGACGAGCACAGTCGGCCCAGACAGCCCCTGAATACTGTTCTGAGCAACCCTGGACTTATGTGGGACCCAGCGGACCAGGTGGGCTTGATATTGGGTCTGGAGAAGACAGGTACCATGCCAGCCTTCTCCGCAGGTCCATGACCGCCTGGATCGCTACTGCTGCGGCTTTGAGCCCGAGCCCTCAGACCCCTGTGTGGAAGAGGGGCTTCGAGAGAAATGTCAGAACCCAGAAGAGCTGCGGCTGGTGCACATCCTGGTACGTTTCTTCTGCATGCACAGTGCCTTGCGGTGTGAGCACTGGGTACGCCTGTCTCCTGCATGTACAGTGCCTTGCAGCGTGAGCACTGGGTACGCCCCTCTCCTGCGGAGGATGCTCTTGGTGACCAGACACGGGTTGCCCAGTCTTTTCTTTTGTCAGCAAACTTTGTCTTCAATAATACTCGTAGGAGCCAAATATATAAAACAGGCCAAATGGATACTGAGAACTCAGCTGAGGTGGGGGGGTGTGTGATCCTGTTTTCACTGCTCCTCAAGACGCTCCGGGGAACTTTGAGGTCTTTTAGAGGCAGAGTTTGATAATTGGGCTCTGAGTGGAAGGAAGAAGAGGCTGAGCTTTCTAGGAATGGCTACGGAACGTAGCATAGAAGTCTGGAGAATGTGTGGGAACGGTGTGCAGGCCAGAGGAGATGGCCTCTTTTTGCCAAACACCAGAATTTAAAGGTGTGTATGTGTTTCCATGAGCACATGCATGTGGGGGCCAGAGGCTGACACCTTTAGTGTTTGAGACAGGGTCTCTTGCTGAACTTGGAGCTTGCCAATTCAGCGAGACTGGCCTTTAGCCCTAGGGACCTACCCCTCTGTGTTCCTCAGCGCTGGGACTGCAGGAACACATAACCTCCCCTGGCTTTTCTTACGAGGTTCTGAGTTTTCAGGTTCTCATGAATGAATGGAAGCCCATTACTCCCTGAGCCATCTCCCCAGCCCCATACTGTATTTTTTTTTAAGTACTAGAGAATTGTGTCTTGCATGTTTTAGTGTGGAAAGGATTTGAGAGATGCTGAAGAATCACGCCTGTGTGTGATATGGCTTTGTTGTAGAATATTATTTCCAGGTGTGTGACTTGTTTACCTCTGTGAAGCTGTGCTACTGTGCCTGTCTAAAGCACCTGATGGTCTAGTAAAGAGCTGAACGGCCAACAGTGAGGCAGGAGAAGAACAGGTGGGACTGCCAGGCAGAGAGGATAAATATGAGGGAAAATATGGGAGAGAAAGCATCTAAGAGGGAGAGAGGAAGGAGGGGCCAGCCACACAGCCAGAGGCAGAGTAAGAAGGAAAGAGAAGATAGGAATAGAGAAAGAGAAAAGCCCCAAGGTCAAAGATAGCTGGGATAATTTAAGAAAAGCTGGCAAGAAACAAGCTAAGATCGGGCACTCATAACTAAGAATAAGCCTCCATATGGGATTTATTTGGGAGCTAGGTCAAAAGACTAAAGAGCCAAAAGAGTAAAACACCACATGACATGGCATGAAGCTTCAGACCTAAGGAATACACCTTCTTTCTTTAGCGCCTGCCAGTTCAGTCCCCCCCCCCCCCATGCTCCTGACCCCACTATACCAGGAACCCACTCCCTTGCCTTGCAATTTAGAAGGTGGAGTTACGGCTCACTGCTATGGGTTCAGGTCTGAGTTTGCCCCAGTTGCTTATTAGCTGTGTGACCTTGTGTAAATTGCTTAACAACCCTTAAGCCTTATGCCTCCTAAGGCTGCTGGGAGGACCCACAGAGATGGCACCCAGTGCTGGTGTAGAATGAGCCCTTGGCCATGGGACCATGTGAATAGGTGGGGGCATTGAGGCACAGACAGCTGAGAATGCCCTTGAAATGGACAGAGTGGGACCACTTACACTCTGCCCTTACCAATGGCTGCCCCTGTCCATCTTCTTCCCCTGAGGTCCGGAGCAGTGATCCATCTCGTTTGGTGTTCATAGACAATGCCGGTAATCTCCAGCAATCTGAGGACAAGCTGAACTTTCGGCTGCTGGAAGGCATAGATGGGTGAGGATCCCCAGCATGGGCAGAGTTTGGGGGGATAAGGCTCTGTAGACTACGGAACGGTTAACTAAATCTCAGAGGGCTAAAGTCCATCAGATCCAAGTTGGACCTGGGTCTGCAGAGACTGAGGAGGAATGGGGTCTGTCCCCTGTATCCAGAGGGCTTCTGGCTCCTGCACAAGACCAGCTGCCCTCCCTCAGTTTGTGAAGGCTAGCTCATCCTGGACCTAGGTGAAAGAGCTAGCCTGAGGACCTGCTCTTGTCCACTCTCAGTAGGCAGCTCAGCCTTCTCAGGGCCTTTTGGGGCCCTGAGGTGGATTTGTTCTCCAGGCTTCACCGTTGGATGGGGTCCAATCCGAGAGAACTACCATCTGCTCTCAGGACACAGCAGGTCACAGACTCCTGTGACAAGGGGCTAGCAGGCACAGACCTGGCATTTCCCTGGCTGGCTGTGCTGAGTTCCCCGGAGGTGGGGGAGTTCAGGGCTCACACTTCATGGAGACTCTGAGCTCACTTGTGCCTTTCCTTCCCTGCTTCGGCCCCAGGTTTCCTGAGTCCGTTGTGAAGGTTCTTGCATCAGGGTGTCTACAGAACCTGCTGCTCAAGTCGCTGCAGATGGACCAGGTGTTCTGGGAGAGCCAAGGCGGAGCCAGAGGTCTGAAGCACGCCCTTGAGACACTGGAGAGGCGAGGACAGGTCCTGCTGAGACACATTCAGAGGCACAACCTCACGCTGTTTGGGGACAAGGACCTGTGAGTCCACCTCTGTCTGGGCAGAGCACACCCTGCTGGAAGACTTCCCATGATGTAAGCCTGAGCTGGTGAGTGTGCTTCCCATTGGCAGTATTTCCTTGACACAGTTGGCCATTCCAGGCAAATGGGGAAAGTCAGAAGCTGGAGGAGCCTACGGCATCAAGGGATGGACAGCTCACCTGCTGGGGATGGTGCCACGGGACAGACGGCTCACCTGCTGGGATGGACTGGCGCCTTCATCAGTGCATTCCTGTCTGCATTCCCAGTTCTGGCTATATACTCCAATGCAGCAATAAACATGTTTAAGAATGTTCCCTGCACGTGTACATGCAGTACTGTGTGTGTGCATGCGTGTGGAGGTATGTAAGTAATGAACCTGGAATGTCATGCATACTAGGCAAGTACTCTACCAACTGAACTATATGTCCAACCACAGAAGCCTATTTTAAGATTCATTTTTTTAAATTTATTTTTAAGTGCATGGGTGTCTTGCCTGCCTAAATATTTGTGCCCCATGTGTGTAGCTGGTGACTGCAGAGGCCAGAGAGGGTGCCAGACCCCTGGGACTTGACTTACAGACAATTATGGACTGCCATGTGGGTGGTGAGAATTGAACCTGGGTCCTCTGGAAGAGCCTAATTCTATGCAGTCAGATTGGTTTGTTTTTGCCCGTCAGTCTCCCAGGGTTGCTGCCTTCTCAGGCTGCTGCCCCTTCAGATCGCTCCTTCTTCTTCACTATTTGTATGAAATTTGCATGTGAGGGTGGTTTGGTGGGAGGTGTAACTCGTTTCCTTGCCCCAGATTCTGTTCAAGAGTATTCAGTTCCCACTGATCTGAAGGCACACCCTTATCAGATAAGCTTCCAGGAACGCAGAGGTCCACTCAGGAACTGTACTGTATTCTCCCAATAGGGTTTCTCAACTCCCCGCTTCAACAGGACACTGTTCTAATCAAAGATACTTTATTCTGTCTGGTAGCACAAGTATCCACTTAAATATTTATTTTATTTTGTGTGTTCTGTCTGCATGTATGTCTGCCCCACAGGCATGCAATGCCCACAGAAGCCAGGAGAGGTCACTGCATCCTCTGGAACTGGAGTTACAGATAACCGAGCTGCCTCAGGAGTGCTGGTAACTGCAGTTGGGTCCTCTGGGAGAGCAGCTCGTGCTTTTACTGCTGAGAAATATTTCTAGCCCTTCAGATAAATATTTGTATGAGTCTTTAAGGGGAAAAAAAATCAAATTTTCAACTTTATTTTTAATTCCTCCTCATTTATGGTGGTGTGTGACCTTCATTGTTTTGGGGGGAAGACGGTTGAGTGACAGCTACAGCAATGTCTATCTTACTCCTGACATGATGAGAGCATGCCTATGTCTCCCTGTTGACTGCAATCAGCGAGAGTGCATGACCACGCACGACCCAGGTCAAAGGTGACTTTATGGATATCCCAAAGTGGGCCCATGTTCCCTTCACAGCCCTGTTCCTAGCCCACTGTGTCATCTCCCTTGACAATCAAAATGAAAGAGCTGGGTACTCACTGCCAACTTTGCTTCCTGCTGTCCAAGACTTGCCAAGGCTATCTTCCTCTGAGCCGTCAGCTCAAGGTGACTCCTAAGGCCACCCCCAAATACAGGCAATTGCCCCTGTGTTAGTTTACCACCAATGCTAGATGATAAACCCCTACAGCTGTCCCAGGACAGAGACATCAAGTTGGAACTGGAAGCTTCCTCCCCGCTCACCAACCCTCATATTATTATAAAGTGTTATTCCTCCCCCGGAGCCCTACATAACAACAGTCTTACTTGGCGGCAGCCTCTCTGTGCAAAACCAACCAGCCAGGCAAGATGCGCCTACTGACACAATCGTGTCAGGTCTGCCACGGGGCAACAGCTGCTCTCTGATTGGCTCTGAGGCCCACTCCACAGGTTGGGCAGTATAAATAACCTGTTAGAAGCCTGTGGTCGGGTAGGTCATGGGCTCCAATGGGGAAGCTACTGCTGTTGTTTCATGGATGTGACACACCATGAAACTGTCGTCTTTCACGCCTGTGGACCAGGGCTGCCATCAGCTTTGGGAGGGCTTCCTTTTGCGGTGGCCAGCGGTACCTGGAGACTGATGCCTGGTTAAAGTGCTGGGGATAAGCGACTGTCGGATGCCCATCTATGGGGCATCGACCTCAGGCTCTCCAGGGAACACCATGAAAGTGGCAATAATGACGCAGGGGACGTGGGACACCGACTTCTGGGCGTTCTTGACCTCAACAGCAGCTGCAGCGACCAACACAAGATGGGGTCCAGCTCTACCCCATCATGGAAGTGGGATGAGCTCATGGGGCCTCACCCCTCACTGAGGATTATAGTTAGTGGATGAAGGGAGACATTTTCTTCAGTTGGGTGGTCAATGGCAAGGCCTGTGCAAACAAACCCTCTTCTGTGTGCTTCTAGAAAACCCTAACAAAACTCATTGGCTCAAATAAATACACAAAAGGACATGAAAATAGGGGTGGGCTGGATAGGAAAGGGTCAGGAGGAAGGGGAACAGGAAAGTTTAAATGGTGAACGGATTGGAATGTACCGTATATATGCATGAAAATGTCATATAAAACCCATTACAAGGTATAACTCATACGCTAATATGAATTAAAGCCTTGACCATAGATGTTCATCATTTAATGACTGGCCCAAATACACCTGTCACTCGGCTACAGGTGAAATTCAGAGACCATCTGCCTAGCCCACCAACCACACGACCACCGTTTCTAAAAGCCAGGACCCGTACCATGGCCACGACAGGAGACAGCGGATTAGCAAGAGCTGATCCCTGGGACCTACGGTGCCTCCTCCTCACCACAAAGAAATTCCCCTCAGAGTGGCAGAAGGGGAGGGCACCACCTCTTTAGGGCCCCTGGGAGAAGGCCTAGCCCAGGCCCACTCAATAAATAGGTAAGTCATCACCACGGTTGCCAGCAGGGCTGTGGACCTGGGAGAGCTGACCGCCAAGGCCGCCCTCCTGAGGCCTGGCCGCGGCCTACTGGCTACGTGTTGCACACCAGTACATCTGCGAAAGGTCCCAGGAGGCTCCTGTTGAAGATGCAGCGGACCCACACCAGGTAGGTGGTGAAAGGTTTGATGTTCTCCGTGAAGGTGTGGTTCTGCAGGGTCAGCATGTATGGCGTGTACGTGTTCTCACCTTGCTCTTGCAGCCACACCTCATACCTCACCTCCTTCACTTTAAGGAACCTGAGGTTCCACGGCATCTGCCAGGACACAGACAGGTGGGCCTCGGTGGCGCCCTGCACAGACGCCTGGCATCGAGCCTCCTGCACCTTGCCTGGGTACAGGCTGAATGCCCACTTCTGCCTCCGCGGTCCCGGCCGGCCCTTCACCACACGCTGAATGGATTGCATGAGGGACGGGATGTCCACTCTGGTGTCCTGGTAGATTCGGAAGAGCCACTCTGGGTTCCGGCAACAGAGATGCCGGGGGACCTCTCGGCTCTGGAGGATGCGGGCCTGCTCAGCCCGGTCCAGGTGGGTGATGCCCCCTTGGTCCCAGGGACGCTCGGGGTGCGTGACTGTATTCTCCCGTATCATGTTTCTCCAGGCTACATACTGCAGGTCCATGCCAGGCAGGGTGGCCAGAGTCTTGTAGGGGGTGTAGTGGTCAGGATTGACAGCGTAGGGGAAGAGCTCAACCACGGTGGACCCACGGGGCAGGAAGAGGGCCGTGACCAGCTGGGCGCCGTGCATGCTGACTAGCATGGAGGCGTTGCTGACCAGCCGCACCACGTCTGCAAAGCTGTGGTCCTCCAGCGACACCGTCACCGTCTTCATCTGGAACTCTTGTGCTAGCTCCAGCAACAGCTCCGCCTCGTTCAGGATGAGTCTGTTCTGGGTGCGACTGAAGACCAGAATGTATTCCTCGCCCAGAGGCGCCCCCGTGTGGCTCACGTTCAGCTTTTCGGTCATGAACCGCGTGAACTGCCGGATCTCGTGGCCAGAGACGAGGATGTTGGCCTTTGGGCCTTGGGGCTGGACAAAGCCATACTGGTACCAGGTGGTGACCTTGGACAGGCCCACAAAAGCGTGGGAGAAGCAGAGCAAACGGCCCAGCGACTTGAGCTGCGAGCGTAGCAGCGGCTGCTTGGGGCTAAGGAGTTTGTACAGGTCAAAGTGGGCGCCCTCGCCCCAACCCTCCATGAAGAAGAGCCGGGCTTCTTGGGCCAGGCCAGGGAACTGCCTCAGCGTGTAGAAGAGGGGGAGCAGGTCGTCATGGAAGACGTGCATGAGGTTATCGGGGTTGAAGCGGTTGGTGATGAGGGCCACATCGGGCACAAACACTGGCTTTGGCAAGAAGCGCAGGGCTCCCGCAGGCAGCTCCACAAAGTTGAAGTACTGGGCGTTATGGTCCTCCACGGTGGACAGGTCCAAGAGCGCGGGCTGGAAGCGCCGGGTGCCCAGATTGGGCAGCATCATGGATGAGTTGCCATGGAAAAAGATGAACTCTTCGATCTCATTGGAGTAGCAGAGCCACTTGAAGCGACAGATGCGATCTGTGTGGGTGCGGCCTGTGCACACCATCTGGGTACCACCCTCCATGAGGATCTGCAGGGCCTTTGGGTAGTCAACCCTCATTCCTGAGACCGGGTCCAGGGACTGCTGCCCAAGGGCCAGCTCTTCCTCTAGGGCGGCTGCGTGCTCGCGCAGGCGCACATGCTTCCACAGGACGGCAGCCAGCACGGACACCAGGAGGGCATTGAGCACCGCAGAGAGGTGCATCCTACAGTCACCAGGGTGTCTTAGGGAGATGACGACTTCTGGGCGGTGTCACAGCCAGGTGGGCTTCACGCATCCATCCCTCTGTGTCGGAGGACAAGGAAAAGCCTGTGGAGGGAGAGAGAGAGGAGTCAACCCAGCCAGGCACCTCAGCACACGCCCGCCGTGCGTTCCGGCCACAGCGGCTTCAGCAAAGCTCCCTGGTAATGAGTCTCACTAAAAAGTAGTTGTGAGTCAAAGTCACAAGTCCTAGGCTGTTTAAATCTCGTGTGTGTTTTCACGGGCACATGTGTGCACGTGTGCTTGGAGACCAGAGGCCAACATCACGTGTCTTTCCTTGACTGCTCTACACCTTGTATTTTTGGGACAGGGTCTGTAGTGAACCCGGTGCTCACTGATTCAGCGAGACTGGCTGGCCAGTGATCTCTGGGATCCTCTTGTCTGTCCCAGTGCCAGCATTTAGAGGTAAGTAGATTACTGAGTCATCTCACCAGCCCCAGGGGCCATTTGTTTAGATGAGTTACCCTTCTGCTCACGCCGGCGTGACTCGGCTGCAGAGCTGGGAGGAGGAAGATGGCTTTTCAGCAGGATGAGCAGCCCGTGTGTTAAGTAGCATCCTCCCTTTCAGCAGGAGCAGCTGCCGGGATCTGCTCTACTTTACCATAAAGTACCGCGTGGTTTCAACAGCCTCTGAGTATGCCAGAGGAGAACCCTTACAGGCTTGAGCTATGACGGAAGAGCTACCACCTCCAGAACTCTGCAGAACTTCAGCAAGGTTCAGGTTTGGGGCCAACATCTGTCTCCAAACAGAACCTCTTATATTTGGGATGGTATGGTCCTTAGACAGCGCCAGTACAGAGGCACATTCAAGGCCAGGTACATTCCTTCACTTGGTCCGGGTGGCCTTTCTTTTGGGACTCAGGCACTCTAGAAAAAGCACGCATTCGGCAGCCATGTTACAGGCTTTGGGGTCAGCAGTGGTCACTGCTTGAAATCCTAGTCCTGGCACCCAAACGTTTTCTGATGTACACAGGAGCCATTTCGTTCAGTTAGGATCCCCAAGAGGTGAGGCCCCCAGTGCAGGAAGTGGAAAGGGCTGGGACACCTGATGAAGGGCCACACGAACCATGTGCATTCCGAAGCAGCCCGGGTACACTGCTGCCAAGGCTGGCCAGAGCGAGGCAGCCACTGTCCCTTCCCATCAATACTACCTGAGCACCAGAATCTTTCCAAAGAAGACAGGCCAGCCAGTGAACATGGCCAGAAGTCACCTGACCGAGGCACCCTAGCCTGGACCTCCAGGTTAAGTCAGCATAGGGTGCTCACCTCCATTTATGCCCGCTCTTCCTAAGGGTTCCTCGGTGTGTGCACACTTCTCTGAGCCACCTGCTGAGTCTCCTGGGACCCAGACGAGGCAGAGACACGTGGCTCTCAGGGTGTGGAGAGCTCACCTCTGGAGCCCTGGCCCAAGCCAGTGACATGCTGCCAAGAGGGACCAATCA